>NC_135505.1:65264148-65579148 GCF_052857255.1 Amblyomma americanum | reverse complement strand
ATCTCACTACATGTAGAAAAATACGTTGTCACTTGTCGTCTGCGCATTCTATTTGAATGAATGTGGAGAGATCGACGTCCACCTCGAACAGCGCGTAAACGTAAAATTCTATGTGAAGCTCGGCAAAACAGCCACACAGACGTGTTGGCTCCTTCGTGACGCATACGGCAAAGAGACGTTATCGCGGGCGTGAGTTTTAGAGTGGCACAAGAGTTTAGTTTCGGAGAGAATGTCGTTTGAAGACAACCCAAGACAGGGGCGCCCTTCAACCTCACGGAATGAAATCATCGTGGCTAGGATCAAAGAATTCTTACAGCAAGACTGCACCATTGCAGTCCGCATGATATCAGATGCTCTCGACAATAGTAAGACAATATGTCACCAAATTGTGCGTGAGGACATGGGGAAAGGAAAGCTGGAATGCCAGACGTGTGCCGCTCCCTCTCGCACAGGACCAGAAAGACACGCGGGCATCAGTCAGCGCTGCTTTGCTCTCCAATGCAGAGCAGGATGCTGCATTCGTCGACAGCATCATTGCTGAAGAAGAAACAAGGTGTTTTCAATATAATCCTCAAACAAAGAGGCGGAGTGCCGAATGGCGGTCCACATGCTCTCCGGCGTCGAGAAAGGCGCGGCGACAGAAGTTCAAAACAAAGACGATGCTGATAGCTTTTTCCAATCCCAGAGGTGTCATACACGATGAGTTCATACCACAAGGAGAGACGGTGAATCCGGAGTTCTATATCCTCCTGCTGGAAAACATGCGTGATTCACTGCGACGCCGTCGCTATGACTTAAAGGCATCTGGACAATGGAGCCTTCTCCACGATAACGCAAGGCCGCACACTGTTCTCAGCGTGACAAAATTTGTCGCCAAGCACAGAATTACTGTACTTCCCTATCCGCCATACTCGCCTGACCTCTCCCCATGCAATTTTTTTCTGGTTCCGCGTGTGAAGATAGCCCTATAAGGTCACCGGATGGGGAGCGTGGAGGTCATTAAAGACGCCGCGACAAAGGAGCTGACAGGCCTGCCAAAAGATGCGTTTTTCAGCTGTTCCCCAGTACTGAAGAAGCATTGGAAGCTGTGTATAGCCGGCAAGGAAGACTATTTCAAAGGGGTGCTGCAAAAATGATTTCTTTGCTAAACACATTTCTTAATGGAATCAGTCTCGAAACTTTACGGACAACGGTTACATCTCAATAGAATGAACGCAATGCAGAGCTCAGTAAAGTCATGTGCCTCGAATGTGCTTTGCTTTTACACGTGAGCGTAGAAAAGAAATTTTTAGAATTAAGTGAAGTGTGCTGTGCGATGTCAGTGCATGCTTAAGATTCTCAGGTGGTCGAAATTATTCCGTAGTCCTCCACGACGGCACCTCTTTCTTCCTCTCTTGTCTTAGTTTCTCCTTTATTCCTTCCTTTACGGTGCGGCTCAGGTGTCCGCCGATATGTGATACATGTACTGCGGCACTTCCTTTCCCCCAAAACCATATTTTAACAAACTGAAGCAAGTCTTGGTCACTAATGGCGGGGAAATGGGTGATAGAAATACGCAGTTCCGTGTGAGTCATCCTTATTATGTCTAGCTTATCAGAGGACTGTGACGAAAACCTGGTTCGCTGTTTGACAAGGAGTGTGAAATGAGAACATGAGCAGAGGTCAAGAAAACTCTTATATTGGGCCGATATTGGAGAAACTACTGGATACGGATTGGAATGGCACAGGGCTGATTCTCCCCTTGTTCAGTTTGTTTCCTGGTCTAAATAAAAAGTACCATGAGCGAAGAGGTTGATCAGAGCATTCTTGAAAAAAGTTTTGCTTTCAAAGACGGTCAAGAGTCACGGATTTTGATATGTGTTTCAACAGAATTACTACCCGAAGCACTCTTCTGCGCTCGCGAAAAATTATACGAAGAAGGCGGTGGAACTTATGCAGTGTCCAAGGTGGACTACTGACATTACTTCAATGTGTTTGGATGTCACCTTTCGCTCACCTTTCGCGTGCACTCCCGGACAACCTTACATCGTGTTGGACTAGCGGTCTCAATCTCAGAGGAGATGCCCTCAAGCCAGCGTAGCGAGCTCAGCCTGAAACCAGCTACCAAGTGATAAGAGGAGAGGAAGTTTCGTGCCCAGCTTTCGCCTGTCGCAAGCCATAGAATAGAAGTTTCGAATTTTTTTAGCATTAACTCCGTCTTCTTCCTCGCACAATGAAGGAATTGCTGAACGCAGGCAAGTTTTGCAACCATGATGCTTCAGGCTTGTGCCAGAGGAAACAGTGAATGTCTCCGACCCATCCAACACAGTTCTTGTCGTACCATATTCAGTATTTATGAATCCAGTATCCTCCTCCTCTTGCGAATCTGGTACAGAGGAGCCCCTCTACATTCAAAGACCCCACTTATGCAGCTTATCCTGCCAATTTACATGACCTCAATCCCTAACAATCTAGACAAAATTCCTCGGGTTTATCTGTATTAAGGACCACACCTTTTACTCCGTAAAACCATTCAAGTTCATGTAAAGGTTCAAGTACACCCTTCTAATAGAGCAGAAGCGGCCCTTTCTTTCGACGTGTTAAACAGCCAGACTGTCATGCTGTGCTTTGAAACTGTTCAAATCGATGCTCGAAATTATTTCCAGGAAAGTTAATGCACGACAAGCAGCCCTCATCGCTGCGTTTTAAACTACCAGCTTGTCGCGCTATGGCTCTAGTTAGCAGAGCTTCGCCCAGATGTCGCCACAGATTCCCGGTGCACCTGCAAGTTTTTGTGACTGCTCCAAGATAGCGCCACGAGTCACTGCGCTCAATAAATAGGAGCACGAAGGTTAACACATTCCCCTCCACAGTAGTCGCATTGATCGGCCGAGGATATATATTGCACACCTCCCAGATCAAGGGGGGCTTTTTTCCTACCGTTTCTTTAGTATTGTGGTTTGTATGACCTCGATTTGATCGTCTCTAACCGATAGGCACTGAGGAATGGCGGCGGGAGACGAAATAATATTGTTTTATTTCAAGCTTTAGATTTTTATGAAATCAGTCACACTGCATATCTAAGTGTGGCCAAGATAAAAATATAAATTGCGCTTGTCGCCGACGCATTACTTGTTTTAAGAGAACGACTTTCTCTACTGTATGAACCTCTTGGACTATATAGCGTTCGAGAGAACCTACGCCTTTAGTTTGCCTCAACGAAAGGAAAGAAGCGAAAAGTATCAATGCCAATAGTTTGCGTTTCAAAAACTACCGAAAAAAGCAATGACATTGAACGCACGATTGTTCGAGCAATAGAGCTATAGCTTCCTCATCCGCATTTCGGTACAGTGAGCTCTCCCGGAGCATTGCTTTACTGTGCGTTTTTCTTTGCTAGACAAAGGAGAAAGAAAATATATTTGCTCTCAGCTTCCTTCAATTTACAAGCTTTTTTTGTGCGCCGAAACTGGGCTGCTCATAACAATCGTCGTGCAGTCAATTGCTTTGTCTTGACAGAACAACTGTTTCCTTTCAAGAAAACGAAGGGTTCTGCCGAAATACAAAACATGGAACGAATAAAGGGAGAAGCAGCTGCAAGTGTTATCCAAATAAGATCGCATCAAGTAAACAAACTCACATTTCTCACAGCTGTGAAGTATAAGCGAGCTGAGCCAGCTTAAGTATTTTTTATCTGCATACGGCTCGACGAAAGTGACGGAGGCATGCAGATGAAATTCAAACCATGGAGAAGTGATCGGTTGTACTCGGCGTGAAAAAGTGAACTTTGACTGACCGATGCATGAATAGTATTAAATATTTCGAATTTGCTGGTAAGAGTTTTCTAAATACCCTTACTTAGATCTCGGCTCTCGACTATATGCAGCGGATATAGAGGGTGGCTCAGCTAAGATTTTCAGCAGTTTTTAAAAACAGACTTTTCGACTCAGAAGAGCCTTCTTTCGGCGTAGCATTATCTGCGGTGTAATGCATCAGAGTGGTGATTATCAAGACGTGCTAATTATCAAGCTGGTTCATTGATATGTTCTTATGCTCCTTAACTATTCAGAGGCGTGTAGCCCACTGTAGGGGATATCTAAATCAGTGTTTACAATTTTTAAAACGCGGTTACCCTACGCGCTGTGTCCCAACAAATTTAGTCTACTTTTTCGAGTTATGCGATTGAATGGGTTCCTTTGCCCTCAAGCTTCTCGAAATGGCATGCATTTTGGCGCGCTTTGCTCAAACTTTGTCGCCGAGTCTAACGGGCTATCCGAATTATAACACAAAGCAAGTATAACGAGAAAAGTAGACCACTTTTCTAGTTAATAAATATTCTTCCTGTTGACCTCTTGCGGACTTTAAAGATAGCGGTGTGTGTGTAAACAACATAGTAAAATATAATAAACCTTTTAATGCCTCCCTGTTTCGCTGTCCTTCTCGGCTCACAAAAAACCTCGCGCATAGTAACTTTAATCTTCCACCGAATAATAACATCTACAGCGAAAGATTGGTGCAGTTTTCAGGAGCGAAGGTTTGGAATGCTCTACTCCAAGAAATAAAACAGTCCCATGAAACGAATTTATTTATTTATTTATTTATTTATTTTCAATACTACAGGCCCCTTTACGGGGCCCTAGCAGGTGGGCATACACAACAGTTACAATGAGGCAAGAACTACATCACACAACACAAGGAAATTTCAAAATGCGGCAAGAACACATGCAAAGATAAATCTGGTAGAACAGTGGTTCATTTGCCTACCTGAGGACAAACTATGTACAATCGGCTCCAGACAAGGTTACCATATGAAGTGATCAAACACGGCTAACAGTGAACAACATGCACGTAGAAGCGAAAAAAAAAAACCTTGGCGCTCAAGACAAGATACGTATATGTTGGAAACAATAATAATACTGAAGGATAGCGGACAATTGAATCCAGGAAAACAAACTATGACTACGCAAGGGGTGATGCACTGATTAAGACGACAAGAAAGAACGGATGTGAAACGGATTATCAATACCCAGAGGCCCATGTGCATCACTGAGAGCGTTACTCTGCGGCAATACCGGCCTCGAGCCTTGTAGCGAACGTTGATAAGGTCGGCGCATGAGTAATCGAGGCATCCAGTTTGTTCCATTCTCGGATGG
Organism: Amblyomma americanum; assembly: GCF_052857255.1. Classification (NCBI taxonomy): domain Eukaryota; kingdom Metazoa; phylum Arthropoda; class Arachnida; order Ixodida; family Ixodidae; genus Amblyomma; species Amblyomma americanum. Next base: position 65,574,019 of record NC_135505.1, on the reverse strand, counting down.
CTACAGGAAAAAATGAATGTTTAAGTGCATCTGTGCGATAGGAATAATCAGTTAGAGTGAGCGCATGTTTGTGTCGTGTCGGTAGAGTCTGGGACGGGCAAATATATTTTGACACATTGATGTTATAATCGTTATGCAACATTTGGTACAAAAATTTTAAACGCGCGTGCTTTGCTCTCATTGATAGCGTCGGGAGTCCTGAAATAGCTGCAAGGTTCGATGGGGAGTCAGTACGCTTATATTTGTTATGGATGAACCGTAGTGCCTTTCTTTGTATTTTTTCTAGTTTTGCTATGTTAGTGGTTGTTTGCGGAAACCAAACAGTGTGAGCGTACTCTAAAATAGGTCTTATGAAAGTTTTGTATGCTAGGAGTTTAGTAGATGCTGGTGCGAGTCGGATGCATCTTCTAAAAAAAAACAGTTTTCGTAAGGCTGCCGATGTTACATTAGCGATGTGTACGTCCCATCTAAAGTCAGCGGTTAGTGTAACACCAAGATACTTATGCTTAAGAACATACTTAAGAACATATTTTATGATCCTTGTTCGACCTCTGTGGTAGTCGTTTTCGGATAGTATTTCTTGTACACTGTTGTTCTTAATAGACCTTTACACATTCTGCTGTAAAATGCAGTTTATTTTGTTTTGTTCTCACTGTATGCGGTATTTTGATCTTTCGCCGTTGATTTTGTGCTTTTCATTTTACAGAAGTGCTATGTCATTGCCATTATGTATTTTGTTTCTGAACCCCACACTAGCCTCTGGCTATGGGTTCAGGCAGTGTTTTGATAATTTGTATGGCAAGATTATGAATAAAAAAAATGAACAAAATGAACAGCGTTTTGAAAATCATGACACCATATATAGAGATTACAGTGGGCTACACGCCTCTCAATAATTAAGGAGCCTAACAGTAAGAGCTAAAAAGTTTACTCGTAATAATTTACCAGCCTGATAGCTAGCATGTCTTAGTTGCAGTCTTGTGTAGTACGCCGCTGAATCTGCTATGCCAAAAAAGCGCTCTTCTAACATAAAAAAACCTGCTTGTGAAAATTGCAGAAAATCAAAGGCGAAACACCCCGACCAGACTCAGATCTCCTGATTCCGTAATGCTTTATAGAGTGACATGTATGCCGATACAATTTATGCACATTAGTGAATGTTCATTTAGAAGATATTGCGCGATTATGTTGAATTGGTCTCATTTTTCAGGCGTTTTTTTAATGGTAAACATTTTAAAGAGTACGGACTTCTGTTAAAAAAAAGACAAATTAAATGGGTTGGTGGCTTCCTTACTCCTAGCCATTGTTTTTCGTTTCATCCCTGTTTTAACTTCCACATGAAGGTATGGATAAAGGTCAAGAGTTCCAAATTTGCTTTCCATAAAGATTACTTTATCCATCACTGAATATGCATAACGCCGGATGTGTTTTGCTTTTAAACATCACTTCTCCACTGCGCCCAACACTTTCCTGTTTGTTTATTACTTTTTTTCCCATTTTTCAAATTTACCTCACATTGATGACGTGAGGGGTGAGAGCGAATGCGGTACAGGGGGTACACTGTTCATGACGTTTATTGTTCACCTGTTTTAGCTGAATGAAACAATTAATCAGAACGCTGCACGCCATTATATGAGTTATAAATTTCTTATTGCACTCTTGCAGTTCTTCAACGGGGCGAACAATGATTCTCAAAGGAAGCTTCAGTGCTGCCACCTGGGCTCTGCTCACGCTTTTATTGTTCTCCTGTATTGAGAGTGATGCATGTAGAGCAGCAAAATGTGAACAGCACTGCATACGACGAAGAGCGAAGTATGGTGTTTGCATGCAGGGCCGTTGCCAGTGCTACATGGGTACCGTTTGGGAGGACGACTTCCTGCTGGTAAATGGCATGGATTAGAACACCCATAAATTGCCGAAATCTTGCAATGCTCAAGTCTCAAAAGAAATATTAAACTCAGGTTCGGAAGCAAATACACTTAATGCGAATTTCATTATGAAGAGGCTGCCCGAAACACTGCTGTGCCCACTGGCTGTATTAACATGTACCTTTGTCGTCCGGAGAAATGTGCCGGTGATACAATGGGTACAAGCTTCCCCTGGTCTTGTGCTCGGCTTATTTAGGGCGAAATGCTTGGGAAATGGGTCTTTGACCCCACCTTGAGAAAAAGGGCCACAAATGGGCTTCTACCGCACGAGGTAGATTTAAGGTTGTTGACGGCGGAACTTATCGCTGATCCGTCAGAGCAACTCTTGAATTCGTTGAATTCGTAGAAGTTACCTAAGGCGATATCTTATCTGCGCGGATATCAACAGTCGGTGCTTTTTTACGCAAGTTTTGAGCCCACGAGGTAGATCGTGCAGGCGTAAAGGCTCTTGGAGCGCGCTGTGGCATAGTGGTGTGTTGCGTGATCTCCAGTGAGAAGTGAACGCCCATGGGGCCTTTTGAGCATTTGAGCATTCGCTAATTCATGCGCTACTTGAGACTGCAGTACTTTGGACGTTTTAGAACAGACAGCCAAGAAAAATACACAAAAACAAAAAGTTAGTGTTCGTGCGAGAAACATTACAGTAGCAGCGGCATGAGCAGCATGGACGCCAGTCCGCAGTAACTAAACTTCTAATGTTTTTCCTACAGGCAAATACCTTCGCATTTAGAGTGTAGCTATGAAGGAGCTTCTCCTCTTCAACTACCATCTTGCTGGAGCTGTGCAATGTACGTCTTTACACTATTTGCTGAGCAAATTACTATGGAAAGTTATGGCATGCAGGAAGTGCTGGATTTGATCCCGAGATCCATTGGGTACCATGGTGATACACTCGGCAAAAGCTTCCCCCTGGCCTGGTGTCTGGCTTATCTAGGATGAAATGCTTGGGAAACGGCTCCCCTGGCCTTGTGCAATGAGGACTACCTTGTTCCAGTGCACTGTTTGGGAAATTGCACTTGCGCCATGAGCATTTATCATCAAAGGTACCGTGCTAAGCGCAAGCCATAGAAGATGTGTGGTACGGTTTCAGGGAAACCACCTCAACGATGTATTTCTTGGGGTCGGTGGACATGTGAGAAAATTGATGGGGCTAATTATATAAGTTACATCGGTCTTTTGACACAGCAGACGGTAAGAGCCGTTGCACTGAGGAAGTTTCTTGTACAGCCCGACACGGCAAATAGCAGACAAAGCAAGGGCAAGCGATTCGGGTGGGCAGTGAACTGGGCGGTGCCGGTAGTCGTAAACAGAGTTCTGTCAGGTGTTTGAAGCGGCTAGTCGGCGCTTGCGACTTTGCGCGTCAATATAGCTTGGTAGACGCCATCACGTAAACACTAAATGACCGCCCAAGTAGAAGGAGGTGTCCGTGCATCCAATGGCAATTCGCCATGCTGATGAAACAGAATGAAGAAAAGTGAATAGCCCGTAATTTATTGCCACGATGAATTCGAGTCAAATGTTACATACGGTAAAACAATGTCCCAGTCACGATGCTCCAGTGTGACATCAATAGATAGCAAGTGAGGCATGACCCTTTTGAGTTTCTTGAAAGCTCTTGAGTTTTGGGACGCTATACTTTAGGAATCTTAGGCTCTATAGGAGTATGTAGTCAACTACGCTGACAGAAAGTAGCGTTCGCGGTCCGTCAACCATTGGTGTGGAACGCCGTGGTGTCGGTGAAGTGGAATAGGAAACTGGCGGCATCAACGGTGCAACTTCGTCGAAATGAATATGCTATTGTGTGCTAATTTGCGACAGCAATACAGCAGTTGCAAGAGCAGGACATTGAAAAGTTCAGAGGAGATCCAGTTTAACACAATGAAAGGGTTACAGAACTACATCGCTAAGTTGCAGGAAGCCAGCAGGCTGCGCAGATAGCCTCTACTTTTGTTGACCTTGGTCACAGCTGCCAGCATAACCTCAAACAATACGGTATATACTGGGTCAGACGAGGCGGTGTCGAACCTGATTGTATCTGCGGGAGCAAAGGAATTGGACCCCACTCAGCAGGTCATGACGTTCCGCAAGGTGAGATGGGCGAAGACGCTGGGGAACGAGAAGCAGGAGCGGAGGTTGCTCAGCACGAAGGATGCGGCGGTATAGGTAGGCGTATTGAATAACAAGCATTTGAAGAGAAGAATCTTGGTTAGCACAATAGAGGAAATCAGTGAGTGTACCCCAGTAGGAGCCCTGGCTTTGCTCTTCCGGTACAATAAGCTGATCAAAACCAGAGAACCCCCAAGGCCGAGATCTTTGTGTGTGGGAACAGGAGCCTCACAGGATTACGAGAGAGGCAATCGGAGTCTTAGCTGCGTCACGTCGCGCAAATAAAAGCTTCTAACACCTTCATTTTTACTCCGGGACCGGCGATTTTCAGTGTGACCCTGGCTAACTGCTCAGATGCGGGAATAAACAGAGCTTTTGAAAGGTACCCAAATTAACATGCTTGTAAGCTGCTTGCAAACCTCCTAGTTGCTCAAATGTCAATACCTAGAAAGCAATATAAAAGTTAATCTCACTAAAAACGCAGTTGAGATTGCAGCTTTGGTAATGGCTTATTTGTGTGATCAAGCCATTCTCTTTGAAAGTAACAGGAGTCGAAAGGCCGCATAAAATCCTCATATTGCTGTAGAAATGCTTGTGGTTTCTTCAACGTGCAAGCGGAATAAGAAACTCGTCAAATTTGTCGCTCTGAACAGCTCTCATGGTAATGACATTAGCGGGCGACAAAACAAGATCGCTTCAAGGGAACGGCAGTATACAGGCCACCGAGGTCTTATTTACAGCTGACAAATGGCTTATAGTTGCGAAAACCTAATTATTACCCCAAATGGCTTGCAGTACTAAGGAGGTGAATTTTGATTTAAGTATCTTCACATTACATAGACGGCAGATTAAAGCAGGTTTTAGTAGCACGTGTATAAAAATATCAGAAAATATGCTGTTTCTAAGTGAGTGAAACGATTCAACTCATTGCGAAGTCTTCTGTAGGAACCTCATAAAAATGTATTCTCATACGAAAGAGTCTCTGCGCTTGCCAAGATACAGTGTGCCTAACATCGTGTTCATCACGGTGTGGTTATCAAGTCATTATGCAATGTGGTGCCCTGAACTGGACCACCAATGCAAGTGGGGGTACACTACAGAGACGAAATAGACTGCAGTGCGCATCAGACATACAAACAACTTGCCATTTTCATAACTTAGCTGTTTCCTTGGCGGCCACGTAAACAGCGCTTGCTTTCGAAAATCCCAGGCATGCATAAGAAGGCAACGATGCGGTAAAGAGATCATAATGCATTTATGCGAAGAAGGCTAAGAGAAAAAATTGGCAGTGGCTTAGCTCGGCTCTGCCAGGATATACCTAGAGTGAGGTACGTTTCCCTGCCTGAGCTTGTTGTGGCCACTGTATTTTTAGCAATGAGATACATAGGGTATACACATCTTTTATTCATTTTGCTTGACAGAGACGAAGACTTCCCGATGATCTAATAATAATAATAATAATAATAATAATAATAATTGGTTTTTGGGGAAAGGAAATGGCGCAATATCTGTCTCATATATCTCTGCAGTAGCATACAGCGGTCTCAGTTTTGTCGATACAGTATTTCAATTTCGTAGAACGTCTTTAGTATACAAGTTCTATAGTAGTTTCCTATGGTGTGGGCTGGACGTGAGGGTCCGAAGCTAAATTAAAGTGAAACAGTTTCTTTCATAGACTAACTAAGAGAGTCCTGTTTCCTACTGATATAACCCAAAGTCACGCACAACTGTGAAACCGTGCCGCAGGCTGGTATACACGTGAAAACCACATCAATCGTATGCTTGACACATGCTCCCAGTGCCACGTAGACTCTTTGGACGATAATGCCGCTTTCCAGAAGCCAAACACAGCAAGCTTCACCATTATTCACCGTGAGGGAAGGAGAAGTCTGACAGCGGTGATACCTTGTTTCACATACACACAGACTCCAGCGTTCTTATTTGATTCAAGCCAACTGCCTGGCGACAACCTCAGGATCGGAAGAGTTAATGTTCTCTTGTCTATACCCCTGTATAACAGCGCCTGGACTCTCCTTCTTTGCATGCACGCTTGTCAAACGTGATACACAGGCCCACTACATCTCCGCCTTTTATACGCAATCCTGGCATGCGACGCGGGGTCCGGGGGATAGAGCGGCGTGCGGCGAGGCGGCAGCGAAGAATGCGGCGCAGCGGTGGGGTCTCTCTGGTTACCATGGTGTCACCACTTCCCGCACTTTTTCGTGCACTCCCAGACACACTTACAGCGTGTAGGGGTAGCGGTCTCGGTCACAAAAGAGATGCCCTCGACTCAGCGTGGCAAGCTCAGCCGGAGCCCAGCTACCAAGTGACAAGGAGGTTGGTCGTTTGGTGCCCAGCTTTCGCCTGTCGCAAGTCAGAGAATGGGTCGGAGCCAAAGGTTCACAAAACAAAACAAGGTTTATACAGCGAAGAGACAATACAGAGGTTTTCACAATGACTCATACGAGCACATACGAAGTGATTTACAGATACAATGGAACTCGAGCAATGTAACACCAGAGAGATCAAAATACAACAGAATCCCTACACCGAACGTGCACGAACACAGAGAGAAACAAACGAACAAAACGCAATTTGTTCACTGGGCATTGCGACTGCCTGACGACCTGACGAGCACGACGGGGTCGGTCCGCAGACTGGCGCACGTTGCCTCGCTGGTCCGTGGCAGGGTGGTGGTGTTCTACCGGGAGTCGAGCGGGCGCGCTTCTCGGAAGCTTGAACGGCGGGTCGGGCTAACAGACAGCGGTTAAAGCCCTCATTTATAGGCGCGGTCTGCGTCTGCTCGTTCTTTGCCCCAAGGTAAGCGCGCACATACACGTCGAATCAACTGCACAAGCTCCTTCTCCTCGCATCGGGCGCGCGACGCCGTTGCTCAAGCTCGGAGACCGGGTTCGAGAAGCATCGAGGACACTCTCGTCTTGCGCCGTCGGCGACGCGAAGGGAAAAACGGAGGGGGCACCACTTTGCATGGTTGAGGCTACACCCTTTCCGACAAGAATGAGTAGAAACTACTCCGACCTTCTGGAACAATCGACGGCGCGCGTGTCCATGTCTCATGTCTCCGTTGGCGCCGCGCCGGCGAGCAAAACGGAAAGGGCAGTAGCACAAGCAAAGCTACGCGCCCTCCGGGGCTCCTTCTCCGCTGTTCTTTTTTGTTTTATTGTAGTGCGCGCGGGCGCGATTGCTTACGCGCAGCGCCTTTTTTTCGAGTATGCGCTGAATTTTGTGATAATGCCCCTTCCTTTAAGAATATTTTTCAAACAATATTCACAATACACAAAACTCGTACGCACATGCTTGCGCTCACAAACTCAATGGCGAATGCCGAAATACAATGATGTCTCCACGTAGACAAAACTTGTCAATTGACAAAATTCAATACAAGCCGCCACTCGGCAACAGATTACTACAACACAAAGAGGAAGCACACACGTTAAAGGCATTCCTGCGCCAATATTTCCTCATTCGGCGCATGGATTCGGTTCGGAATAAAGTTGCCCGCTCGTGATTTCGGAAGCGTTTGTGGCTCGCTTTCTAACGCGACTCTGGGTTCCTTCCTGTCGCGCGTTCTGCTCGTTTTCCTCTTTATACTGAGGCTTCTCTTCCGAACGCGGTTCTGGTTCTTCTTCCTACTTGTACTGCTCTCTGTGTTTCTGCTCGTACTTCGAGGCCTTCCTCTTTTCCTTCGGCTAGCGCGTCTGTTGCGAAATTATTTTACGTCAGGTCGTTCATGACGGCTCCACTTCTCGTGTGTTTCGTCTTCTCGGCGTGCGTTCTTCTGTTTGCGCTTATGCTTCCACACTGGGTCCCTTCTGAAAGTGGGGCTAATTCGTCTCAGCGTTTTTTTCACTTTGCTGCAGTGTTCGTGCAGCTTCTTTTGCACCCGACTTAGCTGTTTTCAGCTTGATTCTGTTTCGTCCTTCTTCCTTCCTCATTATTCTTCGGGGCAAGCCCATTTACATTTCATTTGCATCGTTCGAGATTAGTTCTCGCAATGAAGCTACTGGTTCCGTCCGTATTAGTTCTTTGAGCACCGCACTTTTTTCCCGAGTTCTTGTCTTGAGCTCGACTCTTTAAGTGCCGTGGTCCTTCAATCCTTGCACTGCACTTTAGCCTTTCTTACAGGCAAAATTTTCATGACTTTCCTCATTGGGAAAGGCCTCCTCGCTGCTCGAGGGTTCACTCGGAACAGATTTTGGTTTTTCTCTGGTGGTGCTCTCCTCATCTGCAAGTGCGTCGGAGCTTTCGCACCCTTTGACATTTGACCGTTCTTTCCCACGGCCACTACTGCAATAATCAGGCGTGCAGTAATCAGAATTCTCGGTGAACTCCTGCTTTCTTCCTCAACTTCAGGCGCCTTCCTTAAGATTCCCTGTGACTGCAGTGTCAGTTGGCCTCCTCTTCAGTGCCTACTGCCTTGGTAGTAGCTACACTATCACAGTCCTGAGGAAGCGACACTCCGGTCTGATCCTCACCTTGTTCAATCTCAGCTGTAAGAACCGGCTGTTCCACAACTAGACTCTTGCTAGTGGAGCTAGTTACGACCTCTTCCGTGGTTCCCGACAAATCAGACTCGTTTGTGTTCCACCCGGCCGCTCTGGGTATAAGCTCTACTGGCTCCCTGACGTTAATCAAAAGCCGAACCTCAGCAAGCTTCCTCACAAGGATTGCATACTCTCTTTGAACCTTTCTTTCTCAGCAGCTTCTCTTGCCTTCTGTTTTTTTTCAACCTTCTCTCTCTCTTGGTTCACCGATTACAGTAGCCCTGGACATCCCCATTTGGATGCCAACCTCAACTAGTTCCTTCAAGTTCATTTTCGGATACTGAACTCAAGGCAGACTACCTCTACATGGTAAACCTCAATAACCGCTCCAGCGTGGCTCCTCACAACATCGCTCTGCTGCTAAACACTCGTTTACGACCTCTTCGTAAACTCCTTTCGACTCTTTCTCCGTTCTCTGAGCTTACAAAGTACCAAAAGTCCTGTCGCGGACGCCAGAATATGTCACCACTTCGCGCACTTTTGCGTGCACTGCCAGACAAACTTAGAGCGTGGGGGGGGGGGGGGGGGGGAGCGGTCTCAGCCACAAAGGAGGTGCCCTCGACTCATCGTGGCAAGCTCAGCCTGAGACCACCTACCAACTGAAAAAAGAGGGTTGGTCGGTTGGTGCCAAGGTTTCGCTGGTCGAAAGCCAGAGAATCGGTCGGAGCCAAAGGTTCACAAAACAAAACAAAGTTTATGCAACGAAGAGACGCTACAGAGGTTTTCACAATCACTCGTACGAGCAGATACGAAGTGATTTACAAATACAATGCACTCGTGCAAAGTAACAATAGAGAGAGATAACAATTCAACAAAATACACATCAAATCGCAATTTTTTCACCGGGCACTGTGACAGTCCGACGACGTGACGAGCACGACGGGGCAGATCCACAGACTGGCGCACGTAGCCTCGCTGCTCCGTGGCTGGGCAGTCGTGTTCTCCCGGGATTAGAGCGGGCGCGTTTCTTAGAAGCTTAAATGACGGCTCTGGTTGACAGACAGCGGTTAAAGCTCTCATTTATAGGTGCGGTAAGCGTGTGTTAGTTATTTGCGCCAAGGCAGGCGCGCACATACACGCAGTATCAACTGCACAACCTTCTCCTCGCACCGGGCGCGCGACCCCATGGTCAAGATCGGAGACAAGGTTCTAGAAGCATCGTGGGCACTCTCGTCTTGCGCCGCTGGCGGCACGAGGGTTAAAAGGGAGAGGGCACCACTTTGCATCGTCGAGGCTACGCGCTCTCCGACGAGAACGAGTAGATGCTACTCCGACCTTCTGGTACAATCGAGGGCGCGTGCGTACATGTCTTGGATGGCGCCGCACCAGGGAGCGAAACGGAAAGGGCAGCAGCGCACGCAATGCTACGCACTCTCCGGGGCTCATTCTCAGCTGTTGTTTTTTGTTTTATTTTACTGTGCGCAGACGCGGTTGCTTACGCGCAGCACCGTTTTTTTTCGAATATGCGCCGAATTTTGTGACACATGGTATCGGCACACGCGCACAACTGCTCATCCGCTTGACGTCACGCTCGGCTTTATGCGTGACGTTCCTACCAAGAACGCTTGCACAAAGAGGGCTAATCAAAAACAATTTTTTACCGCAGACAATACACCATGCCTACGTTAGCCGCGTGATCACCAGTCCCACCTTCAGACGCAACAGCGAAAGCTATCCTCGATGTATCGCGCACCGGGGTTAAGTTCCTTGCTCCTTCAGAAATGGCAAGCTCTGGTACTGAATTTGGAGACCTGCTTTCTGAAGCACCTCGCGAAGCTTTGATAAATAATCTCACAGTGTCCTGATCTATTCTGCCACAGTTATATGTCGTGTCACCACGTTGCTACGCGTTTAAAAAGCAGGGTTCTTTCACGCCAAGGACTAAAGCTTGCGCTCGACCGTCTCTTAGTTTTTCCCGAAAATTCTGCAAAATTATGGGAGTCTGGAGAGAAAAGGGTAAAATAAAGTGAAAGGTCTTTTTTTTCTATTGACGTGACGGTCCTTTAAATGTTACTGTTAAGCACAAAACTAAGTCTGAATAAAGAAGTTTGGAAAAGATGTAGTTTGTTTATTTAAGCACGAAATAAATTTGTTATAATTTATATGCGCCGTGCACTCCTATCACCTAAAAGAAAACTGCTAGAATAAATAAATTTTTTAGTTAGCCTTTTTATCGAAAACTATCAGTTCAGGAATATTTAATTGCATACGCTTCATTAATGAGAAGTACAAAAATTACCAAAAGCTGCTTTGAATATATGGATTACCAAAAATATGTGAAATCGAAAATAACAGAAGTCTACGTTAGACAAAAACACTAAATGTTGGGAAAGGGGTCTTTGACCTAGCTTTAATCCATAAATATTGTCACGTAGTGGTGACGGCAGTTGAAGCAGCGATGAAGACGGACGAAAGGGTCTTCTAAAAGAACTGTTTATTGGGCTGACTTGCACCCAAAATGGACTGAATCACTCGGCGGCGGCGAAGCGACAAGCGTGCTCGGCGGTCGTCGAACAGAATGCCCGCCGCTGTCGGCCGTACTCAATTTAAAGCTGATAGCGAACATTCGAGATAAAGGGCGCAAAGTTACTAGAACATTCCGGAACAACGTAGAATCAGCTTTGCCTGGCTGCGATCAATCGAGATAAATCTAGTCGCGTCTTGCGTCGCAAACAAAGCGATAAAGTGGTGTCGCGGCAGATTTGAAAAACGAACAAACACTGCAAATATTCGCGGCATTACTCCCCTCTCAAAGAAGCATCGACCCGATGCATTAAAACAAATAATGCGACTAGTAAGGGAAAAAACGGATCTTGCGAAAATAGAGCATGGAAACGCAGCGGCCTTTAGCGCGCATAATACGGCTTCAGACGGACTACATGGACAACTTCTGGTCGTACGCAGCGTCGTTGGGATGCAGTCATTGCGTCAGGGATGACTACATAATCCAGTTCACCCAGCCTACGAAGAACCTTGTACGGGCCGAAATAGCGGCGCAAAAGCTTTTCACTCAATCCACGGCAGCGAATGGGCGTCCACACCCAGACTTGGTCTCCTGGCTTGTATTCCGCGTTGCGTCTTCGTAGGTTGTAGCGTCTGGCGTCGGACCGCTGCTGATCTTTGATCCGTAATCGGGCAAGCCTTCGAGCTTCTTCTGCGCGTTGAAGGTAGGCGGCAACGTCGACGTTCTCTTCTTCTGTAACGTTGGGCAGCATGGCGTCTAGCGTGGTCGTGGCATCCCTGCCATGGACGAGCTTAAAAGGCGTCATCTGGGTGGTCTCCTGCACTGCGGTGTTGTAGGCGAAGACGACGTAAGGCAGGATGACATCCCAGGTGTTGTGTTCGGCATCGACATACATAGCGAGCATATCGGCGATGGTTTTGATCAGGCGCTCGGTCAGTCCGTTGGTCTGCGGATGGTATGCAGTTGTCCTCCGGTGGCTGGTTTGGCTGTAGCGCAGGATGGCTTGCGTGAGTTCCGCCGTAAGTGCTGTTCCTCTGTCCGTGATGAGCACATCGGGGGCACCGTGTCGAAGAAGAATGCACTCCACGAAAAATTTGGCCACTTCTGCTGCTGTTCCGTTCGGTGCGATGCCTCTTGCGATGCTGATTCCTCGGTCTAGTAGCAACTGCATGTTCCCCTCGATGATGGCTTCAGTGTTTATGGCTTTCGTGGCGCCTACGGTCACGATAACGCTTGATCGGGGTGGGACGCTCACTTCTTCCTCCAGGATACTCAGGGCAACGTGGTTTTCCCGAGTTTTCATCGAAGCGATGGCTTCGTCCGTCGAAAGCGTGATCAGCTTGGATCGCAGGTCGATGATCGCCTGATGCTCATTAAGGAAATCCATACCCAAGATCACTTCGCGGGAGCATTGCGGTAGCACAACAAAGGTCGCAGGATAGGTATGTCCTTTGACAGTCACTCGCGCTGTGCATCGTCCTGATGGCGTAATGAGGTGGCCCCCAGCGGTGCGAATTTGTGGGCCGTCCCAAGCCGTTGTGACTTTTCTGAGCTGCGCAGCGAATGTTCCATTCATCACCGAGTAATCGGCTCCTGTGTCGACTAGAGCGGTAACTTTCCGGCCGTCGATAGTCAATTCTAGGTCGGAGGTCCTGGCTCTTGCATTGCATGTCGCTCTCGGCGTCGGGTCACGGCTTCGTGGCGTATGCGAGTCACGGGTTGGGCGTGTGGTCGAAGCTCCTCTGGGGGGCGGCGTCGATTTCAAGGTAGCTTGCGTCGTGGTCGAGGTTCTCATTGTGTGCGGCGTCGGTGCAGCGAGTGTTGGTTCTTCATGCGGCGTCGCGGGTGCAGCGTCTTCATGGGGCGTGGTCGGTGGAGGATCTTCGGCGTTTAGCTCGTGAGCAACCTCACCTCCAGAGGTTGCTGCCTTTAGTTTCCCCTACGGGGGCTGGGCGACCTTCCTCGTACCGCGGCTGCGTAGCTGCGGCGTGGCGACGCAAAGCGCGAGGTTGACGGCGATGGTGAGCGCGAAAAGCGGTTCGGCGTGTACTCTTCTCGACGCAGGTACTCGTCGATTTCGTGCGGACGTTGTCCGAAGCGTGGTCGTGGGGCGTTAACGGCAAATCCTCGAAGACCGATACGTCGGTACGGGCAGTGACGAAGAATATGGCCGGCCTCACCGCAATGGAAGCACAACGGCCGGTTGTCGGAAGTCCTCCAGGCGTCGCATTTCCTGGGGCTTGAGCGTCGGTCATAGGCTGGGCGGGCGGGGGCTGGGAGGCGGCGTTGTGGAACGATTGGCTCATCTCGGGGAGGACGTGGGGGTTGTCGCTGGGGCTGAGCAGTACTTACTGCAGCGGCGTAGGTCATGGCCTGGGGTTCTGTGGCCGTCGGGGTGCCAAGTGCCTGTTGCACTTCTTCCCGTACCACATCCATCAGAGTCGCTGCTTGTGGCTATGGGGAAGATGGCAGTAATCGGCGTAGCTCCTCTCTGACGATTTCGCGGATGACTTCCCGCAAGCTGTCGCTGGTGGTGGCCGGCGTGTCCGAACGGATTGCACAGGCAGAGGAAGGGCGATTGTACTGCCGAGCTCGAACGTCGAGGGTATCCTCAATCGTGCAGGCTTCTTGCATAAACTCCTCGACTGTTTTTGGCGGCTGGCGGACGAGGCTTGTAAAGAGTTGTTCTTTTACGCCGCGCATTAAAAACTGAACTTTATTTTCCTCGGTCATCCCGGGATCGGCGCGGCGAAATAGGCGCTTCAATTCCTCGACGTAACTGCGGACGGGCTCATTCGGAAGCTGGATCCTGGACTCGAGGAGTCGTTCGGCTCTTTCTTTCCTCACGACACTGGTGAATACCTTCAATAGTTCTCTCTTGAATAGCCCCATGTCGTAAGGGACGACTCGTAGTTTTCGTACCACGTGCGTGCGGAGCCATCCAATGAGAAAAAAACGTGTCCAATCTTTGCCGCATCATCCCTCTTGTTGAATGACGCCACGCGCTCAAATTGGTCCAACCATTCTTCATGGTCTTCGCCTAGGGATCCATTGAAAGTTGGCGGCACCCGCGGCTGCTGCAGTATGATCGGTGTCGACATCTTTGGCGAGGTTGCAGTGCTGGTAGCAGCGTCTTTTCGCTGTCTGGTGCGGTCTGGCAGTTTCCCGAACTCAGGCTCCTCTCCCTGGAGACGTCGGCTGGCTCGCTGAGCTGCTGGTTCGTCCTCGGGTGTGAAGCGCTTAGGGCTGGGTTCACGACTTGAAGGCGGCGTCCGGAACATGGAAGTTACCCCGCACCTCCACCAGATGTCACGCAGTGGTGACGGCAGTCGAAGCAGCGATGAAGACGGACGAAAGGGTCTTCTAAAAGAACTGTTTATTGGGCTGACTTGCACCCAAAATGGACTGAATCACTCGGCGGCGGCGAAGCGACAAACGTGCTCGGCGGTCGTCGAACACAATGCCCGCCGCTGTCGGCCGTGCTCAATTTAAAGCTGATAGCGAACATTCGAGATAAAGGGCGCAAAGTTACTAGAACATTCCGGAACAACGTAGAATCAGCTTTGCCTGGCTGCGATCAATCGAGATAAATCTAGTCGCGTCTTGCGTCGCAAACAAAGCGATAAAGTGGTGTCGCGGCAGATTTGAAAAACGAACAAACACTGCAAATATTCGCGGCAATATAAAGTAGATGACCTTCAAGTGAAATCACAAAATGAGGCGTTCATGGTATCAAGAGTTACTGCTATTACAATGAGAGTTTATCTGGGCAGTGTGAGTGTTTTTCAGTGTAGGCAATCCAAAAATTTCTGCAAACAGCGCAGCACAGTTGGGCTTTTTCGCCCTACTCTCGCACTGCACTGTACAACTTGTATGTTGCACTCAGACTGCAATTTTTATTCCAAAGTGTAGTGACGCGTTCAGGATTTGATGCTCCTGCGACCTCAATGCACTTGGCACCAGCGTTTCTGGCGTGGTGTTTACGCCAGTATTGGCGTGGTTGGAAGATATGAGATGGCTAAAGAGTAGATAAAATATCGTCGTGTCAAGAGGCTGATGTCTCTCCACAGCTGCGCTCTGCAATCATTTGTTCCTTCTCGCACGAATACGACATGTCTCGCCTGGAGCCTGACGCCTGCAAAGGCGGTTATTCGCCTAATAAAGAAGACACAAAGCAGTTCTGATCCGAGGTAAGAAGTCAAGCATTATGATCTAATAGAGGAGCCTCAAGAGCACTAAGGTCCTGAGAACTATGGCTCTGGTCGAAGTGCTAATAATCAAATTCGCTCTCATCCACCAGTTTACGCTTTCGCTTATATACCAAAGGCGTTATAGGGCACTCCTCTTGATGCGCCTAGAACACTGCCAACACGCTCGAACGACGAAGAAAACAAGACGAGGCCCAGCTGTGGTATGTGCCATCGCTTTAGAGGCAACAGTAGCGTGAAGTCAGTGCTGGCAGTTTTGTTCTAGCCAAGATCCGAATGAGCTGTCTCGCAGGGTTTTTACATATCGAGACGCAGTTCCACCTCCACCGCATCACATCGGGCACGACTCGCTACTGCCAGGTCTTCCCTGCCGTTCCTCCTTATGTTGCCAGCGAGCTCTTGGACTTTCTTTGCGAACCCAGGGGAGATACACCATACCATGACCTCTAAACCAAGGTGCTGGAAGAACCATGCCATCAGAACGCGCCTGCCTCCAGCAGTTCCTTATCGAGGAGGACCATGACAACCAGCGCCCCTCCCATCTGCTGCGCAGGATGCGGGAGCTTCTCGGCGATCGCGACGTCCCCACCCATGCAAAGTTGCTTCGAAACGTATACCTCCAACGCCTTCCTCAACCGACACGCCTTGTCCTCGCAGAGGCCGTCGACATCACCCTCGACCGCCAGGCGGAGCTTGCCGATCAGGTTCATCAGGTGGTTCCTCGTGTACGTCACTGCTTCCTTGTCGTCTGTTGATCCGTCGATTTCGCGCCTTGAGGCCCGCATCGAAAATTTCACCGACTCAGTAGCCGCACTCCAGCGCCTGCCCCAGAGAAACGTTCGCCTTGTCCCAGCCTTTGCTCTTTTTCGCGCGCACCTCAAACTTGGAGCCCCACCCCTACACCTATCCGCTGGTATCACCGGCCTTTCCGTCACCGCGTCTCGAAGTGCACATATCCCTGTTCGCGGTCGGGAAACGCCCACTGAGATCACTGTGGCGGCGTGTGATGTCGCTTTTCGTTTTGGGCGCCTTTTTTTGGTAGCCGGTGGCTCTCTGGCGCCCGGTTCTTTATAGACAAGGGCGCCGATATCAGCGTGATTCCCCTGATTAAGGGTGACTGTTCCAAATTAGCAGGGGAGACGCTCCGTGCTGCCAACGCTTCGTCTATAGCGATGTGCGGACCTCGCTCCCTCACCCTCAACTGAAGGCTTCGCTGCACCTTTCGATGGGTCGTCCTCGTCGCTGACGGTATCAAACCGATCACCGGCTCAGGTTTGCTCTCCTACTTCTACGTAAGCGTGCGGCGTCATCGCTGACTGTCGGCTTGAATCGCCTCTCGATCTCTGGAGTCCTGTCCGGCCTTGCCGACATCGGCCGCCGCATGATGATACCTTTCCTTCCATTCGAGAAAATTCTGCTGGACGTTACGGATTGAACAAAGCTATACAAGCTCACTCAGCCGCCTGATTATGCAGTGACGCAGCATATCTTTACCCGAGGAGCACCGGCAGCCGCACAACCACGCCTCCTGTTTGAGGGCCATCTGGCTATCGCCAAACGGGAGTTCAAACGCATGTTCCAGCTCGGCTATGTAAACTCGTGGTTCACCTCGTGGGCTTCTCCGCTGCATCTAGTCCCCAGGCGTAATCTCGGTGGCTGGCGGTCATGCGGTTCTATCGAGCGTTGAACACCAGGATTGTCCACAACAGCTATCCGCTGCATCACGCCCAGGACTTTACACCACGCTTTGACGAAGTGGACCTGCTTAAGTCATACCACCAGATGCTTGTCTACTCTGTCGACCTAACTGAGACGGCCATAACGACGCCCGTTGCTTTCTTTCGGCACGTCCGCATGCGTTTGGGCTCCACAATTCGGCTCAAACCTTCCAGCGGTTCATCGCTCCTTCCAACACCTACAGCAGTACAGCTGGGTCGTGAACGCCACTAAGTGTGTTTTTGGCGCATCTGAGCTCGAGCTTTCAGCCACCGCATGTAATCGCATGGTATCTGTCCTCCCCCGCCAAAGGTCACAACCATCCATGATTATCCCTAGCCTACGACACTGCGCCAGTTTCGCCATTTCCTCGGGATGGTGAATATTTACCAGCGCTTTGTACCGCACTGCGCAGAGCTGCTCTGCACGCTCACTGACCTCTTTCGGTCGACCGCTTGTCCGTCCTCTGCTCTTTCCTGCTCATCAGAAGTCCATGCCGCCATGCCAAGAATGCTGCCGCAAAAGCCGTGCTTCTGACACATCCGCGCAGCAGCGTCCCTTGTGAGTTGATGGTGAATGCCTTCAGCGATGCCATCGGAGCCGTCCTTGAGCAGTCCATTCACATGGAGTGCCGGCCTTTGTCCTTTTACTTTTGGAAACTACTTCCTGCTCAGACCCACTACAGTGTTTTCGGCCAGCGGCTACTCTCCATCTACGCTGCGACACCGAGAGGCATTTAATTACGGCGCTATGCAGCAATTTTGAATTTCTTTAACTGGTGCCCATCCACAGCTTCATTTCAAACGAGAGCCGCCAGACAGTCTTTTCCGATTTGATCTCTTCCAGCGGACTGCACAAGTGAAGCAGCGCCCCACAAAATGTACCCCTTGGTGTAAGTTACGTACGCTGTAACGAAGAGCCGGAACCATATTCGGGTTATTTTTCTTCGTTTTCATTTCCTTTGGTTTAGACGTCAATCGTGACTACAGGAACAGCATACGGGAAACCAGTTACCAATCACAGGCTCGGCCGGTATTTCGCGCCACCGGGGCTAGCCTGAATCCTGCGTCTGTATTATGCCCGGAGAAGTCACAGGCGGCGAGCTCCGCCATTTCACCGCTTCGCTGCGGGATTAGCGCCAGTAAAGCTCGCCAGGAACGTCCGTCATCTCCGTCCTTTCACAATTTCTGAGTCAGACCGGAATCCCGTAGTGATGCTGAGCATCAAGCTTCAATTATACTGGAAGCAAGCAATTATTTTTTCAAGCGGCCCGCGTTCATGAAACCATCTTACCAGAAAGCTAACAGCGCGTGCCTTATTTAAAATGGCAAGAGTGTACTGCAGTGGAGTGCAATTGCGGACCACTATTTAACTGTGGTGCAGGTGATGCTCATCAAAAATTTATTTCCCTTCTAAAACGAATAGCACGGCGATAAAAAGCGATGGCCTAGATAACGGTAATACTGGTGGCCGGCTGCATTTTATATTTTTGCTCGGAAGGCCTCTGTCTAAAGAAATTAAGATCTTTTTTTCACAAATCCTCAAAATTTATTTTAAATTGTCAAGTGTGTTAATCTGGTTCAAAAATTTCTGCTATATATCGCATGGCTTAGGGGTCGAATAATGTTTTTATGTTTCTCAAGAATACCTATTATTGTTGTTTGTTTTCATTTCCAAAAAGTGGTGGTTTTAAGCAAGCATTATTAACTAAAATATGTGAAAATATGCACAACTAGCGCATACTGCAAGCCGATAAAATTGGGCAATGCTTATGTTTACTTCGCAAAGAAATCTTTCAGCCTAGAACAGAACGAAGATTTCGATTTTCTTTTTGCACACGTGTCTCGCAAGGTAAAATAAAGCGGTCATATGATCAGAAGATTTTCTCCGCAGTAAATTTCGGGCACTAACGAGTACGCTAGTATAAAGGGTTGATCTTGAACTGAGTAAAACGCAGCGGGCTATGGATAGAAGCTAAGACGTGTAACGCTTACAGCTAGAAAGTTGGCGGAATGCGTGAAGGAACAAACACGACTTAATGACATTCAAGTCGAAAACAAGAAGAAAAAATGGGCTTGAGTAGGGCATGTAAAGAGAAGGCGAGATACTCTTTGGTCGGTAAGGGAAAAGGACTGGATTCAAGTTAAGGCAAGCGCAGCAGTGGGCGGCAGGAAATTAGACAGGCCGATGAGATAAAGAAATCTGCGGGAATAGGCCGACGTCAATCGCACAGGGTAGGGTTAATTAGACAGATAAGGTAGAGGCTTTTGGCCTGCAGTGGTCGTAATCAGACACACGACTGCGACGATGCTGATCACGATAATTGGGCAATTACTGCCAATTACAATGTGAAGTCTGATAATATTCATTTTTGTGTTGCAGCTCGAAACAGACGAAAGACACAAGTAGAAGACAACAAAGAAGACCAAATAATATTCTTGAAGGTATCATTCACGGTAGTGTGCAAAGCCTGCTACGTTTCGCTTTACCAAACAATCATTTCTAAGCAGCAGTACAGATGCACACTTGGAGCAAAGGGCAGACAGACATCTGTGGCTCATTTTTTTTCTTCAATGCGTCTGTGTCCTGTTAGCCTTTCAAACGTCCACCAGTTGATGGCAAGCGATGCTTTCTGCATTAAATCTTTAAGTCACTACCAAGAAACTTGTGTACACTTCGAACTGGCATTTTTTATATGAGTGCGGTATACTAACTCCTTAAATCTTGATTTAAGATATTTAGACATCCTTCAAATAGAACACATGGCAGCCTTTTATGCCACCTACTTGAAGCAGCAACCAATATTCCAATAACTCTGGATGTCGTAGCACGTCTTCTGCAGTTTTCCTCTATACATATGTTTCGAGCATTCATTACGCCAATCCGTTGCTGAATATAAGCCTTCTGTTCAGGACAGCACAACAGAATTCGGGACAACACAACAAACGGGACTGACGCTAACTTTCATATTTATTAGAAGAGTCACTCTATGATTATCTAGGCAGCAATCAGCAGTTATTAATCTGCGATCATGGGCATAGTATGAAACGCATCGTCCCGATGTGCACTTCTCTGAAACCAACAAAAATGAACTATCCGAAGCCATTATTTTGTAGCATAATTCCATTACCCCAGGATGTTAATTGTCTTAAATTCTGGTTTTTATTCATGACGAACTGGTGGGCTATTTGGTCAAACATTCAAAATGAGACCCGGCGCATAAAAAAGACGAAGACAAAAAGACACCACAGCATGCCCTACTTCAACTAGTTTATTTTCACGCGACGCGCTACATTATAGACGCTCTACAACGCGCGTTTCTTCCGTTTGAGACTAGATGGTGCCACAGGGGCGCTAGGAATACGGCGTCATTACGGGCCTCGTAAGTCGCCAGTGTGTACGCCTCGACGCGGCAGTGGAAATATCGCTGGTGGCTGCCGATTGCGTTCTTTCTAGGAATGTGTGCAAAGGCAAAGGAAATACGTACTTCATTCTGGATTGCAAGGATTGCAAGAGAGAGTTAAAGTTGCGGGATGCGATCGTTTGCGATCATCACGGAACCGAACTGCACAAGGATGTACTGCCCCTGTCGCTTCCGTTCGGCATGCACCCATTCTGAACGTGCGAAAGGGACAAATACGTTCGCCAGCGCTAGATATTTGTTAGGTTGGGGCAACTTAAAAACAATGAAAAATAATAAGCCCCTACTTCACCACTGACGCAAAACAGGCTTATTCCAATCTGAAAATAAATGAAAATGTCTGAAGGCAATGCTATAATTTTGCCACCCGTAGGTGGGAAAAATGAAAAATAAAATATAAATGGGGGGGGGGGGGTAAAATCTGCATAGCGAACCACAGCCGGGTGAGTGGGCCCGGGCAGACTCACCTGATCTCCCCTGGGGCGTAGCGGAAGGGCTTGGATGAACGAGTTATGGGAATTGGGATGGGAACGGGGACAGCAAGTTTTTGCTCTGATCCTTCATTTATCTCTACTCCATTACTGGCCTACCTGGCCAGGACAGGGAGGGCGTCAAGATTGCCCAATGGCGCGGCCCCGCTCACGGGATGCTCGACCACCCACAAACGCAACGGGCTCCGACCGCCAGCGACAGGAAAACTTAACCCGTTTTGAGCTACCACGGTCCCCACCACGACTTTCAGGGTTTGTTTCGGACCTGCGAGCTGCTTTCCATCGAGTGCTTTTCGCGGTTTTTCAGACACCGGAAGTATGTGTGGTGTGATCCGGCCGGTAGATGCTTAGGTCGTCAGCCTATCGGCCCTCCGGGCCTCGGCACCATGACCTAACACCTCCAGGGGACCCACCTGTGGTTGCAACCAACCAACCAGGCACTTATTTTCCCCCCAACTTGCTCCACGCCTACAGGAGAGGGAGTGTTCAAGGCTGGGCTGACCGGGCCACAAACCAAGAACGTGGCTTAGGGTGAGATGACCCGGGCCTACTAGGCAGACTGCCAATATAGGAAGAAACATTTAGACCTTGGGAATTCTGCAAGGGGAAGCGCACTGCATTGCCGTATGAAACGAGCTGTTCTGCCACCGAAACCGTCACTTCGTGCTTTCAGATGCTATGAATTTGTGTCTGCGTGCGTAGCGAGACCCAATTACTCGTAAGTTAGGGTGTACGGCCATTAGTAACAGGAGCTACCGAGGACGAATTACGGACGGAAAAGAAAGATGACTTACGCTCCTACATACCGCTACTGCAGATTATGCAGTGCACAGCCGCGCAAGAGGTCCACGCTTAGTGTCAGTCCGTGTATTACATGACGTCTTGGTGCTACTGTTAAAGTTCGCTCCAAGTTGCGCGGCTTTAGTGAACTCTATTCGGAACAAGGCATTTGCGTTATGTCTCGTGTGCCGGGTGGTAGTCACTTCCTCGCGTTCCATGCGAGACCGCCACTTAATGTAACTCCGCAGACCACTGCTCAGAGTGAAGCTGATTACTTACCACCAACGAAACCTCGAGCTTTTTCATGTCCGCATATCGAGTGTAGAGCATACTACAATTTTATATGTGAGGCTGACATAACTGTGAAATTCGTTACGCGCGCTCTAACAGTAATGTAGCGGAATCCTTCGAAACGCACGGCAGCGCGTGAAGACTGCATTATGTATAGTACTACTACCATGAGAGCTTATATTTGTTTCTCTATGTATTTTTTTCGCCTTTCTATGTTTAACAAACCGGTAGAAAATATTTTAAGGTTTCCTAAGCACCGCTAACAAGTTGTAAACGAATGCGTACGACGCGCACGTGAGTGTTTTAGAGCTGTGTATGCATGCATGTACACAAAACGAAAACTACCTGCGCTGCCGCAGGAGCATTAAAACTTGTCGCTTTACACAATAACAATAAAAAACATTCAGCAAAGCATTCAGTGGATGAAAAGACAAGCATTCAGGCGATCCAACCCTTGGCTCGAAGCGGGAGAGCTGAGCGGCGCTCCGCGACATGAAGCCCGATCTCATTTTCACGCCTCAACTGATCAAATTAGGGCTCTCACAATTCCTTTGAAGCTTTGGCCAAACCTTGGCGTCGTCTTCTCACTCGTTTACAACAGTATCAGCCGAAACGCTGCCTCTGGGAACCGAATCATCAGGCGCAGTAGCCGTCGCAAGTAGGCTCGCGCCGAGCAGTCAGGAGGCGTGTAATGGCGGCGTGATCACGTGATCAAAGATGGCAGCCCCCATGGTACGGCGCTGTAAAGCCTGTATGCAATGCAGCGCAAAAGCGCGCGGAGAAGCACTCGAACGTATAGGTGACACATCGGAATCCTCCTTGATAGCGACGATGAACTACGTAACACACGAGGAAACTTTCTAAACTAAACACAAACACATTACTGGCCAACCGAGCTAGAATACACGTCAACGGGCAGCCTCAAAGCAGTCGTTACTGCGTCATAATGCCCAAAAAAATGACAGTCCTTGTCACTTAACATTAAAGAAGGCGTGTTGACGCAATTTCTTCAAGCTTTATGATTTCCCCAGCCTCAGCAGTTTCCTTTGTGGTCTTTTCTGCACACCTGCGCCGAACTGTGGTCTGCTCAAAGCAAGGACCTTGTTCCTTACACTTAATGCAGTCACGGCAAAGTATGCCTGGAAGTCGAGAGGCAACAGTAACGTTGTAGTTGTGCTCCCTTAGACTCTCATTCAGACTTCAACCAGTCTAGACAACGTAGGCTCGTACACAGGGCAAAGATATTGAACACAACACGTTTTCTGTGCATGTCTGTTGAATGTACACCTAGGCTTACATCGCCGTGACTGTAGTCACTGCAAATAACAAGGTTCTTGCTTTGAGCCGATTACAGTTCCTCACAGGTGTGCAGAAAAGACCACAAGGAAAATTGTTGAGGCTGGGTAAATCGTAACGCTTGAAGGAAATTGGGTCAGCACATCTTCTTTATTGTTAATTGACAATTAGCATCACTTCTTACGTATAATGACGCAGTAGAAATTTCTCCGAGGGTGCCCATTCACGTGTATCCTAGCTAGGCTGTGCAGTAATGAGTTGGTGCTTAGTTTGTGAAGTTGCCTCCTGCCGCACGTAGTTCATCGTCACTATCAAGGAGGATTCAGAATCAGAAACTGTGGATACCCTAAGCGCTTCGTCGACGCGGTGGAACGTCAGCTGTTAAAACAAGGACAACCGGACGCCCGCCCTCCGCTCAAGAAACGGGCTTCTGTGCCGTATGTCCCAGGTACAAGTGAATGCCTGGCACGTGTCCTACGGGAATATGACGTGCAGGTGGCACATGTCCCGGCCAGAAAGATGCGCCATCAGCTTGTAAAGGTGAAGGACACACTGCCAAAGGAAAGATTCCCCGGAGTTGTCTACGAAATCACCTGCGCAGACTGCGACGGTGTGTATAAACTACCGGAAGCGATTACAGCAGGACGCTCGGGAAGTAAAAAATGGAAACATTCGCAACAACGCCTTAGCGGAGCACGCCATCGTGAACGGCCACAAAATTGACTGTGGCAAGGCAAGGATCATCGCAACCGAAAAAGTAGCAGCATCACGACTTCATTTGGAATCCCTAATCGTACAAACTACGTCACACACGTTAAACCGGAACAACGGTAATCTAAACCAGATATACGCACGCTCCTTGTGCCGATTATTCAACCGTATTTAAACGACCCTTGTTTGGTGATGAATTCATTGTGAACAAGACTTCCGCGCGGAAACCGAAACGTCAATAACGAACCTTTTTTCACTGGTCGGCGTCTCTTATTTTTCAAAAGGAGGATTCCAGTGTATCACCTATATGTTTGTAGTTTTTCTGCGCACGCTTTTGTTCTGCACTGTATAAATGTAGCGCTTCGCGTCAAAATAAACTAGTTGAAGTATGACGCTTTGCGCTGTGTTCTCTGTATTCGTCTTTTTTTGTGTGCCGGGACTCATCTCGTTCTAATTTATGTAGTTTCCACCCAGCTTGTTAATTACTGAGTCATTTTGTACACGCGTGCTTTGCAATAAGTACTGAAGCATCCTGTTCGATAACTAACTGGTTGGCTTTCATGGGGCTTAGATATGAGGCCTCTGCTGAGAGAAACAAAAAAATGGCGTCTCAAAAAATAAATAGGTATCGTTCAATAACATTTTCGGCATAGTGAACAAAGTGCCTTGGTGGTGAGAGAGGGACACAACTTTATTTTGACAAGCATCAGGCATTCAGAATGTTCTGCGCCAGGATCGCCAAAGCCAGCTAATGCGGCAGCTTAATCGAGGTGGACACATCCACCACGTTTGGAGCTAAGCGAATACGTAATGAGGCGATTTAATGCTACGGGGCACGACAATATGAAAGCCTCCAGACGAGCATCTGTTTCGGGGTTATTCAGGCAAGCAGCGGAAGGTCGGAAGCGGCACAAGGAAGACGGGGGGACAGGGGTGAGGAGTGTATTAAGTGGCTGCTCAAAAAGACAGCATGACGACGCAGTCAACGCTACAAAATTTGTTGTAAAGGTTTACCTTCCCCTTAATTCCTTTCTATCACTTCCTCTCTTTTTTCGCGGCATGTATTAACTTCTTGGATTTGTGCATCAGAACTCAGGAACGAACGTCACGAATTATCACTATGAAATGGTACCCTCCGAAACGTGGACTGTCCGCACGAGCGACGGAGAGGCCGGTAGAATACATAGAAAGAACTAAACCTTGAAAAGTATACAATCATTCAGGTTTAAATTAATTCGACGTCATTGAGCGAACCGTAAAGCGTTGCATTGTCAGGAAAGTCCATCGACGCATTTCATTCGCCGTTAAATGCACATCGCTGGCTCTGGTAACAGTGACCTGAAGTGATGGTATGTACCACCACGTGGAAGGTGATCCGATCTCAGTATAGGCTAAGATGGAATGGTCCAGTGAATGGTCTCACACAAAAAAATCCCAGAATAATTCACCTTTCTTGCAGCGCTTGCATCGAAACGATAGAGAACATAAGGAATCTGCACGGCGAATGCGTAAGGAGAACTCAAAGTACATACAAACTTCCTATTACTCATTGCACATCGCACGAAAATCAGGCCTGAGAAATAGAGAACTTCAATGAATACCACACTGTAATCGTGTCACTTTTTATGTTTTCCATATCATACGGATTTTCTTTTCTCATGCTTCCATAAGAACTAAAGGAGGTAAGGAACGCATCATTAACGAAAGATGCGCAAAGATTAAAACAAATTTGGCATAAGCGCATGTTCTATTGGCATTAAGCGCCAAACTCGGAGAAAGAGCAAAAGAATGCAAATACGAATGCTGGAAGGTATCGCTTACATGCTGTATGCACCGAAAGACGCGTGTTCAGTCCCGGCTACGGCGGTCAAATTTTGATGGATGCCAAATTCTAGAGGCCCGTTTGCTGTGCGATATCAGTTGACCTTAAAGAGCCCGCGTCCCCCATAGCCTACCGCATCCCCCATGGTCTGAGTCGCTTTGGGAGCTTAAACCCCATAAAACAACCAACCATTATCTACAGATAAGATCAGGCTAACATTTCTAATCGTAGATACTAACATTCCTAATAGTAGATAATAATATACATACAATATCTCCAAGCGGACTGCACTGAAAGGCATTAAAAAAAGAATGATAACTTACAAGTGCAATTTCTTCTTAAGGACTAACACATATTGAGAAAAAAAATTGGACCCACATGCCGTAGTTTACACGAACTCTTTATGGGCAAAAAAATCTACTTCCCGGAAGCATGTGCAACATTTTGTAACTTTGTCTTTGTTTTGGTAAAATTCACTCAGTCAAACATGAAGTGACTGCTCTTGATTTCGTAAAGTTTCGTTTCGTAAATAATGCTAAATCTTAGCCTAACTTTTTTGTCGGATTACAAATGCTGGTGGCATGATGCTGTGCAGCCGCTTTTATATTTTGCATTTAAATGTTTCAAAGGAACATGGAATAAACGATGCCGTTATTTTCGTGAAAATAAAAGGGAACAAAGCTTTTAGCAACATTTCCCCCAACCTTCACGCCATTACAGCTGAACTGTATGCCTGTTTGAGACTTCCTATGAAAAAAATACTTCTTCTAACACGAATTAGTAGAGGCACGTGTATTGTGTGATGTCAGTACACGTTAAAGAACCCCAGGTGGTCTGAATTTCAGAAGCACTCAACTAGGGCGTCCCTCATAGCCTGAGTTGCTTTAGGACGTTAAAGCTCATAAAAACAAACCAAATTTTAAGTGACAGAACAGGACAGGAAGTCTCCAAATGTCCCTGTCTATTTTTAGGGCACAAAAGCTTCGATGCCACAGGTTCCTGAGGAAACAGTGAGGAATAAAACGGTCGTAAACATTGACAAGGCCCAAGCTCATATATAGTGAGCAACAGTTTCAATGATTATGAAATCTGCGGGAATAAGACGGCCCCAGCCGGCATAGTGCCGAGCAGATTAAATAGATATGGCAAGAATTCTTTGACCTGCATTGGGCATAGGCAGCCTGAATATGTAGGTGAGGTGTTTCGAGGCCTCCAGAACCTAAGTTATGCATTCCTCACCAAACGGATGCGGTTCATGTGCTGTGATTTATAGCCTCAGCTTGGTCTTGGCAGCTTATTACCACTAGACTGCTTAAGTGAGTGAGTGCTAGGGGCAGCCATGCTTACCTGTTTCACTACGTGAATTTCTGGGAAAACCAGGTAAAACCGAGTTTTCATCACTTTTTTAATAATCGTGGCTGAGGGTAACGTGAAGAAAAATCAGGGCTGTCATCTGTTTTCAAATACTCTCGTATAGTTGCGTTACTGTATACTTTATTCGAGACCATTCTTTAGCTTCGCCAGAGTGCCGGTTTCTTCGAACCCAAGCACCCGTGTTTTCCGTGTTTCATCCAAGGCACAAAACATAAAATGTGCTTATTTCTGGAGCTAACAGCTTCGTGAATGGGTGTCTGTTCGGCTGTTTTTTTGCCAGACCGGTTAAATGGGAAGTGACGTCTTAGCAACACTCACTGTGTAGATGCAAGGCGCCATCTATTTTAAATGAAAACCGGCACTAACGCGATTTTTTCTAAGTCGGAGCAACTTATTCTATATTACAAAATTTGTCAGCAATTATGCGCTGTCAGACGAAGAGAAAATCCAACAAACACCAGAAAAGCACCGAAAACAAGTTAACTGCTCGGAAAAATGGACAGCACAACGATATGCAGACGCCGGCTTTTCTGCGACACTTGCATGTTCTGGAGAAATGAGATTGGTAGTGGTGCATAGTGTGGAGAACCTGTTTCCCCCCTCCGTTTCGATGCGGCCCATCTTCATCGTCGGCCGTCGGGACGGACAGCCCCCGGCTGGGCGAGGAGGGAAGTCTCCCTCATGGGGGAAAGGGAACGGCGACGGGAGCGCCACCTCGTAGGTTACGCGGAATTCTGCGGAACCGGAGGGAGGCCCTTCGGGATCCGGCCAGCGTGGTGAGCGGTTGGAGCCGCACGCTCTCGTCACCTTCCGCGGCAGGCGCACGGGGATCCGTTGTGCCTTGCCGCTGGACTTCTGGTTCCAGGCAGCGAAGCTAGCGCAGCAAACGCGCGCTCTGACCGCCTTCCCCAGCAAATGCTAGGGAATGGCTTTGCCCCAAGAATGCTGCGCGCACGGGAAAACCCGGCCGCCATTATCGGCGCATACAAACGTTCGCCGCCGATACCTCCGAAGTCGCGCCCCTGCCCCAGCCGGTAAGTCGGAAGTCCTTCTTACGTAGCCTTCTATTTCCGAGGAATGCCTCGTTGATGTTTTGTAGCTAGCTGGCCCACTCTGTGTATTAATTGCAAGTGTAATAAATAGCATATGAGTGTTAACGCTGTGTCGTCCCTTCCCTTTGTCCCTCGAGCACGAACCCCTCCGCGGTTAGCGAGCGGGAACGCTGCATCCGCGGAGTGGGAGTGCGGGCGGGGCGAAAGGTTTGTCCCTCCATATTTCCACAATGGCGCCCCAACGTGTGGCAAGCTCTTGGGACGAGGGACGGCAGTCAGTTCGGTTCGTGGAATGCCCGCCCGGATTTGGAACAGCGTTAGGCCTGAACCGAATTCGGAGTTGCTAGCAAGGCGAAGATGCTTTCTTGACAGCGAGATGAGCGTAATAGCAGCATGGGAGGATTGCCGTGCATGCTAAGCTTTTGATGAGCACTTCATCGGTACACCTGTGGAAGGTGAACCTACGAGGTCCGCTCATGGAGAGCGAGACCGAGACGCCCACGGAGAACAGCAAGCCAGAAGCGAGTGAATGCGGAAGCCTGGAGGGTGGCCCGATTTTTCTTGTACATAGTTGTAAATATTCTCTGTCCTGTCTCTTTGGCTCTGGGAGCCGGGTGCCGTAGTCAGCTGTTTTGGATTGCAGTCGTGATTACAGGAAAAGCACCGGGGCGCTGCGACACCGCGGGAAGCGGTAGGCGCCGTTCGCGTTAGGGTCACCTTGGCAGAGACGTATCTTCTCGTGGCGTTGTGTTCTAGCTATTGTCCTTGGCCCTTTGTTGGCACCCGGAAGTGTAAGAGCGAGTAGGCCTAAGGCTCTTCGGGAGCTGCCTGTCGCTTTTGGGAGGACACAGTCGTACCGTGGCACAAGCACGCGCAAACGGGCTTGCTTGTTGTATATTTAACCTCGCTAGAGCCGAGAGGTCTCGCTCAACTACAGAAAGCTGACTTTGTTCGAACGAACTTACTTTTTTGGGCTGCGAAGCGAATTTATAATTTCGCGGAACCAGAGACGCTAACGCAGCTCAAGTGAGCCTAACATCACCATGCCGGAAAGCGAACCGCGAATGTGCTTCGTCCGAAGAGAGCCAGCTACGTTCAAATGAACCGAGCGTTTGGGCAATGCCGGATAGGACTGTTTGGCACTTGCATTGCTCCGCACTTTACCAAATGGTGAGTTTACGCGGTCTCCATTGTTTTCGATGCAAACTTTTGGAGATCCTAGGAGCGATATGCAGAGTTCAAGAGAAGCTGCCCCGGCCTGCTGTCCATTGTATGGGTCTCTGCCTGCTGCCTTGCGGCCATGAGTCATCGAGCTGCAGTCTCCGGCGAGCAGTTTGCAGCGGCTACGAGAGGGGGGGGCAGCCCCTCTACCTTCCAACAAAGGCGCGTCGGCGCGAACAACACCCTCCCGACACGCTAATTTTGGATGCCTGCCGCGGGACAAGGACGGGTGCCCGGTGACCTTGCTGCTCATCGGATGACCCCGGCACCCCGCCTGTACGAGCTGTCTTGCAGTCATCATCGCAACGCTCGTGGCCCCTTCGTCGATGGCATCCATGGACGGGTTCAACCGTAGGCCGACATTTAAGGAGGGAGGGATGTGGAGAACCTGTTTCCCCCCTCCGTTTCGATGCGGCCCATCTTCATCGTCGGCCGTCGGGACGGACAGCCCCCGGCTGGGCGAGGAGGGAAGTCTCCCTCATGGGGGAAAGGGAACGGCGACGGGAGCGCCACCTCGTAGGTTACGCGGAATTCTGCGGAACCGGAGGGAGGCCCTTCGGGATCCGGCCAGCGTGGTGAGCGGTTGGAGCCGCACGCTCTCGTCACCTTCCGCGGCAGGCGCACGGGGATCCGTTGTGCCTTGCCGCTGGACTTCTGGTTCCAGGCAGCGAAGCTAGCGCAGCAAACGCGCGCTCTGACCGCCTTCCCCAGCAAATGCTAGGGAATGGCTTTGCCCCAAGAATGCTGCGCGAACGGGAAAACCCGGCCGCCATTATCGGCGCATACAAACGTTCGCCGCCGATACCTCCGAAGTCGCGCCCCTGCCCCAGCCGGTAAGTCGGAAGTCCTTCTTACGTAGCCTTCTATTTCCGAGGAATGCCTCGTTGATGTTTTGTAGCTAGCTGGCCCACTCTGTGTATTAATTTCAAGTGTAATAAATAGCATATGAGTGTTAACGCTGTGTCGTCCCTTCCCTTTGTCCCTCGAGCACGAACCCCTCCGCGGTTAGCGAGCGGGAACGCTGCATCCGCGGAGTGGGAGTGCGGGCGGGGCGAAAGGTTTGTCCCTCCATATTTCCACAATAGAAAAGAAGCGTGACGCTCCGGTCCCAGTTTTGCACTAATACAGTAAGTTAAGGCTGCCCCACTTACGTAAACGCTTGCCTCCACAAAACCATTCATAAAAATGAACGCGGCTCCGACTAAGACCATAAAGACACGTTGTGTTGTGTAAACCTTTTGCCCGACTCAGCTGGAGAATGTTAGATTCAGTGCTTGCTTGCGCAAAGCCAAAGGGCATAACCCAGTTACTGTCGCGGTTTCGTTGATGAAACAGGTATCCTCTAAGAGAAAATCTCTTTAAATATGGCTTCTGAATTGATTATTTTGTTTTCTGGTTCTCAATTGTATTTAGTACTTAATCCTGATGCTGTACCTGTTTGATAGTTGCCATTAATTTGATATCCAAACGGTCATGATTACTGAGCGGCAACTTAAGAATGCCCTCAGACAATGAAAGGAATAGGATGCTTGTTTTTAACACCATTAGGCTATGCATTATGACCGAGTTATATCCCCGCACTTTCCTCATCGAACCTCATGCGGAAGGTAGCCTGTTGAATCCCCAATACTGCAGAGTACTCACCGATCTCCAAATAGTTGAAGCTTCCCTCTGGCTTAGTGCTTAGTTTCTACTCTTTAAAAAGGCTTTAAAAATGAATATTTCACGTCACCCTGTGCAGATTAATATATCGCACCAGAGCGCTAATTGGCTGCCTGTGCGGTGGCCCCATAAAAACTCATCGACATCAGGACTGAAATATTACTGAATTCTTGGTCATTGTGGATTTTTTAAATGTTTTGTATAGAGAATAATGACAGTTGCTATTATGCCATTGTTTGAAGCTATTGTATGATATTATGAACGGAACAAATTTATTATGTTATGAAAAGAGGAAACCAATCCACCGGAGGGCCTTTTTGACAATGTTGACCTGTTTGTGTTTTGTTTCTGCTAACGTGCAGTTTCCGAGGATGCAGATCTGAAATAAAAGATGCACATTTTGATGCAAATGTTACTTTTTCTACAACACAAATCAGTCCATGCGCTATGGAGTGCCTGCCAGTAGACTTCCAGCGAAAACACCAGCAAAATTTTAGGCCGAACAGAGATATCTCTTGTGGTGACGTGTCTACAGGTATCATGAAGTAGTGTAGGTGGTGTGCTGAGTTAAGGAATAAATCTCATAGTATTTGGAAGACTCAAACAGACAGTAAAAAAAGCGATTATTTGTTACAGCATAAAGCCACCTGAATTTCGTATACCAAGCGATGACAACTGTTAACGTGCCATGTTAAACTTTATCGACGCCCAATTTTCCTTTAGGTCATACACAACTATCCTTCTGAACTTTGATCATCGGGACAGAAAAAGCAGAAACTATGCACACTACTAGAAGACTTACCTGTGTTGATATATTTCATATGCTTGAAGTTCCATAACCTTTCCCTTCAGTAAGGGACAAACGGGAACCATTCGCTCATTTTTCTCCTAAGCGTTACAACATTTCCGCGTATTTTGAGGTTTTCAGCGCATATTATAACAAATTGCTCCCAGGAGCAAAGATGTATGTGTAAAATGCAACAAGTTTTTACGAACAGTGAAAAAGCTATAACACAGGCTTCTAGCACTTCTAAAATAATGCGCTGAGATTTCATTCTCAAATCGTTTAGCTTTGTTCAGAATCATACCATTCTTTTTGTGTTTCAACGCATGTCCACAACAGCTCAGGAGAATGTATGTCCGAAATCACTGTTTTTTTCTTCATTATGAAGCTCGCAATACTCACACCTAGCTGCTGTTATCTCGAAGCTGTCATGCTAACTTTGCACTTGTAGTAAGCGAATGCTTTGGAAGCTGAACGATGACAGAATTTAGCACTGCTTAATGGTAATAATTAAGCCATTATTACTCATTAGCATCAGCCTGAGCGCAGCATTACCGCTAAAAAGGAAAACAGCGCTCGTCACAGAACTTGCAGGTCTTTTAAATGCCTTTTTCAATTTAATGAAAGTTTTTCGAGCTGCTAATTGCGTGGAAAATTTTCCCTATTTTTTCTGACCTGCTGAAAACCATGCACTCGGCATATGTGTGGATATTTGTGGTGAAAGCTACACTGCTGCCTCGCTGCCTGCCAAAGTTCATACTATCGCAGGACGAATAAAAAAAATGGAAACGGTGGCATCCTCAGACAATAAGTTGTTGAATTTGCAGGAGCTAACGTTTCACGGACGACTAGCGGAGCGAATATACATTGTAATATGAAATACTGCGCAAAAATATTCTTTCCAAATGCATCCCAGTCCCAACGCGTAAAACATGCAGAATAGCTTGCGGACGGTGAAAAGATATTCGAGCTCAGAATTTTCTCCAGCGTACATCTCAGAAGTGTGTAGATCGCTGAAAAATGACACGGGCAGGTACACTGGCGTCATTTAAGAACTGCCTGAGGACCAGAACTGCACCATATGATGTAGACACATTAGCACGTACGTGTCCATTTCTCACGTCTCGAATGGCTTTCTCGAGAAATTTAAGCAGTAAAGGCAAGGGTGGTCAAACGGGTTAGACGCTAGTTCAGATATGAAAAAAACGCACCTTAAGACACGGACACAGCTCTGTCGTTCAGCGCTGTGTTGTTATATCTTCCTCTCTCCGTGTCTTAAGGTGCGCTTTTTCCAAATAAAGCGGTAACGGGTTTCCACAAAAGGACGAAACTGGGCTTCACTCATATAAGCCTTCAGTTCTTCATGCAGGACACCGCCTTTGCACAGTAATGTAAAATTTTTTATGTTAATGCTTGCGGCCGCTAGCGTCTGTTCAAAAAGGTTTGAACTTCCGCTTTGCAAGAGTCTGTTTTCTAATCGTTCAGTTTTGTGCGCTGTGTGCGCTCAGAAAGATCAGCCAGTCTTCTCTGAACGGCGTTTTTGAAATTTGACCAGAGCGACTAGACTGTGACTGTGCAAAAACCGAATATTTTTTCCGCATTGTCAAAACAAAAATGCCACCGTGTAATGAGAATGTGATCTTAAACCCGATGCCAAGTGTTTGAAGCTTTGCAACACATATCAGGTTGTTTTATAAGAAACTGCATATCTCCAACCAAAAATGTTAACTTTAACCCAACGTTTCGAAGCCGACTCGGCTCCTACATCAGGGGTGACTGAGGGCAGTAGCTAGCGTCTTTTAAGTGTGGGGGGAGTGGGGGGGGGGTGAAAAGAACGACAGCTGTGTCGCGCAAGGCGCGGTGGAGGGCGAGGGGTTTTAGGCTGTTATTCACGCTGGCGCACTGCAGGGAGGTGGTGAATGGCGACTTTTTTTCGTTGCGTTGAAGAGCGAAGTCCCTGGGCATAAGCTGGGGGCAGGTTTCCTTTTGTGCGGTTGATATTGTTCGTAGTGGTTTGGACATATCGAAACCACCCCGAACAATATCAACCGCACATATTTGGACATATCCAAACCACCCCGAACAATATCAACAGCACACATTTGGACATATCCAAACCCCCCCGAACAATATCAGTGCGCCAGCGTGACTAGCCTAAAACCCCTCCCCTTCCACCGCGCCTTGCGTGGCACAGCTGTCGTTCTTATCACCCACCCCCCCCCCCCCCCCTCTCCTCCATGCTTAAAAGAAGCTAGCTACTGCCGTCAGTCACCCCTGATGAAGGAGCCGAGTCGGCTTCGAAACGTTGGGTTAAAGTCAACATTTTTGGTTGGAGATGTGCAGTTTATTATGTCTTCAAACCCAACCAGACAGGTAAATCTGTCAAAATGTTTAGTTTTCATTATATCAGGTTGTGAATTTGACTGGTTTTCAACTTCTCAGGGTGGCTCAAAATTGGGTGTTGAGAAAAATATTTCTACCCATAAAAAGATGATTCTTAACTGTGATCTCAAATAAAAGATTGATATTGCGAATTATATTTTTCATAAGTTTTTTTTAATTTTCGGCAAATATGGGTTCGTACGAACGCATTAGTGAACTGTGTGCATGAGGACAATTGTACTCGCGAAAACTTTTGTCCAGTGTTGTTTTAATTATTAAGCTTACTTTGTCGTGTTAGTCCTCTTCCGCAGGAACCGGATATATTGTAATTCTTTGCAAACTAAGTTAGTTCTTCTAGTCTCTCAGACGAGCTTTCCGTTCTGTTAACTGGACAAGTACCGGTAGTAATACATTGCTGAGAGAATATTTTCGGGTTTAGAAATGAAGCGCGAAACTACCCTGAGAGGGCTACACCGTAAAAAACACGGTTTCAAAGTTGCACGCAATAATGGGGACAAGCTAACGCTTTCAATTTGAAATATTTAATAAGATCCCTGGGGTACTCGGCTATATCTACTCCGTTCTATGCGATACCCAGTGTTGCAGGGGCGTCTTTTGTACCTACAATGCAGCATCTGGTAATAAATTGCCCATCCTTTTTAGCTCTTCAGCTGTGAGCCTAATTTTATTTCTAGCATCTAATAGGTGGGAATAAAAACTACATGGGCTACTGTATTTTAAGCCAGAATGAACGACACATTTATTGTGTGATATCAGTATCGGGAGAAATATATATTCTTCAACCTTGTTGGTAACTTTTGGCAATACCTCCTGCCACATTGCCCGGCCCCAACCAACTTCTGATAGACGTTCACCCCCCTCTCTCTTATAGACAATATCATCGCCAGAAACTGGCAAAAATAATTTACTCACTTTGTCCTTCCCGCATTTAACTCCATCGACAGCAGTTATAATCATGCTGCGGAGGGCCTTGTCAATGTAGCACCTAACTTCACAGCTGCTCATATTATATTCCTAGGGAGAGAAGAAAAATATATCTGCAGAAGAATAAAAATTTCCAAAGAAAAATTTGAATCTTAAGGCAACAAGTGCAAATTAGGCTTAACGGTCATTTGCTTTGAGTCCACACGAGTAGCGAGTTCAACTTTTCATGAGGAACATAGCATCAGAAGCATGCATTCACTCGCGCACTTTTCACTTTCCTGAGGAAAGTGAAACCTAACAAACCCACCATGTCGGCTTCAACGTAGGGATACATGTTGTAGACTTTCTGGCAAAAGGTGTCCAGGTCTGACACCTCGCCTGGAAGCTGGCTCACAGACAGTCCTGTATTTTGGGAACTTTCTTCCCTGAGGCAACGGTAATTAGGGCGGCTGAAATTAAAGCATGACACTTTGCAAACAGTGTAAACAAAGTAGCACCCTGCGAAGAGGTTGGAAGTTCATACTTGTATATGTTCATAACTTCTCTCTGGCAGCAGTCGGAGAAAAAGAACATGTTTGGTTTCACAAACTCGTAGCTCATCATGTATCCATCGTACCACGAGCAGTCCTCGGACCCAATATGTCCTGCCGGCCAAATGCTCGCCCCATCTCCGTCATGCGCGCATCCGAGGCTGCATCCAAACAGAACAAAGTTGAACTGCACTGAGAGTCATTGTCCACGAAATTTACAAACGTAATCAACTGCCATTGCAGAGATTAGTTCAATCATATGATTACTCATAATATAACCTCTTTTTTCTGAAATTTGCCGTATGCACCGCATATGCAAGAGAATTGGAATGCTAGCCAATCATTATAGAGAGAATACACAAATATTTTAGCTCTTATTATGTTTTTTTATATAGCCTCAACGTCATTTTCGAAGTTCCCATATGGTGGGAATGTCATAATCATTATGTGAGTATGCGTTCAACAGATAATTTCTTTATACACACTGTACGTTCTACCTGGCTCCTATATGAGCTATGTAAGAAAACAAAGTGACACAAGTGATTCTTGAGTTGGAACGTTCTCGCGTCTCTATGATCGGAGTAGGTGTTAAACACCGACACTTTGAGAAACAATATTTCGACATTATTTTGAAATGTTCTCAAGTGAAAAGAAAGGTGTGCTTTTTTTAGCTCTGTGTGTATGGTGCGAGGTCCGAATGTATTATCACTGACGTTGTTCTCTAAACATAATCAGTCAGCAGAGCTTGTTTCTTAGCCGTGTAGTGGAGCACAGATGGCACCCATTAAACTCCGTATATGCCTAAAAGAGAATCTTTCTTCATCCGGCAAAGCACGCACTAAACTGGCTGAAAATTCGCAAGCACAAGGCTTGGTTGTCGACTTCTGAAATCGCATTCCTAATTTGCCCAACCTGAACACCCTTGCGCACTCATTGTTCGTGCTGGTAAAAAAATCTATGTATGTGGTCAAAGTTAATTCCATGCCATTCACTGCAGCCAGCTTCAAGTTAATCCCCCATCTTTCACGATTAAGTGCGCCAATAACGTCTGAAATCGATGATACCGGAGAAATTTTTTGTTAAAGGAGTATAGACACCTAAATTTTGGGTGCGTGTTTTTTTGTTTGCATTGATGCGTAAGGCATTATTATGAATGGATTACCAGCTGGCAATCTTCTAGGACCGCTGAAAAATTTAAAATCGCATATTTTTCTCCTCCTCTTTCGGTTTCGGTTTCTGCTGCCGAATGAGGACTGTGAAGTCAACGTGTACTTACAGTTCACGTGAGACGTGAAAAATCTGCAGTATACTCACTCCTTCCTCAACCATTGTCATTTAAACTCTTGAGGAAGGCTGGCTTCAGCACCGCAGCAAATTAAATAGACGAAGCAGCGATTATATGCAAGTTTTTCTATGCCTCACGTGACACAGAAGCACTCTTTGACGTCACAACCATCGTTCGGCTGTTGAAACCAAAACCGAGAAAGCACGACAGAAAAAGAAATCAATTATAAATTATTTAACGGTTGCAGGGAAATATCACATGGTGATTCATGCGTAGTAGATTCTTCCGCATAATTATAAAGAAGAAAACATGCCACCAAAATTAGGTGTTTGTATTCCTTTAAATTTGTACAAACTTATGCTGCAACGAGGATTATATGCCAAGTGTGACAACGCACCTGCCATGTTTAAGAAACCATGAAACATCTTTTTCATGTATTACAAAGGTAGTAATTTAAATCAATTAGTTATTAATGTTTATTTGTTAACCAATCGTGGATAGCAGTGTCTTGAAGAATTCAGCGTTCTGTTTCACAGTTGCACTTATGTCTAATCAAATTACATTATAGAGTTTCTAATGGCGACAAAATTAAAGACATTGGAACGCTAATCCCCGCAAATTAGTATAGCAGGAGTGAATTCTCCTCAGCTCACCTGTGCGCGAGTTCGTGGGCGTACACGTAGACACCGTAGAAGCTCTGAGCTCTCTCTTCTGACATACCCACTTTCCACTTGGTGCACACTCCTCCAAGATAGGCGAATCCTATAAAAGAAATATCTGATGATCCGAACTGTGGAAATTAGGCTTGGCTGTTGACCATCACTAACAATGTAAACAAGCGTAGAAACAATGTGCTTTCTTTCCTCGGTTTATGAAAGAGAATGTCGAGATCGAGTAAAAAACAAATTCCGAGAATGAACCAGAGAGATGCTAGGCTTTTAAAATACACATTAAAGGTCTGAATGCGCAGAACAATAGGTAAGTTGTCATATTAAACAAACTACGCATACAGAAGACCTCACAAAGTATTTCTGCAAACACACACACTAATTCTTTTAAATTTGATGCGCCACGCTGCATGAGCCGCTTTTTCATTCTGTAGCTTATCCGTAGTTCTCCAGTTCTACCTCGGCCGCGGTGGCAATATTTTCTTGGATACGACGTTCAAAAATTAGAGACACCTTACTCCACCCTAAGTGTTTGACGCGTCCACATTAATGATTATTTCCAACTGTCTCTTTAATTATTGCCCATATCTAACTACACGTACTCATTACATATGTAGGCCTACATTAGTAGGCGTACTGGGCCACGTGAGACACCACAAGACACGCAAGGTCTTTCCATAACCAAGTCGGATGAGCGTGCCTCAGCGGCCTAGTGAAGCCTATTTAAATCACAACACAGCGTAATGGGTTTTGTTGCGAACTTACTACCCGAATTTTATTTTCAGCGTAACGTAACTAACTTAATTTACATCCTCTCATGTAATGACATTTCGGCTATCGCCTCTGAGTAAGGATTTTACTGGAGTTTTACTGACTCTCCTTTTGAAGGTACAATTTGACATTAGAACCCTCTCGGCTAATCCTGAATTAGTGTGACGATGCTTACAGCTTTTCCTCCAAACGACCGCTCTGATGCTGCCGCTTTAAAACGCCCGCGTGCAGTGCGATGTCAACGCACGTCAAAAAGGCCCACGTTGTGTGAACGAATCCCAGGTACTCAACTACAACGTCCTGTACCCCAAGTTTCGCTTCGGCCCGATGTACAGGAAAAAACTGAAATGCAGAAAGAGCGTAGTCCAGCGACTTCCACAAAAGACCAGAATAATGTACGGTGGCTTTCAGGCACACTTTAAATATCTACAAACTGAAGCACACATATTTCAAGAATTCAAGAAAGATCCCCAGAAGTTCAGTAAACATGAAAATAAACTTTACAAATTCCTGTAATCCAGTCTTTCTCGCGTTAGAAGCAACATCATTCGTCGTTAAAATAAACTGTCCACATTCAAATCCAAGGTGTTTGGCCTGCATAGTGTTACCTTTCAAGTTCTGTTTCTTAAAATTTAGCTGGCTGGAAATTCAGATAGTGCCCCAAATTTATTAAAAACTCACACCTCGCAAAATCATTACACAGTAGATGTATTGAGGTATCCTATTTACATAATTCAGCATTCTGCAGTAGCCTCTCAGGAGGCTGAGGCGGGTTTGCCAATACAGCAGACATACTCAATAACCGTTCACAAGTTGGAAGAGCCAAAGCATTTGTATGCGTGATAGGCACAAAAAAGAAACATCTGCTGGAAATCTAGTACTCTGTCCTTTAAATATGTATAGTATATTGCTTAAGGAATATTAGGAACAAATGTTTGTATTCTCAAAGCGTTTTTGGACACAGCAAACCTTTCTGGCACCCTTAATCCGAATGCCTATTTAGAAGACAAAGCATACCAAAGAAATCACGCTTACCTCCTGTTCTATGGTGAAGCGTCCCGTCTTTCCACCGCGACATATTTCTTCTGGAAAATGAACTGTCGTTTTAGCCGCACCTTGTAAATTTGTTCAAAATTTGTTTAAGCCCGCACAAACAAATGCTATATTATAGGAGTAGAAATGTTTCACATGCTTCTACGAGGCGTCATGATCGGAGTCTCTCATGCAATATGCTAGACCCAAATAAAAATGCTAATAAATTATGCTGAGGTGCACCATGTGGCAGTGGCAATTTTCCGGTACTTCCATTAACCTGTTTGTGCATATCACATGCACATCAACGTGAACACGGAGTATTTAAAACACGTCAAATGCTGAAATCTTAAAAACTGATTTAAGCTTGCTTCCATTTTTGCACTGGCCCGTATAGAGAGGGAAACACTGCCGATTTTGTTTTCGCAAAGTTAGGAGGTGCCACCTTTAGGAAGCATACAAACCATCCTCTCCAACAGGTAGCGCCAGCGCATTTCAAATCGCAACTGCCTTAGAAGACGCTTCAGCGCGACTGCAAATATAAAAATCATATTCAGTAGGGTGCTTAAAGGCGCTCTGAAACACGTTATAAGGAGAGCACATAACCCGCTCAATAACTTCGTACTCTCTTCATCAACACCTGAGCCAAGTAGTGCACTTCTACACGCAGCAGAGAACCCACAATCGCGCGCGACAGTTGGCGAGCCCTTTCCGGCGACTTTTTCATGCTCGTGCTCTTCTCCGTCGCACACTAGTGCGCCCTTCTGTGCAGAGATGGCTATTGGTTTATATTCTTTCAGGCGTCACGCAGCTACCATGGCGGCCGCCAGTCAGGAGCGTCGCTCCGGTGAGTCAGAAAGTTGACTGTACCCCGGGGAATCGGCGCGTGCCGGCAGAGGCACGCCATTCTTTGAGCATGCAAACAGTGATGAGCGGAGATGGAAAGACGCGCCGTCGCTGAAAGGAACATTTTCAATTCAAATAGCACAACCTCAACAAAACCTATTTAAAAAAAAATTTGCTAGAGCATATTCATGAAGCGCCAGTCATGAACATCCCAGGAATACCGTACTGTTTTTGACAGCCTCCTTAAGAGATCGTTTAAACGTCGCTGAAATCGACGCTTTTTGGCTCAGGACTGGAGAACTCGTCAGGATGCTATCATTTAAGAGCCGGCACATTTTCCTGAGGCGTAGAAACATATGACTTCTATCGTCACGCGTCAGCTACCGTGAAAAAGGCATAGTTGGTCTGGTAACAATTACATGAGCTAATAAATAACTCTTGTAGGGTATGGCAATTATTTCGAAGAGGACGTGCCTGTTTTTCGTTGAATTTTCTTGCCAGTGTTTTCATTTCCTGTAAACTGGTTGCCATAACACAGCCAATAGGGGCCCGCAATTTAGCTACTCTACACTCCGCTCCTGAAGCTCTTCAGACGTTCCTCTACAGTCTTAAAGACTTTCATTGTGCCAATAGTATGATGTTTCTCATTCTGTGAAGCCATAAGTTTTCGTCCAGCCTTTCTCTTTGCAGTTCAATGCAAAAAGATTTTCAAGGAATAAGGTTTCATGGTGTAAAGATAAAACAGGCAGCGGACAGAGTAAGACCTGCCATTTCTTCGAGGGTCAGTAACCTG
The DNA here is from genome assembly GCF_052857255.1 of Amblyomma americanum. Lineage (NCBI taxonomy): Eukaryota > Metazoa > Arthropoda > Arachnida > Ixodida > Ixodidae > Amblyomma > Amblyomma americanum. The sequence continues at coordinate 65,532,875 of NC_135505.1, read as the reverse complement.
CAGATACTTTAAATGTCGCAGACTAGTATCCTCAGTATATCGTATTGAATTTCAAACCCATCACGGATCACTTAGCCAGCGAAGCGGTGAGAGACCAATGGTCTTCACGCTGCGGACAAACAGCTAAATTGCTTTCAGTGACTATCTTAATATGACCCTCTGTCAAGCTCCGAAAGCCTCCACGGATTGTTTTTGCACTTAGTTTTCTACCCTTCCGTCCTCCTCAGGGCTAAAAAGACGCAGCGTACATCTGTAAAACACAACATAAGCTTTCATGAGCCGTATGCACTTAGCCAATAGTAGCCCTCATATGTACCTACCTGGCCGTTACTGCATTAAGCCTTTCTCGCGTTTTGTGGTTGACAGCGCTGGCTTTATTTTGTAAAGTTATGACGCTATGGACTGTAATACCTTTCAGTACCATTTTCTCTTAAAAATATAAGCCAACTGGGAAGATAAAATCGTTTACGATAAAAGCCTGTTGTGTATATCTAAGGGTTTCATAAGACTAAGATAGAGGCTTCATGGATGACCAGGGCGGAATACTTGTAGCGCAACACTTAAAACGCCTATTAAATTCCTTTCCTGTCCCTTTTATGTTTGGCGCTACAAATGTATTCCAGCTTGAAAACATGCACTATCCTGGCCTCAGAGAATGCTACTGAAATAAATAGCCAAGTGCTCGTCTAGATAGGAAAAATTAACCTGTTGTTGCTGTACATAGAGTTTAGAAAGCAAGGAAGAGATAAGGAGGTCAGCCATGCAATAAATGTAAAGATTGAACGCAAAGTAAGCGAGGAAAACTAGGGTCTACATCTTTCAATGACGTCATTTACTTCTCCAATAGAGGTGAGCCTAACGGCATATTTTCCATTCAATCAAGAGGCATTCATATTTCGGCTGATAGTCTGATGCAACTGGAAGACGACTTTCCAGACTACAAGCTATAATGAATGCAGCACTTTTGGCTTATGACACTAGTTCTGCCGAAATTGAACACCCTGCTAGTAGCCTGATTTTTTGCAAAAATACGACGGGCGTGCGAAGAAGAGATGAAACACAATGTCAGCTGAACGCTTTTATTTCAGAGCGCTTACCTACATTACATCCCACTGCATTTACTTCCTAGAGTCCGCGTTGCTAAGTGACCAACCTGAAGCAATATAGATATAATTAAAGCTTAGTTGAAAGGCTGCGCATAATTTCACTTGCCCTGTGAGAAGGAATACAATGTCGGCGTCCGCAAAGTACGTATGGTTGAGAACAAATGCGTTGAATTTCTGAACTGTTTCTTCGTAGAGAATATTTTTAGTATGATTATAACCCTCCAGATGGACGATGTAAGGCTCGTCGCTAACCTGGAAGAAAACAAATAGCGACTTTGATTCAAATTATCCGTTACTACCAGCTAAATGAATGCAGCACTTTACAGTGTTGGAGAAAAAATTGTGTTTGGTGTTCCGATTCACTGCGCACTGGTGGAAGTTGCGCATTATAACCAAATCTAAACCACAGTGGGGGAATGGTATTTTCGGACACGGGATGCTCGACGGTCCTGAAGCCAGTCCTGCTGGTTGGTTGTTATTGGCAAAAGTTCTTATTTTCGTCTAAACCTTCTTTTGATGTTTTTTTAATGTTTTGTCAGGGTATATAAACTTCAGCTAATAAAGCAAAAAACGCGACGATTGTGTAGTACCACTCCTATTGTTCCTATGTGCAATCCCTCAGGCAATAACCTAATAATATTATATTGCTTTTTTCCCAAAACGCTTCTGTTTCTTGCAGTTCACCGTCTGCGGTTTGACCGCTCCCCCGTGGTGGATATGCGCCATATTTTCGTGAGACCAACCAACCATCTTTTAGCCAGCAAAAATAATCTGTTCGCGCCGCCCCGGGTTCCAAACGCACTTTCGGCCACAAAGTATTAGATTTTAGTTTTTTTTTTTCAGGTCAAGCAGGCTTCCAAAATACAGACACAGCTCAGAGATTTCCAAGATTGCGCGCGTGAACGGCAGCCTACAGGGAGCGAACTTTCACAGCGAACATCGGACGGCTGGTACCAATACGGCAGGACGCCATGGCACCGTAGCCGTGCTGCATTCATACGGCGAAGAACAGGCGGCTGCCGATAGAGCGCTACCGCCGTGATTTATGTTTTTCTGGCAATGGCGTCATTCTATATACTCTGTAAAAAGCTGAAAAAGAAAGCTTTTCAATGCCATTAAATAGGACGAATTATTTTTTGTCACCTCTTTCAGACCAAAAACATTAGCCTGTTTGCACCTCCCACTCTCTCTGACGTGAAACGACGCGTACGGGCGAAGCCTATCATCTTGAAAAATTCCGAAGTAATCTGAAGACCTGGCACTTGATATCGCAAAAACTTTGAGGTGCGGGCATCTTCAGACAAAGCAGAGGCTTCATGCGCTTTTCATTTGTCGTGTAGTCTCGTTTGTAGTTACTTGCAGCGCTACCAAAGCTGCCATGAGCGCAGAGGCAACGTTCTGACGCTGTGGAGTGTAGTGCCAGCATAAAATAGACATTAGGGCCTTTTGGATAGCGTGTTTTAAAGCGTGAACGCTCTAAGCGGTATTTCTTAGCTTTGATGTACGCTATTTCCCGAGCTTAGCGTGCGTGATTATTGCGTGCTCTAAATCATACTTCCAGAATAGCGGTGCCATTGGATTCATGACCCCTCGCCTCGGACGAAATTCGTCTATGTTACTGCCACTTTCAATACGCTCACTGGTCATAAATGGGGCATAGAGCTTTTGCTTCGCCTCATCTCGCCTATAACGAAACATACGAGCGATATGCTTGTTTTATATTTATTCAGAGAGGCGATTCTGCGGCTTGTGCTCCTGATGAGCAGCTTCGGTTTGTTCAGAAAATCACTTCTCATTGTAACAACCAGCTAAAGCCGCTATGCCGAATATCCTTGCTATACAAGAACTGCAGATTGGGCTTGTTGGTGGTGATACATAATGATGATTAAACAGCGCAAACACACACAGACCAGGAAAAAGGCGAGGCACGCAAACCGGCGCCTAACCACCATTATGTATCTTTGCTAATTGAATTGCATATGCTGAACTGAGAGCAAATTTGACGAATGGCCTAACTACCCGCAAAAAAACTTCCGTTTATCCTATACGTGAGCGTGCATACGCTTTTAGTACGCAGAAAGCGTCGATTCATGCACTTCTTAACCATATCTCTGTATGCCGCGAGCAAACGAGATGCAGACGACTAGGCGGAGGAACACGTTGAATGTGCAGCTCTCATTGGCTGAGGAAGTAGTGGTTTGGTAGCGCTGCCATTTAATTCTAGGATGGAGTGTAACGGCAACGACCAGCTAGGGGTGAAGAAAGAGACCATGCTTCAATGGGAGTTTCGTGCATTTTTTCTTCAATAGAATGCATATCAACATTCCGTTAATAACTCTGTGCTCGTGCATGAGTTTTTCTTCTGTATCATTGCTGTTACATGAGTTCTTTGAAAGTATCATGGTCCGAGAAACGCACTTCAAAATTTTGATACGTATTATATCCCCCCTGCAGTAATGCCTTTTTTGGCGCTGCGGAGGTTTTTAAATAAATATTTGGGCGTGCATGTTTTTTTTAGGCACCGCGGAGTGGGTCAGTCAGCGATCGGGGAAATTCGAAGAGGAAGGGATATATCGCCGGTAGAAATTTATGATGTTCGGAACTGTTGAATATTCCGGTAGGGAGTTTGGGTGAAAAGAACCTCGATTGCGAATGCAGTGTCATAATACATTGAAAAATGACGCAGTGACTTAGGACCCTGATGATTTCTTCTACAAACATGCAATTTTGGGCTTCAACCGTGCTCTTCGAGGCCCTCGAGGAGGAGTTGGTCGCCCTCGTCCGGTTTAGTGCTCGATACCCAGATATTGTCACGTGGTGGTGACTGCTATCCGGAGAGCGGAAAGACAGCGAAGATGGCTTCTAAACAAAACTTTTATTTGGATGGACTTGCGCCCACAATGAACTGAATGAAGCACTCGGGGTGGCGTAGCGACAAGCGTGTTCAGCGGTCGTCGAACAGTATGTCCCCTGCTGCGGCAGTGCTCAATTTGATGCTGACAGCGAACTTTCGAGATATTGTATGCAAAGTACCTAGAAAATTCTGGAACGAGGTTTAATCGGCTCCGCCTGGCTGCGATCAATCTAGATAATTCTGATCGCGTCTTCACTGCAGAAAGTGATAAAGCGGCGTGGCGGCAGATTTTTAGAAGGAAAGAACACTACAAAGGATGGCGGCAATATATTCCAAATACAGGAACAAAAAGCCTAGTTCCGAAATGACCTTGTATATAACACACGAGATTGTTTCTGCCATTTTTTTCGACCAGCGCGTTTTTCGACCAAACGGTGTTGCTTGAAACATCGAAATCAAATCTGCAACCTTTCGTCCCACTGAATTTTCAAGGAGTACATTCTGATTCACTGCACGGCATCAGCTAACCTGGCATCCGCGACAACGAGCGATTCATCACTGAGCGCTTCCTTTAAGACTAGGATAAGGCTTATGTTCTGAGCTCGGCGCAAATGCGCCAGAATTGAACGTCCGTGAAGCTCATTTGCCACAGCCGGACGGCTCGTCAAAGATTTCGACGCCCTGAACACCGTTGCGAACATACCCACGAGGACCCACTAGGGCCCTTGGCCCAGTTTTAAGGCTTCACATAAATGTTCACGTGCGTAGAAAGATACTACCGGTAGCCACAAGCAAATCCTGTCACGAATATCCCCGTTGAAGCCGTGGAACAAGAACCTACGGTGAGGAGAGTTTCGCGCACTGGGTGTCCACTGTGGCCGAAAAGTTATCCTGGAAAGCAATTCCGCGGGACTGTTTTCTGCACCCTTTCAAGGACACCAGAGTCACGCCTATAACACACTACGGCAAAAAACGTGTCAAGAAGCCGCAGGGTGGACCGACTGCAGCGAAAGGAGGCCAGAGTTCAGCTCCCTGCAGAACTCGAGCTGTATCATTAGGAACAAAGGGTCTCTTTGTGCTCTCAGTTCTGCGCTTGATCTTAAAAGAGGACCGAGGCTTCAGCGCAGCAGAAATGCTCCACTCTTGGGCGGTCAGACTCGTCAGAGAACTTTTCGATGAAGAGAAAAACACCAAGCCAACATCTGGATATCCCATTGAGAGCCCGTAAACTTGCTGCAGCAGCTACAGCCGACCTTCCGACACGCCTTCTTAAAAATATTAGGGTTTCAACTTTTAGCAATCGACACTGCAACGACAGTGGTTGTGCACCGCCACGCAGTTAAGCCTCAGTGACAGCGGCATATGAGCGCCAATATCGGGTCTTGAAGCCATTTCTCCGCACTCTAGGGAGGGTCCTTCTGGCCTGTTTCCTGCCTGAAATAATGTAGCTATTGATAGATTTTTCGTGCTATTAACGAAAACTAAAAAAAAAAGCACGCGCCTGTCATGGCCGGCTCACTGGACCATACATTACCGGGAAGGTCCATCTCTTCCTTCCTATGACTCTTTTTGGTTGCGTTTTCCTTTTTATAAATAACGTCAGTCTGTCTTGACCTCCGCTGCTAGCACGTATCGTCTTTCTTTCGTTCCTCGGCCGCACGTAGATCGCGCTACCAGCCCAAGTTCCAAACTTAAGTTCTGTGCTTTCGCGGCTTCACATCGATGGAGGTAAAGTGTGGCCAGCCAAGTGCTGCGCCGCGTCAGGGTACTATTTTATTCATCGCTTTCTCACAGCACTTCTTCTGGTATACACCTGGAGTATGTTATTTACCGCTAATAGTATGGTATTTAGCGCTAATTTCATTTCGTATTAACAAATCATTGTATCTTTTTCTTTATTGTGATAACTACTACTTTTTTCTCTTGGCCACCACACGAAGAGTTTTAGCACTTTGAAGAAGTTGGAATCTGGCTCAGGAAGTGAATCTGTAGCTATCACTTGGTTTTCAAAGCATTCGACTTTTAGAGAATTGAATTGGTTACTTAAATCCTGCAACAATATTGCATGTTGTGCCCAATAAATATGAATACAACCATATTCGAGCAGACACCTTACCCCTACATCTTCACTGTTCTCAAGAAAAGTTGCCCCCATGAAGGTTTTGTTTTTTTTAATACACAAAGACGATCGCATATATTGCAGGCTAGTAACGTATTTACGAAAAGCAAAATTTAATTTACTGAATTTAATGACGATCGAAATAGCCTTGAAAACGCAGCTAAACCTCATTCTTCCTTACCTTGAAATTTGTGTTAGCTTAAGCTACTGTATGTATTTCGAAACAAACGTTGCACTCTGCACGTTAAAGATGCATATTTGATTTTGGCTGAGGTGGTTTAACGTCCCAAAGCGACTCAGGCTGTGAGGGACGCCGTAGTGAAGGGCTCCGGAAATTTCGACCGCCAGCTGTTTATTAACGTGCACTGACATCGCAGAGTACACGAGTAACATTCGCCTCCATCGAAATGCGACCGTCGCCGCTAGGTTCGAACCCCCGTCTTTCGGGTAAGCAGCCGAGCTCCGTAATCACTGAGCCACCGCGGCGGATCAAAATAAGCAGAGGGATGAAATATGAAGTGAAACCTGTAAACAAGGAAGTATGAGTTATGAACAGCTTATTATAGTAAGTAATAAACGGTTGTTATCCACTGACTACGTAGCTCGTTTCAAATGCGGTCTTCTCTATCACAACCATAACGGCCTTCAGCAAACTTTCTGCCCTCTAGTAAACATGCAATTCACTTTATGAAATCGTACGTCTTATAATAGTTACTGATCTGGAGCCTCAGGTAGCAATACACTTGTGAGGTGTGAAAACGTTTAAAAAAGGAAATTTTCAATGACTAAAACAAATAATTGGAAATAATTGGCAGTTCTTATTCCTTGACTGCGTTGATCTCGCTCGCGTATAATAAAATGCAGCATTAGGAGATCAGTATATTCTAAGTATGTAAAAGAGAGAGTAAGAAAGCATATCTTTGAATTCCCAAATATAACGAACTACAATGAGCAAAATTAGGCAAGGAAGTGTGGCGGGGCACAAGTAACTCCCGACAGAATCAAAACGGCCTTGCAAAATAATCACTTTTTCTTCTTGCCACTATTGTCTACCTTTTCATACCGCAAATTTCAAGGCCAAATTGTTCTTTTTAACCTTTTAAAGATAGACATGGTAGAACAGTCACTCATGGCACAGCATGTATAATAACAATTGTTTATACACACGCTAAGTAGCATCTTGGTTTCTTCTCTTCACGCTGCTCATGCTTCCTAAATTTCTCATAGTAGCACTTTGCCGTAAGTCCGAAATATAGTTCATGAAGAAGTTCACTTACATCTTTAGTTACGGTGATTCCGACGATCCGTAACTGCACTCTGGGCTGGACCATGCTGCGGAACCGAAGGTTAGCCTGGCACATGACATAGAAGCAACACCTGAACACTGTTAGTCAGGTAACGCAATGACAATTGAAATTTCACCACTGATCAGTGCAAAGATTCTCGTCATAGTGGTCTTACGCTAGTGCGATAGCTGCTTTACAGCTCTCTTCAAGAAAATGGAGTGTGAAGTGCCCTTTAACGACATGTTTTTGAAGGTAGAGCACCTTTTCTTCGTTTCAGATACCTAAGCATAAACGGTAATTATATCATACATGAATATCTTTTCTATGCTTTACTCCTGAAAACTAAGAGAAACTTTGGCTGAGTGAACTGTAGAAAGTGATCGACTCATAAGCTCCAGAAATATTAGCAAACATTTGCATCATTTTTGTTGTAGATCTGCATTGCCGATACAGAGGCTGTTGTTCAGTATTTCTCGGAACAGCTGGTCTTGAAAACAGCATCTCTTTGAAATATTTCATTTTTGTAGTGAGTGAGTAACACGCCTTGCATAATTTCTGGTGAAATTTTTGTCGGAAATAATGGCCCATCTACAGATTTAACTTTAGGTTTGGAATACCCTTAAGCGTTACCCTGTATAATTGTTAGCCATTGAGTAGAAGGTATGCAGCGCACACTGTTAAACAAATATATATACTCTTAAGCCATTAAGTGCGCTTTAAGTGCTTTCACGGGTGTACTTCACTTGGTCTCTAGGAACCGTGAAGTAAAATTGTAGGTGTTATTTCATTTTGCTCAAAAACGCAAACCACTTTGCAGTAGGACACCTCATACATCTCATAGAAACAGTCCTGTGCTGAAGCTAAGCGGCTGTGTTCATGGGCAACAGACAACTAGCTGCAGCTGGCGTCGTGGTCAGTTAAGCACACATAATCAAATCTCTGTGACTACCAAACGATTTTCTGCACACAAGGAAGAGATGAAGGCTGAAACAAAATACATCACAAAGCACCACACGAATTTTCTCAGAACGAACAAGTAGGCGCAATACGCTGTGTTTCCTGCCACTCTTCGCCCTTTCTTTGTGCGCCGGGAAACATTTGGTATGTGCAACCAACTGGCCAAGCAGTTTGTCCCGTGACTACGCCAGCTATCACTGCCTGTCACAGTGCATTGCTTGAAGTTAATAAAACCTACCGTGATTCGAGATCCCGAAGTAAAATTCGTACAGTTCATCGCACAACCATTGGGAGTGCTAAAACCATTTACTCTAGGGCCCTTCACAACATCTCCCGCCATTCATCGAGTGAAAACAGAGTTTCCATGCTTGAGAAGTAAACAAACAAGTTTCGATAAGAGGGCTCATGCATGTTAAGATATTTTTCAAGCCGCAGTTTAGATGAACGTTTCAGGTGAAAACTCTTTGGACCACAGCGTTCGCGTGTAGTAGTATGAATGTTCTTTTAATTCCCTTTGTAAAGGACCATTCAAGAAACACGCTAAGCAGCAAGCTTCTCGGCAGCAGGAGGAAACTATCTTTTAGCTTTCCAAAGCCCTGTGGTCTTTAATAATGCCGTCATGACACCATAATGCGGGTCGATGGTATAGTCTTTGGCCCGAAGGATTTTGACCAAGACTGTGCCTAGCTCCAACTGCCACTGAAAGAAATGCTGGCCTCCCCGTTAACGCCAATAAAGGTAAGTTTTAGGGCCACTTTGGCAAAATTCGCGGAGCGCTTTTATATAGGGAGACCATGTGCAGAAGAAAGAATATACGCTAGTTTTTACTTACGCGTGATATATGTACGTTACGCCTCATGCCCAGAAACTGTTAATATCAAGATCCAGCTTAAGGCTTTGATCGCAGCAAAGAAGCTTGTATGTGATGACAAAGCGGTTCTTCAGGCGTGACTACAATTTTCGTTCTTCTTGCCCACTGCCGGAAGATCTGTATGAAATGTGCAGTTGTGAAATTTTCTCTGCTTGTTTATGAAAAAATTAGTGTTTTTTGCCTATCCACTCCGAGTAGATCAGTGTGCTCAAATGAAACAAGGTCAGTCAGAATGACGGTTATTGTCGATTGGCTCAATGCAACGACAAAATTTTCGAGCAAACAACACACTTCTCCAGACAATCAAATAAAAGAGGGTAAAAATGGTCTTATGTGTGCAACGCTAAAACCATGTTTCACTTTCAAGTCCTGTCGCAAATCTCTTGATCTAGTGTTAATGATTAAATTTCGTGAAACACAAGAAGAAGAGTCTTCATCCCGCAGTGAATGTGGGTTTGTGAGATTTCATAAGATCTACACTTCACGGCTGAACAGCAAACCATGTGACATGAAGAATTTTCACTAGAAAAGCAAATATAGACACCGTTCTCATATTGGGCTAGATACGCTTTCCTGGGGCGCATGTCGCACATGTATCGCTGACGTGTCTATTACTGACATTGTCTTGCGTATCTCCCCGGATGTCAACCAGTGGCCGCAAAAAAAAGCGGAGAAAAATGCTTATTTTTTTACTCTGAAGATATTTCCTCATGTCTTAAAGGCTAACTCCTTAATCTAAGCTGTTGCATACCACTATTTGCGTTCAATCTTGGTGGTGGCCACTCTTCCTCATTTAACACATTTTACTTACCTCGGTATATCACGTTCTTCTTCCAACATCTGCTGCATATGCTCAGGAAGCTGAGAATACCTTTCTTATAAGCCGACTTTAGCGTAGTCTTGAACATGTAATCAAAACGACTCGACGAACGACAACAAAAGTAGAACTCACAGGACCGGACCAGCCCCACTCGCTACTGATTTTATGTGAGTGCAGTCACCCGGCCAATCTGGCAGAGTGGCTCTCGCGTTCGGCTGCTGATCTGATGTCACGGGCTCTATCCTGGCCGCAGCTGCGATATTTCTATGAAGGGGAAATATAAAAACTCCCGTGAGCTGTGTAATGCGAGCACATGTCAATACACCCCAGGTGGTCGAAATTAACACGGGACGCTTCACTACCATTCAGTTGGGGGCGTTGCACCGGAAGCTTCCCAATTTTTATAAGCAGCCATAATGTGTAATACTGTGAAGCCTTGAAGATCTATTGGTTGAAATATGATTTCACGTCACAAGCACTGTACTGCCTAAAATCAGCGCTCTGGACTGCAATTCATGCTGTACATTTGTGAATGGAGATTTTGGTACGAGAGCGCAGATATCATTACATGGCCTTTCCGCTATCGTCCTGGATAGAGCTCTGATTCGCGCGATAATGGTGAAATACACATAATCCGGTTAAGCTCGAGCTTTGGTGGTTCGGGGACTACGTTACCAGGTATAGTATTCCCGCTGTTGAAATGTAATAGACCAAAGCTGTAGCATACCGAATTAGTCATAATGGCCAGGTACTTAGAAATTTTCTTTTCATCGAAGGCCAGCTCAAGACAGAACTGGTAGTCTACCACAATGTGAAGTTCAGGGTGTATTTCTTCAGGCAGACGCCTTCCTGCGGAGACGGAAAGCATGTGTTTCAGTTATTGCCGGGAGCACTTCCGCTGTTGAGCGCACTTTTTGTAGCTTCGCTTCTAGATTGAATGAGTCGCTGTGTACTTCAATAATTCTGTGCCCATTGGAACTTTGTTCTTTATAGAGAAATCTTCCAGTTCCTAATTTTCATATAGAGCGAAGAAACGCCCGATGTAGAAACTGGTACCTGTACGCATAATGTCCGAATCATATACATTAGTGTTTGATTTGCATATTCGTTTATCAGTGTGCTTGTTTAATTGGGTGCCACTTCGCAACAAGAGCATGCTATCATTATTAAGTACTCAGGTGAGAATTACTTATGGCTCATAATGTAATACCTGCCCCGGTGGCTCAGTGGTTAGGGCGCTCGGCTACTGAGCCGCAGTACCCGGCTCAGAATATGACCGTGGCGGCCGTGTTTCGATGGAGGCGAAACGCAGAAGGCATCCGTGTACTGTGCGGTGTCAGTGCGCAATAAAGATCCCCAGGTGGTCGAAAATATTCCGGAGCCTTCCACTACGGTACCTCTTTCTTCCTTTCTTATCTTAGTCTCTCCTTTATCTCTTCCCTTCCGGCGCGGTTCAGGTACCCGCCGATATCTGAGGCAGCTACGGCGCCGTTTCCTTTCCCCCAAAACAAATTTCAATTTCTTCATAATGCAATAAAGTTTCGGCGTCCTGAGACAGAGTAGCGCAGAAATGTCGAACAAAATATCTTGGAATATGTATATGTAAACATACCAGGGCCATTCATTGGCCCCCCAAAAAAGTAATGCAGTCAGTACTGTGAGTTATAGACAATATAGCGACTACTAAAGAAGACGGAGGCCAGGATCTGAAAGCAATCCTTTATTTACATGCAGAAGAGTGAGAAGTGAAGGCCTTTGGGGAGGAGGCTCTCTGTCAACGCAATGGTACTTTGAAAAAAAGGAGAAAAAGAAAAAAAAGGCTGAGCATAACGTTTTATGTTCGAATCTGGAGTCCTTTGCATCTATCAGACGTTCTGGCAGCTAAAAGTGCGCTTCGAAAAAATCGAGCAATAACTGTCCTCTTTCATGATTCTCCCGTGTCTGAAACCACTCCTGCGAGTACACTGAGTTGATCATCCCTAATTGCACATTGCAATAATAGATTAGCATCTAAGTGTGTTTGTTTTGTGCACCGGGTTCTGACAATTAGCAACACCATACTTTTCATATGAAAGCTTTGCTGGTAGACTGATAGCATGTGGCTGGAGTAAACTATACTGGGATGTGGCCGGTATGATAGACCAAGTGTATGTGAGGGGGGGGGGGGGGGAAGTGACATTCATTATCTGCTGTTACTTCTTTTTCACACATACCTACATATTCTCCCTCCAGTGCCGCAAGAGGAGGAAGCAAAACTCAAGCTTCTCTACCATTAATCTGCTTCCGTCTGGGTCCATAAATAATCCTCATCCGCCCGCACGGGATTACAGCCCGATATCCTGGCCTGACATCATTGCTATTAACACATTAACTCTCTTAATTTTCACTAGCTAAGGCTCTCGCCAAGTAAATATTTCATGATTGTTTATCCGGTTTCACAAAAAAACATCACTGTGTAAAAACCCTTCCAAATGCAGTGGTTCTAATAGTCTCAAATGTTTTTATCTTTTTTCCCACTTTCCTTTCTGAGTGAAATTTTTTTGCTAGTTTTCTACTACCATATATTTTCAGACCGTTACCGTGCTTGGCAAGTGTTGGGGCACATTTGTTTTGTATTTATGTTTATTATTACCGAAACAGCATTATTATTAGGGAAAAGGGTTTATACGAAACATACAGCTGCAACAACTTACATCATTTCAGATTAGACTGTGGGATCTCTGTTGAATGAGATGTTTTATTCAGATTTGTGACGAGCAAATAATATGAACACTGACAGGTCTTAATTTAGGCTTCCCTGTTTAAGCGGACTTTTAAAATACAGGGAGCTTTTCCAAACACGATACACTGAAACCAGTTCGTGACAGGATGCTCGATGGCGGTCGCGAACATATTTAATAGCTTGTTGAGTTTCGTGATACTGAATATATACACTTAGGCCTGTTGTATGCTTACTGTAACGAGGATAGATTAATAATAGACACGGGGGTCCATTTTGCACCTCAAAAGCAGGCTAACAGGCCAACTACGTTTCCGGCAAAACTATAGTGGATTATCTCAATTATACGCACAGAAACACGATTGAAAATATTCTTGCTAAGCAGCCGAACAGGTTTTCCTCACTACATTTCTTAACTCCGCGCCGTATTCACCACTGTAAATGAATATCACGGCACCGATTGCGCTGTATTGGAATCCTTTACGGGTCGTTATAAATGCATGGACTAATTCTGCGCCGAAATTGATATCAGTGTTGAACGCATATGAATATATGGTTAGTGTAGTAGACGACACATCTTGTGCACTGAATCAAAGCACACTTTTCATTTTTTTTCTTTCACTCGCTGTACTCTAAAAGCATTCTTTCTGTTCTCTAAGTTCCCGCGGTCATAAAGTGTTTGATAAAACGGTGAAAATATTAAAAGAGCGTTCTAGCGGCTACATATGTCAATGAGGAGCTTGAGATTTCCCTGTGTACAGTTGGAAATTACTTGCCCATTAGTTCGTTCCCTAAAAGCAAACTACCTCGCTTCATTCAGACAATGGGAGCTTCAAGGTATAAACATTTTCCGATAAATATAGGAGTTTTCATAGGGTTCGAAGTCGAAATACATTTGGGTACTTTCCTAATTGCATGTCTGGCCGTTTATCTGTGTGTTTTTTATTGGTATATGGCTGCACTCGCGTTATGTGTTAAACGTCATACTTGGCAGCCGTTTTATCTCTCATCAAACTGAAGCCGAAGTAAGCAAAACGTGGTCACAGAAATTGCTAAGACGGAACAGGAAGCACTACCTCTCGTGATGTATTTTGTGGTAATAAAATTCATGTCAAACATTCACAGGAATTCAAAGAGAGATAATTTGTTTTCTCAGCCCAGAAATTCTTCATTCTAACGCGTTACTTCCAGGCAGTATGCTTCGGAACGCCTACTGCATTGTGAGACAGCGTTTTGAGACAAAACAATTTAACTCTTTTGAAGAACTACACAGAAGAAGTAGAGGAAGAAATATCACATTAGCTAAATACAGGATTACTCCTGCCAAGTGTTTGTGAAAATGACTGAAGAAAACGCAGGCTACGACCGCATGGTTTCATATACTCACGTTCCGAGCCTAGACTTCTTGGCTCTGGTGAGAATAATGCTTCGTTTGCTGGGATTCCTTTGAGAAAGAAGCAAATGAAAGTTGATTGTCTGAAAGGCAAAATTTGCCCCAGAGAACTCAACCGGTTTAAATTGCATGCAGGCGCAAAAGTGTTTATAACAACAAATATATCTGTGACCATATTAGGACTATAAGAGATCAAGACGTCCAACTTCTTTACATCCCATCCTTTGCACTAATTTACAGTCATGCTGAACCAACCATCCGCACTTCATGTTCTCAAGACTGTTTTATCTACAAGTCTTAAGATTCCATATAGAGGCACAGGTTTTTCTGTGTTCATATGATACTCATTTTGTGCATTTGTTCTGCCGTTTATATAACGACGTTAAATTGCCTATATATAATAGCATGGAGATGGGAAGGATGGATACAGCGAAAAAGGTAATTATAGAGGTTGTGTTTTAGATTACTGCGCTCCTCCTGAAACTAGCTCCGTCCACACGCATGTTAATTTTTTTCTACATCATCCACTAATGCATTTTTGTTATTGGTAATGTGGCATCCACTTTATATATTTTTTGTTAACTCATACTCTCCAGAAACGGCTTTAAACAGACATTTTATATGTACCCAGCAAGCACCGGTAATCCGGACACCTGCCAGCTACCACGTTCAATTCTGAGGCCACTCGGTTATTCCCAGTTCTTTTTACGTCACAAATAATTCCATGGCGCTTTTTCTATGCGGTCATTACGGAGCACCACGGGGTGGCATCGAAGAGAACAAGAACCGACTCCGCCGCGCATTTCGAAGCTCCTTCGCTCCTTATTTTGCAACCTGCTCCTCTTTCATTCCAATTTTCCCCAAGGTTTCAGTGATAGTTGCCACTGGGACCGTGGGACGCCTCATAAAATCTGCGCCGAAAAAGCACCGGCGCCTACGGAATACAAGCATTAGGCTTTCAGCCGCGTCTCTGAAGTTCACAAGCCCGGTCACCTTGACATAGCGAGTTGACAGGACGCGTTTGGCAGTTTTTCCAATCGATATTCAGCAGTGCATGTTTTAGCGATCAAAATATATCTCCTCCTCAACGAGCAACTACCATCCTGTACCCGTGCTCACAGTCTGTTTGTCGTCGTATTTTCAGTTTTAATTCCGCGCTGTCACATTGTACATGAGCCAATAGGGGAGGATATAAAGGTTGTTTAAGGAAACATTTTACAAATTTATTAAAAATAGACTTCTCCGACAAAAAGCAAACGTCTACAGAAAAACAATATCATCTGCAGCGGACGGCAGTGTTCATATAAAACGTATTAATTGCCAAAAGTATTCAACCTAAATTCGTAATGAACTTTCTATTTAACAATATTTACCGGTTCCAGCCAAACAGCAGCATGTAGCCATGCGTCAAAGGGTGCTGTATCAATTATTAAAACTAAGGAAAAGTATTTTTTAAAACCCTGCAATGCGGCAAAACGTCCTTTTGCTATTACACCGAACACAAACTCAATGTAGGAGGACTGTCGGTAGCACAGACGCAATGTCTAGTGAGGACATACTTGTTCCATTGACTGCGGCGGTGAGTTCGAAATAGATGTGCTATTTCCAAGCCTCGACGTTGAGAGAAAGAGAGAGAATAAACATTTATTTCTATAAAAGGAGGCCGGAACGAATTGTGGGTGGGGTCGTGAGTCCAAGACTCCAGTGGCTTCCGCTTTAGCGATGGCGACTAGCGCCTCCTCGTTTTGGCAGGGTGCCGCTGGCCGGCGTCATCTCGCAGTGCTCCAGCTCAAAGTTGTGTGGCTTTAAGTGGTTCTCTTTAGCTGAGCATGTTCATGTTACGTGCGTGAATAGGCTTAGATCGCAGCCGTCGTTAACTTGTGCTTCTTCGCTCGGCACAATAAAACTCTAGTCATCGCCAAATACTGTGCCGTCAATTTTAAGAACTCTCATAGGAACTGGCCATGCGCGCTGCTTGTGCAGTTCACTTGGGAGGCCAGCTTTTCTTTTGTTTCTCATAACACTACATTCGTTAGGAGAATAAAGCCACGCTTCTGTGAGGGCTTGCAGATTTCTCTTTAGCGGTGCGGATTTCTTCACATTCATTGGGTAATTTCTCTTAAGCGTTTATTTTACGATGTACCAGCTTGACAGCTAAAATAAACGAGAATCACTTCGGGGCTAAAAACTTTTTTGGAATTGTAGCGCGACGTTGCATTCCACCAGATGCCTCAGTTTTTTTTGCCTTGTGCGGAAGCAGCCATGTCTCATTTGTTGCTAGAAGTGGTATCCTATAAATAGGAAACTTTAATAACTAGTTTTTAGCAGTTACAAGTAGTATAACAAACTTGAATTAATAAAATTCATATATTTGAATGTTTGATTTGGCTGCAGCCCATTTCGAGCCCTCCCCCACGAAAGGATTATCATTTGGGATGAAAATGAACAATTTTTACGTTATGTGCTCAAATTAGTTTACCTAGGTTTCGATGCGCAGATTAAAGAGGTATCTACTGGCGTTTCTCAGCAAGGGAAAGATTAGGTCTGGAAATGATTTCATGTGGTGTTCTTACACGTTGTTTGAGATCGTAGAGGCTGGCTGGCTTTGTCTTGTAAACGCCATCTTTTAAATATATCTCCAGAAGAAAAAATGCAAAGGTAATAAATTGGGTGACCTAGGATGCAATGCTTTGTGTTCACTACGCCAAATACATTGTTGGCAAATAAATAAATGATTTGCCTAGGCGATGAAGAAAAATACGGCGCAACTCTGCCATGCCCGAGCCACATTTTTTCAACACAACCAGTGGCAACTAGGGGCAAATTAAGAAACTATATGTTTAGAACGCAGACAGTGTACTTCTTTCCACTAAGTTTTCCGCTAACGAATCAAAGACCAATAATGATGTCTTTATAAATGCCACACCATACACTTGCGTACGATCCCCAGCAGCACAGCTAATCGGCCAAATGTTGGAAATGTATTCGCACAAGACGGGCCAATAAAGGCCCCGTCGGTCATAAGCACCCTGTGGAGAAATTATAATTCTTCGTCGCAATAAATTAGGCATCAGTTGCAAAAATTGAGCTGTCTCTGAAATTCATTTCGTCTAGCTTTTGGTGAAGGCAAACACGATATGGATAGAGCTGTGTCCTCCAAGTGACCTTCACACTTAAACCGACACGCTCTATATGCCCCAGCAATTTCCATGACGCTTCCTTCCTGCCTGACGGGGATGTATGTAAGGATATGGATGTCAAAATCAAAATCACTGGCAGTACTGGCTTTTCATTTCTTTTTCTTAACATCGACAGATCCAATGGTCGTATAGGGAAACCGAATATCTATATAAAAGTGGGCCTAATGGGCTAACGACGGTCGGGATATTGGGCAGCATATAGTCTGAATGTAAGCTTTCCGTCCATTTGAGCGTTAACAAAAGCGATCGCAGTGTACACCTTGTCGGCGGCGGAGTATTGAAACTGCAATGGAGCGGCCATTCTCATGACATTTGCGCTGCAACGTTGAAGCCTTGATGTCAACACGGGCGAAGGCAAACCCCGGCTTATTAAAGTAATTTGAGATCCTGACACTACAATGACCATGTCGCCCGCGTACCCTCAAAAGAAGAGCCTTGAAAGCAAACGTGAATGCTTTTGTGAGACTGGAACTACAAACCACAGGTATATATTTCGACCAGCTTACAGCCACTGCCGCGCAAGCTATCCTTGCTTCGCTAACGAAACCCTTCTTTGTCTGGTGCGCTTACTAACAATCAGTGATTGTACACGAACAGTATCTAGACCTGGTGAATAAATGACCGGATTATGACGCCTCCTATCTAGCCCGACGGATAGCTGCATCAAAAGAAGCAGACACAAAGGAAACTGCACCCTGCGCTTACCAAGGCTCTCATAATTGACAGCCGCGTAGTACGCGATTAATTGCCTTCTTTCTGGGCAGTGCGACGAAGTAAACCCAACCCGCAGTCAAAGCTGTGGATCGCGGCTCCCTAGGTGTTTCGAATTGGGCACCGCAGTATTTTTCAACACGCCAACAGCAGAGGTTGGTTTTAGCCCAGATTTTCTACGCTCCTTACGCGCTGAGTTACGGTGTTTTGCGTCAACAAGCAAGAGGTTTTGTTGTGCTGCTGGTATTTAGTAAATGACGCATTTGTTTCGCTTGAAAAGCTGATACGGCATGGCATCGTCTTCTTCGTGGCTACCAAATTTTGTTAGTCAATCACCATGAAACTTTGTAATTAAAATTTTTATTCTTAAGCTTAGTAAATCCTAGCTAACTAGCATGTTTTTAACAGTCACTGTCGTCCGGCACTGCTGAGTTGCCTCCTGTAAAGATTTTCATTTTTTCTACAAAGCCTTATCTTTAGGATCTTTTTAAAGTGGTTGCCGAAACCTGTGGTATGAGCGCTGTTGGAGTAAGCTGTTAAATTTGTTAGGTTCGGATCCCATCAATTTCGCTGTCCAGATCAAGCCGCTTGCATTCATGTTACCCTCCTCCCACCTTTCGTCCTTTTGCCCGCTACCGATATGATAGCTTACTCCTCTCGCTTTCACGATCACAGCATCGCCATCATCGCCGCTCGAGCAAGGAGGGGTTATTATCACCTGCGCTTCGTGTGGGAAAGAGGAAGATTTTTTTCATGAATATTTCCCTACTTTTACAGGTTTTTCAGTTTCAATTGGTCAACTGTGAGATATTGTAGCCCATCATAAACGAGAAATGCAAACTGCCTTCATGTGCACTCTCAGTTCAATTAACAATTGTGACAGTGCCCATCGCCCCATCTCGCTTACCTCTCTCCATCATCCCTTTTCTCCAGTGTAGGTTAGCCAATCACAACACCGTTCCGGTTAACATCCCCGCCTTCCCTCTTCCTCATTATCTCTCTCTCTCTCTCTCAGTTCACTTGCTATGCGAGGCAGCAATACTGGTTGAGGTCACAGGTTTGCGAGAAAACAATAATAGAAAGGGAAAAAGAACAGTATTATTGCCCAGAACTGTTATGCTTCTCTGAAACCTAGAAATTCTATTGCGGCTCAGTTGCGATATGTTTGTTTGATGGGTTCTGTGCTTCGTCGGATTTAAAAAAGAAACTTGATGAGGATCACACAGGAAAATATATTTAATTGTTTGCCGTTTAAAACGCTAATCTTAATGAAACTTCAATATTTTAAGGACTGAGATTGCTGTAAAATGAGGAAGCAGCTTAGTTTTGTGTTTCTGTAGCTGTCTTGTAATCCCGTCACAAGTGAGCCACGTTATAAATCTCAGACGTTAAAGTATTGCATTGGCAAGAAAGTACAGCTTTATGTTGCCTTAACAAGCCAAATGTTGATTCAATGTACTAAATGAATCATACCATAATCACTGTGACCTTGGCTGTGCCGAACGGGCTCTTCTGCAGTGTACAGCAAGTGGGCGTCTGCGCCATCCAAAGAGCGTGCCATTCTAGACGTGGGTTTTATCCGCAGGCGGTCGCCAACAATGCCCTCCTAAAATGAGCGGAATAAAGAAAAAACTTTCCTGTCGTGAGAAACATTGGTCTTCTGCTACTGACTCTGCTTCAGCCTGGCATTTATTCTAGTTGGCGCACAACACCAAGTAAAAACGAATGCTTGAATAGTCTTTCAGTCTCTGTCTTCAAACAGAATAATTTACAAGGCGTTTCAGGGAATATTCAGTCTTTTTTTTTCTTTTCAAAAATATGGATTTAGGGCAAAAATATTGCTTTTCCTGCATAGTATTACCAGTGTTGGCGGAGATCAGATAACTACTGAATCGAATTAAGTAGCAAGCTGGCTAACTAATTTTTAATAATGAACTTTTTAGTGATTAGAGGTAGGTGCTTAGTTGCAATCAGAGATTTGTTAGTAATAGCCACTTTGCTTTCTATAATTTAGAAAACGCGATTACACTTATCACTGCGGCTCAACAAAATTTGGTTTTTGTGAGTAGTTACGCGCACTGGAAAGGTTGCCTGGCCTGTATGCTTTTCGAAAGCGCATGTTTTTGCAAGATGTAGCCAACTTTTCTCGAGACAGAGCGCCCACAGTAAATTCTAAAATCTAAAAATAAATCCTAATTCTAAAAACTGATTTTGAAATTACTAAAGACAGGTTTCAAATCTCTGATTGCAACTAGGCGTCTAATCCTAATAATCAGAAAGTGAACAAAAATTAGGTACCCAGCTTTCTTTTTCAAAAAAATTTACCGGTTTTCTGCTTTCCGCCAACCCTGGTAATACTTTGCAGCAAAAACCGACTTTCTTCCCTGTAAGCCTATTAAAAAAAATTGTTCTCGAAAACGCCTGCTATTTGTGCGACGTAAATTTGTTGCGTAAATGCATAATTTTTGTCATGTATTAGAATTAGTGATTGAAAAACGCAGTTTTAAAGAATCTCAAAACCAGCCCCCCAAAATCTTGTACACCCAGATATTCTTCAGTTTCATTAGCAGAAAAACCAGCTTCTCCGCAACCTGATTTTTTCTTTTGTTTTTGCAATGATAAAGTGGACGAAAAAGCTGCTTTTTACGAGTTTACATGACCGCATCTAGCGTCCAACTCTTCTATCGCGAATAAACTGCCTAATCAGCCAGCGAAATTGCGACGAATCGACTAGTTTAAGTGTTGGTTCATTACTTTGTGAAACATTGCGCACGATATCATAAGCGGAGAGATGTGTCTGTTTCTTTAATCCTGTGGACCTCTTTCTGCCCTTTGTTTCCAGAAATAAAACGTTACCGCTCTTGAACTGAAAGGTCGTCTCAAAATACGCATTAAATTGTGCGCTTCTAGGAGTGGCTGAATAGATGGCCGCTACATATTATCTCTTTCCAGCAATAAAGAATTACACGCAACACTTTAGGAATGCGCTCACTCAGAAACGCGCCAGTCTACTCGGCAGCATAACTACGTTCTCGAGCATGTAAAACAGGTAGGTTTCATGCGTACTATTTTTACTCCTTCCTCTTCGGATACATCGACGGAGGCCATGCTCTCAACTGAGTGATAAAGATTCTTCTCCATTTCAGGTCCTTGCATCTGAAAACATATTAAATAGTGTATAAAAAACTATCTTCTTTTAAACAGCGCGCGAACTTCCTAAAATTACTTTGGTTCAAATAAACAATGCTTTTTTTGCGACAACAGGAATCGTAATCCGCATGTCCTCCATTTCTTGCGGAAAAAAGCAAAAGGAAAATATTTCTGTATGGTCGTGACACACTTTCATTGCTTCCGAAATACTTACTGCAATGACAAGAAGGAATCTCTATTTTTAAGTAGTATGTGCACCTTGCACGCAAGTTATGGACTTCTTGTCGCAAAACGCAAAAGTTCAAAAATAGGAAAGGTGTTTTAGCCGATCTTTGTTGCATTCTATAAACCTACATCTTTTTAGAAAATGTGCATCTTGTTTTCGAGATTGTGGCTTCAAAATATTGTCACGACCGCACGAGCTGAGCGGGTTGGGGTCGGGAACAACCCGAGACCGAGAGCCTCTTTTAATTAGAGAGCCAGGTTCCAGGTCTCGGAGCGAGAGCGCCTCGAGAGCCAACCACCGCTTCGTTGTCGTTTCGACTAAGCGCGGAGGCCTCGCGGCGCATTAGGCACGTGACGATAAATTCTTAGCGCACTGTGTGCACATCATTCAGCTAGGAAAGTTGAAGAAATAACATTTTCTATCACTAATACAACCTGCAGCCTTCTTGGCCGTAAAGAACAGATGAATATTTATTATTTGCAGCGTTGTCGGAGGTTTTAACGCATAACAAGCTCAAAGGTATTTGTTACACGGCCTGAGTAGTTTTTTCATGGCTTATACTTTTCAGTGTGCTTTTGGTATCATGTTTACTAAGTGGTTTCATAGTTTTTACGTACAAAGTTAACAACCGATGCGAAATGTTTCGCCTGCTTTGGCGTGAACAAGTGAGAGCGATAGTTGGGACATAGTATTTTGGACATAGTACTTGGGACATAGTATTTGGGACATAGTTGGGACATAGTATTTTGACCTAAAGTCACATGACGGCCTCTAGACGCGTTTTGTCCAAAGAGTATGCTCTGAAACTCAAAACCCCGAGAAAGGAAAAAAACAGTTCGTCATAACAGGGTTGTCTGTCACAGAGAAGCAGTGCAGCTGAGCATATTTCTTGTGCTACTCGGAAGGAAGCGCTCATGGAGGTCCAATGTTTTGTCACGTCCTATCATTGCCTGAAATCTTGCCTAAAAAACAACGCCTGAAGCGCGATGAAGATATAACAGGCATTTTCTTGCTTAAAATATGCTTTAAGAGTTTCAACTGTGATAGTTCAGGCGTTAGGTGGCGTTAAACGCATGTGTGACGTAATAACTTGCCTCTCAAAAGCGATGCCCCGGAAAGTTTTCTAATATCAAAAGCAGCCAGGCCGCAGAGCCTGCTTTAGTGACAAAAGCTGGATGCCCTAAAAAACTGCTAATAAGAGCGAGCAAAGCTTCTTAAACAACTATCGGCTGGCAATCAACCCGGTGCAATGTCTTCACAAGGACATCATTCCAATTGCAAGTTTCCTCCTTGGCTGCTTAAATCGAATGTGTTCCTAAGGTTAGACAACAGACAGTACGTTTTCAAGCATGCTCATAGTGCGTGCAATCATACTTTCTCTCGTATTCCTTGAATGGGGGAGAAATACTGGGCGTACCACATGCTTCCAATATGTACTTTTTGAGCATCTAACGAATAAAACGTGTTGGGTTCGGTACGCTTTGCGTGAAAAAGCTAAAATTCTTGAAGCCTCTTAAAGTGACAGCAATGGCGATTAATTAAAATAAAAAGGGACTTTTTAGTTACTCCTGGTAATATTTGCTTTATTCGTATGGAGATAATTCTTGCCTAATGGTGGCCGCTCTTTTCAACAAGAATGTAGAAATGTATGGGCCCCTGTGCATTATAACACGTTCCTTTTTGTCTCTTCTCCGGCAATCACAATAAAGAAGCAAGTTGTTCTTTAAAATCTGTTACTATTACCTAAATGGGTAATTTTGTGCGTAAGAAACTAGCTACTGCATTGAAACATTCATTACCAGGTGCCAGTGTTTAGCCGTATAAATATACTCACGTGGTATCGGACGGGTGCGCCATCTCGAGTTGAATGAATGAAGAATTCCGGTGCGAAGACGGAGCTTTTCTGGAGGTTCAGTGTCAAATCTCTTGTTATCGTCAAGACTTTCTCACCGTCTTTACTCCTGCTTTGGAAGATTTGCGGAAAAACAAATGTCGGGGCTGTAATGGAGAAAGAGGTTTGAAAATATAAAGAGACGGCATGCAATTGCATCTAAGCTTAACATAAAAATTCGTACAGACTACAACACTGGCATAGATCCCTGTGCACTGTCACGATTTTATGACTGTTCGGAATGCTCAGGGTCGATATTTTATTTCTATTGCTCATAATGAACGTAGTTTTCTGATTTCCAAACACCAGTTACTGTGAAGAAACTCAACATCATCCATTCACCGTCTTTCATCGAATAGGAGTGTATCAATCGATTTTTGGATTTTAAACAGAACTGTTCGGTTAATAATTTAAGTGTGCATTACATTGTAAAAATGAGGATCGCCATTATAGCCTAGAACTCAAACTTATTTTAACAAACTACCCCGCGACATATCCTATTCCATCAGGTACTTACAAATCACTTCGATAGAGTCAGTGCCAATTTCCTGATGAAATAATTATCGCATTCACCAAGTAGAAGCATATATACAATGCTGCGCATGCTCAAAGCCACGGAATGTCAGGAAAGGGCACAAAACCAAACAGTGAAGAAAATATGTGTACTCTATTTGCAGTCATATGCTTAGGTTGCCGCTACTTTGCCCACCGCACTGAGCGCAAAGGAATAGGGAGAGAAAGGACATTGCTTTAGTGCCAGCCTATATTTGAGCCAGTTAAATCAGGGTCCCTCTCATTATAAACTCTTCGGTTGTCTCTCACACAAGCTCACGTCCACCTGATGAAAGGGTTTTAGTGTGCCATGATGCGGACGGGAGCCAAACGTTCCGCTTACCATGGCCTCAGCAGCCTGTAGATGTATAGAATTTCATCAACTACATCATATGCTTAATTTAACAAATAAAAGGCATCAGATGGCTCACCTCCTGTAACACGACATGATGTGCAGAATATGAAAACGGCGATGAACGTGAAAAGAGTCATTTCTGCTCTGAACTCGTGGCTAGAATCGACCTGAAGGCTGTATTTAGTCACATCGTATTCGGTCAAAAAGGCAATGCGTTGTCTGTCCGTTGTTCGCAATCTTTCTTGGGTACACAGACCTTGAAAACAAGAGACAAAAAGCAGTTTCGTAAGAATAACTTTCATTCTAGAAAACAACAGCATATAATAAGTCACGATATGTCTTATTAGGCGAACATGCTGTCTAAAATAATATTTACTCAATAATTCTCTTCCACGCGCCAGAAATGAGAGTTCTTTCTACTCAGCACAGCGCAAACTTGGACAAGGACTGAAGGAAGACACGTAAAATGTATTTTGAAGGCAACGGGAATCCTGAAGAATATAAACTTGCGGGTAAGCATTTTTGATTTTAAGATGTGGCGATGGAGAGCTGCTAATGCATTTTAATGACTGGCTAAAACAGAAGTGCACGTGATAATCCTTGTTCAATCATTGTCCTAGCAAGCGCTGTTCTTCATGAAAATGTCATACCAACTCGCCCAAGTATCAGTTTTATCCTCTACAGCACTGGCCACATTCAGTGCAATATGACTAAGAAGAAAAGAGAAATATTATCTTGGGCCGGCAGCCGATCAGTGAGAACTGAATTTCTGCATTGCTTAGAACTTCACTTCCGATTATAGAAACGCCACTTAAGTCTTGATCTTTTCAAAAAAGACCTCCTTCTGCCACAAGTACAGTAAAAAAATCAAGCACGTAAAATGTATTTTGAAGGCAACGGGTACACTGAAGCATATAAACTTGCGGGTAAGCATTTTTGATTTTAAGATGTCGCGATGGAGAGCAGCCAATGCATTTTTAATGACTGGCTAAAATAGAAGTGCATGTGATAATCTGTGGTATTTACAATTACCTATACTGCCGACTGAAAACCCTTATCGCAATAATTCCATGGCTCTAGTTTTGAGTAATTTCGTCAGTTCCAAACATTGTCGACGGGACTCAAAAGACAAGGTATTATGCTTTTTGGAGACGGCGAAAATTCAGTAATCACATTTCTGCAGGTTTAAGCCGAAAGTAAAAAGTAACAAGGACAAGACACATCCAGGATAGTGGCATGCATGCTTAAATGTTACCTCGCTGAAAAAGTCGGACCGTTCAATTTCGCTGTCTGGCTGCTCACGCGGTGCGCTGATAGCGTATGGTTGCAAAGAGACGAGTGCGGCGCAGAAGGCACGCCAACGAGTGAATGCAGCTGTCGCGGCACTTGTGAGGAAAGTACCCGAGGCGCTGCTGCCAACTGCATCAAGAGGGATGGCATTTTCTGCGGCTCAGTTTCTCTGCACAATAAAGTTCAGAAGTGTTGGCATATCAAGGAGTGCTTTGACCTCTTGCGGCGGCGCAGTTTTGAACATGTGTGCACTTGCCGAACATTCAGTAGGAGTCCTATATATCCGCTTGTGCAAAATTAGCGCAGATGATTCCGGGCTTTATTAGACATGTGTTCAGCTATCGAACGTTTTCTCGCCGTCCTTTTAAGTTGAATAAAGAATATATTTCGTCTGTTCACTCCTCTTTTTAAAGCTTCTACGTCTCAACTACCAAACACAGCTAGAGACGACGAAGCCACGAATAGTGAAAAAAAGTTCCACTTAGGCTGCTAAATATCGTCACTTCATATTATTTTTTATTTATAAATTTTACTTATCATTTATATTTGTGCGCCAGTTTACACATTGCGTTCATTCATGCCTGTCTCTTTACTTGTAACACTTTTTGTGTACGATTAATGCCGCGAAAATCCGTTGAAATCCTCCTGCTGACACAGAGTGTATCCGCCAGATAAGCCAGTCTGGTTCACCTTTTGTGACCATGATTACCAGTCGTGGCGCCAATCTGCAATTTTTTTTCCCGCGAATAGAACAGCAGTGGCGTGAACAATACTTAAATCTCCTTGAAATCTTAAATTTTGATTTGGCGACAGGTGGTCGACTTGTCTAGTGCCACTATGGAATCGAGCAATGTGTTTTTCCCTCGGCTGCAGTGTATGGTCAGCGGAAATTTGATGACTTGGTAACTCAGCTGCCTGACATTGGCGTCTGTGAATGTGTCATTAAGTGCGATCGAATCAATCATGTTTCCGCGCCTGTTTTCAAAAGCCATCTCTCATGTGAGTAAGGTTCCATAGTAAAATATTCTCTGCAGAGTCCGCAGTGTGATCGGCCCAGACAAGATCCAGAGGTTCTCAAACCTCACTCTAAACCTCTGCCGCATTATGGGAGCAGTAGTCAGACCGTCTCTTAGTTCCATTCTTGCAGGACCTGCATGGAGATAATGGTTACAAGGGACACGCTCTAGAAAGCCAGTGACAGGAATGTGCCAAGACAGCTTTTAAGGTACAAACACCTCTATCTGAAGTATTTTCGGAGGCCTCTCGACGGACGCTAAGGATGAGGCGCATGTTATCTCTAGGCAGCGGCTAGAATGAGTGCTGTATCACGCAGCCATAGTGTGCGCAGTTTTCTCTCGTTGCCGCAAGCTTTGCTTCACGCTAGGAAGAACGGGAAAATTTTCGATGGCAGCAGTCGAAAATTCACCTGCAGTGTACATAAGAAATAGTGAGATTGTCCCAAAGAGTTTTTTTTTTCACTAGTAGACATATGAGTTTGGCCATTAAACGAGCAAGACTCGAAGTAGCCACCACGGACCACGAATATTTTTAGGATACTGTCTAAGCTATATGAAACGGGCGAGGTAAATTTTGGAATGTAGATGTTTGAAAATGATCTGCTCTATCGAAATTTCATACAAAAGAACACGGGCTGTACTGAAGGCAAAGATCTTATATAAAATGTACTCAGATTTATAGGCTTTACCTTCTTTCTCGGCTACGGGCAAATAGCATCTGGCTTTCTCTAAATGCCTAAATTTATTCTGCCGGACGAATTTACAGTTAAACCCTACATATACTGTACTGGATGTTTTAGATAAGAAAAACCAGGTATTTAAACAAAGCGGTTTACCAGAGCTGGGCGAAACGACTGTTTGGCGCTCCTCAGGGTACTTTTTTTTTAAAATTCCGCTTATTTATTTATTCGATAAGAAAAACTGAGCAAATTTTCTATTATTCACTTTAGGGTGAAGTGTGTTTCCTTGAGTTGTACAGAGGGTAAAGAAAGAACTGTTCAAGTTTTTGCACCAACGTACCTACTATGTGGTCCTTTTTTTCTAGCATTTATGGAAAGCCCGAGAATTATTAAAAAAAATTACTCCGACTGCGCACATACGCAACCGTATGCCAGCACTCCCTACTATGTTCCAAAAGAACGAAATGTGCGCACTGACCGTGCCCAAGTGAGCGGCCGCCGCTCAGTTCGATGGACTTGAAATTTATAAAAATAAAAAAGTATGGAGAATACCTTGAAATACGCGACTTCACTGCTTTTCCTTTCTGTTTTCTTTTGCCTATGCGATGATTTCATAGAATTTCCATCTGGATTAGCTGTCGATGACCTGCTTAACACATTATCATGGATCACAACACGCACTTTCAATGCTCGGAAAGAATGGCTGGCGCAATTTCAAGACCATGCAGAGGGCGGCGTCGGCTGTTCACTTCAAGGCGGTGAGCGCCCACGCTTCATTCACTAAGAACGCGCTTGGCAGTGCCACATTGCTGTAGCCCAAGAGCGCAATCAGACAGCTTTTTTTCCCCATTTGGCGGGCTTTCTTAAAATGCGGAAAAAAAGAACCACGTACAAGATACGTTGGTATAAAAACTACATTGACTGCTTCGCAGCCACCTCCATATCTTACCGAGACGCACGTGACTCTAAAGTGAATGTTTGAATTTTTTATAACTAAACTAAACTAATTAACGAATTAAGCGGACATTGAAGAACACTCTGAGGAGCGCCACACGAAGGGAGACAAAATGACTTCGGCTTCACCAAGCTCCGGTGCGCCACTTTTTTTTTCGTTCCTTGGTTCAAGTTGCGTGACATCATGTATACTGTGACCACTAAGCTCGTGACACATTCTGTCAAGCTCTGAGCATCGTGGCGTCTGTAATGCACGGCTCTAGATTTAGTCGCAATTATGTTACACTCCGTGCTAAAACGGAAGCAAGGAGTCTTCGAATTTTTGTCTAGGAAGGGGGCAAATATTATTCTCACTTTTAATTTTCTTCAATTCATTAGGTGGGTCAATGATTTTCTAGCTTTTTTTTGTGGGAATGCGCATCCTGACTTAAATACGTGTAAGCATGAACACGCACACCAGTGTATGCAGATAGCTAACACAAAAATTTAATGAACAATGCCATTCACGCATCTTGATCTTTCTCGCCGGTCTTCACGTCAGAGCACTTGCCTATATAATGGCGCTCTTTGCAGACTGCGCTTCTGATTGCGACAATGCTTCTTCAGAAAACATCCGGATTTCGGTTGTTCGCAAAAACTCTTTTCAAGCTGTTTAACTGACTGTACAATACTGAACAGTGAAAACCTAAGATTCTCTCTGCTAACCGCCCTGCATTTACATATCGCAGCACACTAGCTCCTTAAACACAACCCTTGTACCCCGGCAAAGCGCTACTGAGTGATGTAGCGTTGACGACAGCCAAGGAACCAGATAAGATCTCGGACTCTTGATCAGTGCAGGAACCGGCAACAGACTCCACTGTCAGATCGCCTCAATCAAAGCTGCAAAAAAATGTCCCAGTGGTTATCTTTACACTCTGGTTGGGTTCTCGGCAGGGCTAGACCGCAAACCCTTTTATTTCACGGAGATTATTCCACCCGCTCGTGTGTGTAGCGCATGTGAAATCGTTGCCAAAACGATCGGCATCTTGCCGTGTGCCCACTTCATGTGTAAGGGCTGTTACAAAAAATGTGCCGTGCCGGGTGGCCACATCTGCCCGATCGATGACGAAAAGTGCAGTGAACAGAACGTTGACTGGAAGGACTTCCCTGATGAAGATCTCTTGAGACGCCAAGCGAGAAAGTTCAGACAGTGACAAAGAGAAAGCATATTTTCTTAACACGCAGTTGAAAGATTTTATTTCGAATAGCAGATGGACTCTATCGCTTTTTGACTGACGCGTGTCTTGACAAATAAGCGTCAGAAAGTCAGGGGTCATGCCAGTCACACGCTCATAGGGCTGTTCCAGAAAATGGTATCCAGAAAAATGGTGTTATATCTATGGGCGAAGTTTCCGTAAAGAATCGTCTTTGTGGATGGTACTGAAACATAACGTTGCCCATTAGGAAAGTGTGCTATAGAAAGAGCTTTTCGTTTTGTTATAGGTGGGCTCGTAGTGGTTCAAGCGAATTCATTGCTTCATGCAGGAGGGAATAATGAGAGGACACGGGCCCGTTCATTTATGTGGTGCACGCTGAGAGGAGCAGTAAATTTATTCAGTTTATTTTTGTTATTCACGGGAAACGCCTGTGGAAAACTACGCAAGGTGGGACGACACGCGCCACAAAATCCAAGCTGTATCGCAGTCAGTGGAGCACGCGTCGGCCACTACTTCTCTACAGAAGTTTAGCTCTCATTATCCAAAACCGGCAAATTTAGCCGATCCGCCCCTTTAGGGCAACGAATCATCTGAAGTTGACAGCGAAACCCCAAATAAGTTGTTAAGCACTTCCAGCGATGGCTCTGCATCTCGATGCCGGAGCTGCGCCGTAGGTAGGCGATGCTTTTTGGTGAAAACATATCAGGGGGCAAACTTTTTTCTCTTCAATATATAACGCTCAATTACTTTTGCCACTGGTGCTGAGAAAGTGATTCTCCCGGTTGTCTGGATAAGCATGAGTGTCGAATTAGTGAAGAAAAGCTGACGAAAAAAATAATAAGCATTGGCTTAGCTCGGCTATGCCAAGATATACGGAGTGTGAGCTACGCTGAGCCGCTGAGAATAAATTGTCACAAAGTAGCAATTTCGTTCTCGTTATCTGTGCCTATACCAAACTCGCAAGCATGCTATTTGTATACCCCCACTGATACCTCTGCGCATGTGCACAAAATGAGAGGCGCTATCAAGCGGCTCCGGCGCAGCGTCAGACTTGGCTACTACGCAACGGACGCGCACAGCTGGGCAGTGCGCCTACCGCGGCTATGACGGCACTCCTCTGGAATGCGCAGAACGGCGAGGCGCGTGCGGCGGCGGCTCCGGCGTGCCAGCTGTTCGTCGTGTGACGTCACTGCTTCTCGCGCAAGCGCAGCACTGCTCTCCAGGAGCCACGCGAAACTGCTGAACCTCGGCCAGTGTAGCTCACGCTACAAAAAATCGAGCCACTGGACATATGACGCTTATTTTGTATTCGCTATGTGTGCAACAGTTTGCGATAGTTGACCAATATAGTTTTGCAAAAAAGCGGCTTTTTTTTCCCTTTCAATGTTGTTCGCCTAATGCCCGGAAAAGCGCCTCCGCGCAGTTTAGAGGCTTCTGCCAGGGCACAGGCGTAACAACGTATGTTTACATATTGCAGTAACACTGCTCCAATTTTTTTATTATCCCGGTCAGTGCGCAATTACGACAGCGCACTAACCAAAAATAGAGAGATTCACAGCATTCGGGCTGTGGGAATGCTATTATGCAGTTTCCTTCGAGAAACACATTCTTACGATGGCGTCATATTCCAACACGAATTAAGTATTGAGTTTTGTGGTACAACGACAGTACGAAAACTAAACAGATTTTAGAAGGGATGCCACCGAAGT
The DNA here is from genome assembly GCF_052857255.1 of Amblyomma americanum. NCBI lineage: Eukaryota > Metazoa > Arthropoda > Arachnida > Ixodida > Ixodidae > Amblyomma > Amblyomma americanum. The sequence goes on along the minus strand of NC_135505.1, from coordinate 65,501,817 downwards.
ATCCTTGCGCTGGTCAGTGGCATAACGGCAAATGCACGCGACGACAAACCATACGCATAAGTGCACAGCGACCCAAAATGCGAATCGAATCATATTGTACTGATGACGACTAAAGAGGGTTAACGTCTGAAGGGCCGGAATCGAGGCAATAAATGAAATGTATGTCGTGCTTATCGAAGTGTAGCTACAAGCAAGCGAGGAAGCCTGGTGGCTCTCTCTTGGCAGACAGCCAGCACAGAGCATGATGGCTTATGACGATATCGAGTGCGTTGCCATTTATTAGGGGGCAACCTTCGCGAATTTCCAAAAAAGTGTCTCAATTACTGCATTCTGCAAAAAATTGTTTGAACCAACTGTATTCAGCGTGCGCATGGCCTAAGCAACCTAGGTAAGCAACGTTCTCTCATATAGAGAACGAACATTGCCCAAGCAAATACCAGTGGCGTTAGTATGAATGTTTATTCAATGCAGTTCACTCGAAATGGCACAATAGTGAACGCCTGGGCAATATGCGTATTAGATCAATGCAAGCGCGCCGCCAATCCGAAGGGTCAAGTTTGGGGTGGGTAGCTAAGTGAAGGCACATATAGTAGAATCATTATTCAAAATGAAGCAGCGAAAGGGTGACGGATTAAGCAGCCAAACTGCTACGTGAAAGTGGATTTCAGGAATTTAGTGAGCCCCTGAAGTTCAGCAACATAAAAGAGCCCGCCAGATTTGGAAACGACGTGATCAAATATAATATTTCTATTAGCAAGGCGCCACATTTGCCCTGGTGTATGTCCACGACGCAGCGCAAGGATGAATATGCATCAAGCAGAGGAGATTTCACTAAACACGCCAACGATAACATTAAATACAAAAGGCAGGTTGCCTGCTCGAGGCCACTTAAAAAAAGTGTCTGTCATGCACTCGAAAATGCACAACTTTTACACATAGACATCGGCATGACGTCAAAGTGGTAATAGAAAAAAATTTTCCAGACATCAACGCGAGGCTTTGCCCAAATGCTTTTAGACACAGTGAAACTCCTACAATGTAAACTCCGAGCTGCGAGATAGATAAAGTTGTCATCTAGGCTGTGTAGGCGAGACATTCCATTGCGAGGTCTTATTCAGCCGGCTGCAGTAAACGTAGAGCTCGATACATTGCTTTCATTAATCCATAGACACCTGTGTGCTGTGAATCGTTTTTAGGCAGTCAAAACGAATGTCGTTCATGTGGTATATGATCACGGGGCGTTCAGTGGCCGATAAATGGTAATATCGTTAAAATGTAGCGTGGACATTTTTGTCACCAAGGATCGATGGACGTGCGCCCTGAGACGCCTCGCCGCACCACATTGCATAAAATAGTACATGAGTTCATGCCCAGTAATATTCAGGAAATTTTCAGAAGCACAGAAAGATACACATTAAAAGCTTGAATTTGGTGCCAAAATGAAGGACCAAAGTATTATACAAAAAGGTAAAACACAACGAGCAGGCATAGGAGTTTGCTCTTCATTGCACATATGAATATCATTAGCCAGTCGAATATCATCTAAGCCGTCGCCGCCCAGAGCACCGAATTGCGTACCTGCGTATATGCGTTTTAAACAGATTACCTTTAAATGAGTCTCAACCTGCTTATACACCTAAAATCGATGCCAGAATAGATTTATACGGTTAATATATATCTACTTCTTTCGAGGTAAAACGCTGGAGCGAAGCAAACGGCTGCAATGCTTTTCTGCTGGCGTCGAAACTCTCCAAGCATTTTCTACACGACAGTCAGTTTCATTTCACAAGCTGCCCTAAATGCTCGGTTGCTGTTCTGAGCAATGATGTGTGCGCGCATCTGCGGTCACATTGTAAGGCAGAGTTTGCTTCTGCTGTGAGCGGTACCTAAACTGAGGAAGATATACGTCGAGAAAAGAAGAGTTTGGAAACTTCCGTAGAAGACATAGAGACAGCACTTCTGGAAGCAACAAGGGTCACAACTTGCAGCGTTCAAGGCGATGCTGGACGACGGTGTTGGTGAAATGGGGCCTTTTGTTGAAAATAGCTCTCAAAACAACCGCTTGAATGTGCTCTCCCATGATATAAACGTAGTGAGAGCAACGTTGAAACATACACTGCAAGACGTTGCTAAACAAAATGACGGGTTTCTACCGACTGCAGCGAAGCCGACCATCCAAGCACAGCCAGATATGACTGAGGCTGCCTGTCGTGAAGTCACCACGCTTCTGCAGCACATGAGGAAAGCAGCTAGAACCCACGAGTGGGTTCTGGATGGTTACGGAGAGCTCATCAGAACGGCAAGCAGACAAGCCAGAGTTGAGTGCTGCAGCTAGAGGGTGTACCTGTGCAGCTTCTACTTATGACCAGGAGTGGTCAATGAGAAAGACTACTGTTGCGTGGTGCTGCATTTTCGTCTTCGTTAGGGAGAGGTGTAGGTCATCAAGTTCCACAACTGGCCCCTGGATCACAACATCAAGCTGAGGATTATCGACCCCTGCGGTGGTCCGGACAGGCCCATTATCGTGAAACCTGCATGGTACTTGGGACGTGGCCGTCACGATCCTCCTTTTAAGAGATGCACCGAGCAGAGGTTCTGCAACAGCGATTTACATGAATCAGTCAATGTCAAGAATGACTTTTGGCTCCTCACACTTGAGCTGGTTGTTTGATACAAAGGGGATAAAATCACAGGGTCTCTTCCGCCGCCCAGCATCGAAACGTCTGCAAGAATCAGAGATTCAGCTACTCCCGCAAGCATGAAAAAACTAAACTTGTGTTTCACTGAATGTCCCGGCACTCCAGGACCAAAGTTTCGCAACTCTAGAGAAAAGTATACGGAGCTCAACGGTCTTCCTAACGTGTTCTCCGATCATTTTCTTTCCTTTCGCTGGTTAACATCTGAGAGCCACGTTGTTTCCATAAAAAATCGCAATGAACATAGGAAGCCAAACTAGCTTAAGCATTGTCAATGTCAAGTGGTAGGCACGCTTCGTTTGATTTTCCGCCACTCGTTTTTGGTTTCGCGCTTTTTTCCGCCCTATTGTATCAATGTGATAAAAGGGACTAAACATTATCATGGTCATTTTTAAAAAAAAAAACTAATATTTGCATGGCGTGCTATAAGACCTTTCTACCGATGTTAAAAATAGCAAGATGCACAGTCAAGACAAAAGCTTGCGGAATCCGGATCCGCGGAAAAACAATCACTTTTTGTCTTGACTCGCCAGTTGGTGAGATGGTTTTTTTTTTGTTTGCAGATGGAGAACGCAAGTCTGCTCACGCTTTTCTGCATTTCTGTGACCAGATATGCCTAACTGTGCGAGAATAAATTTTTTTCGACGCATCCGTATTCACCGAACGTTAGTCTTTCACTGTAAGTAGGCAGAATTTTTTCGGCTCTAGTACGCCTTCTGCTCTTACTTATTCACACTTTTCTTTTACATACGCAGAATCATCAGAATGAAAATGGTCATTGAGTCACTCTGGATGTCCACTCCGATGAAATGGTCATTGGATTGCATAGTGCGACACCGCGGTGTATTTTAACTGCAACTGGGCTGAAACTGGCTGATCAGGTTTGCGAACTCCAATTGTAGACCCTGAGGTTGGTCCGGAATTAGGCAGTCGCAGCGACATCCTCCGGTTTACGTTTCCCTGAATCGGAAAAGGAAGTTATGTGTGTTCAAGAGCGTATAAAAAATAGCAAGCCTTTCTGTTCAGCAGGAAGGGCACTACCTGTAAGAGCCTAATTGAACATCCAAGTGTAGTCACTAGAGAAATCGCGATAGTTAATGTATTTACAAATCAGTTAAACATGGTATATACATGCGTCAGAAGCTGTCTTAAATTTTGTCCTCTATTCTGTTCTTTCACTGCCTAACACACTGGCTTTATTCGTTATTTTAACATTGTGCTTCCTCTGTGCTCCGAACACAAATCACGGTGAAGAATAATGAATAGAGCATTGCACTTGTTTCCTTATTACATCTGTGCTGTTCCATGTTCCATGCTGCGCTTAAGCTGATGGGTATAGCCAAACATTTGACCCCAACGCATATATATATATATATATATATATATATATATATATATATATATATATATATATATATATATATATATATATATATATATATATATATATATAATTGAATGTTACCAAGATAGCTGGTACTGTCCGCTTGTAACTACCAAGCTACTTGCAATTGGAGGGGAAAATCTGTACATTGTAAAGTGGCCCCACCTGTTAAAATTCCTCTCTGAATCTTCAAAATTTTCATTTCAAGAAGCGAAACTTACCTTACGTCTGTACTATTGAAGCTCAAGACGGGAGGAGAGTTCACGTATTTTTCCCATATATTTTTTAACCTTGAAAGGATTTCGACGTGCGTAATCACGTATTGTGAAATGAGATAGTAGTGATGAGGGAGAGAAGACGAATATAAGGGGAACTGGAATGCTCAGCTGGTTAAACATGTCTCCATCCCGCTACTCCATACTGCATGCAACGCAAAGGTAAGAAAGCAAGTGGCAGAAAGCAAGGACAGTAAGGATGGCTTCGTCATACAACGGCCTCAATGCAGTGTGCAACACAATGCGCATGCCACGCACACAAATCATAAACACATTTCTTGTCCGTTATTAGGTGAGTAGTGCAGGCGCCCACGCAAATAGCACGCAGACGCACCACAGCGACAGGTGTCTAGGAGTGTCTACCATAAAACGCTCGGTATAGCAGCCGTGTTGCACGCAAGCATTAACTTACTTTCAGCCGGGTTTTGAATTCTACCATCTCGTTAAAGAGGCGTAGTTTTAATCTGTCGTCAGCAGGTACAAGTCACTCCTCTCGAATGCGTTTTGAGGACACTCACCACGCGAGAGAAAATTTTCATGAATAATTCGGTTTGTTGTAACCGTTTGAGCTAAAATCATAAAAGCCTTCCCAGGTAGAAGGGGGTTGCTTGGCGCTCCAGGGCTTTCATTCAAACTTGAGGCCGCTGGCGGAATTATAGTGTGGCAGTGTGGTCCTGCTGCTGGCTGACAATCATTTCAATGCCATTTTGGCGGCATGCAAGGAATGCGATCGGAAGGCATGAAAGTCAGTACTGGACGATTAAACTTTATTTAGCGTTAACGCAACATATATAATATTTACTGTCGGCATGGTCATGCCCCGGCAACAATAACAGCATTTAAAGAGCTCCAGGAAATATAAGTATTGCATTAGGCTCAGCAAAGTCCTAATTCGCTTTAACACTGCTTTGCATAAAAAAGCGATGGTTCGAAGTTTGTGAAGGCGCTGTGTAGCTCTCTTTTATAGCCTTAGGGCTGCACATGAGTGGATGTGAAAGAAGTATAATCCCTTAAAAAATGTTTTCTGCTTTTAGGGATTCCCCAAAACATTGAACCAAAACAGTTCTCGCTTGTAGTTGCTGATCCGATCTTTCCCTACCAAATGCTAGCTTTCCTGGTTAGCTCAGTCCGCAGATAAATCGAGTGTGTGAGTCTGTGGTCCGGGTTTGAACCAAGGACCGCCTACTGCTGGTTGACATCATTTGAATGCCATTTCTGCGGCATGCAAGGAATGCGAACGGAAGGCTTGGAAGTTAATACTGAGAGGTGAAACTTTGTTTAGCATTAAGGTAATTTATCTAATCTTCAGGGTCCACATAATCATGTCCCGGCAACAATGATAAAATTTAAACGCATAGCTGCTGGCATCCTATTAGGCTCATAAAAGACCTAATTCGCTTTAACATTGCCTTTGCATAAGAAAACTCGGAAGCTGTATAACTTTCTTGTAGCCGTACGGTTGGGCTTAAGTTGATATCAAAGAATATTTACCCCCTTATTAAATCCTTGCCATCCAGGGACATGGCTCGTGACGAAGATAGGTTTTGTTTTGTGAAAAAGCAATTGGTCAGCAGTGCGTTTTAAAAAAAAGCGAATACTTCTTCAAAGAAACGTAAGTGCTGCGGTTAAAGTTTTCTTCAGCGACGCGTCCAAAGCGGCAATTTTTGTCGCATACATAGATTTGTCGTATGACGTGCGGTAATTACGTTCCGGTCAACAAGCAGAATGTGTGATTTCTTTCGTACACTGCTTTCCATTATAGATTATGCCCTCGGTGCGCAGGTTGCCGGTAACCGATCGATGGTCGTCAGTGATAACGTACTGATTCCAAAAGAAGGCAAGCCGAGTCAGAGGTGGCTGAAAGTTAGATGGGCGGGATGAAATTAAGAGTTTTGCGGCGGTTAGGTGCCCGCGAAAGGCAGAGGACCGGGTTAATTGGAGAGTTGTGGGAGAGGCTTCTGTGCTTTTGCAAAAATACTGTAGGGTACTCAAGAAGCTTCCGAACACGAGGCCCTGAGCATTTTCATATGCTCGCAGGGCTGGCACTCTCAACCCCAAAATAACTGAGGTACTACAACCTAGAATACCATCTACATGCTCCACATTCAGCCGCTTTAATCATTGATGTGTCCCATGGTGTTCTGGTAATGAACAACGAAACTTAAAGACAACAATGTGTAGTTTTTTCGCACCCTAGAAATGCATCAACTGAGGGGCTAGTTGATTTTTCATGGTGTTTACCAGCGCAAGAAGACGAAGACGAAGGAACACGGACAAAGACAAACATCAGTGCCCGTTTGTCTTTGTCCGTATTCCTTCGTCCGCGTCTACTTGCGCTGGTAAACGCCCTGGAAATGTACTACATCCTTAAGAGGACAAGTTCACATCTGACCACCGAATAATTCTGTTTTGAAACAACTATTCATTTTACAGTGTAGCACAAACTTTGCCATGGCTTAAGATGGCTTAAGAATGTAGCCGTGATGTAGATTGTAAGCTACAGCCTTGCTTTCATTCGCAGGTACTTTGCCGTCGGTATAGTTATGTGGGCGTTGTATGAGTATGTGCATATATAAAATGTGCTCCCTGGAACCTTAAGAAGGCCGAGAAGACGAGGAAGAAACAGCATGGGCTCAGCACGTCTTCATGGCGATATTATAGGCAGAGTGTGGTCCGTCAGGTCACCCGCAAGCTTAGCTTTGAGGGCTGCCAGGTTTCATTTATTTGTATTCATGGAGATACCACTATTTAATCCCCTCTGGCTTCGATGAATTAGTTCCAGAATGTCAGTATCACTCTTCCCGTTGCTGTTGACAGTTTCTATCAGTTTAGGGTGGCGTTTCTTAAAGGAGTATAGTTCCGCAGTTTGGGCTGCATGTTTATTTTCTCTACAATGATGCGGAAGACACTATTACGCATGAATCCCAATTTGATATTCGCCTACGGCAGCTAAGTAATTTATAATCAATTTATTTCTCTCTGGAACAACGTCTGGCATAGAAACACGTCTCTATAATCGCTGCTACATCGTTTGAATTTACTGCAGTACTGAAGCCAGCCTTCCTCAACAGTCGGAATCACAACGGATGTGGAAGCAGCGATTATGCTACAGTATTTTCCTGTCTCACGTGACCTCTAAGCACTCGTTAACGTCACAGTCATCGTTCAAATTTTGAATCCGAAACTTCACTAGAAAGATATGCGGTTATTATATATTCATCTGTCATAGGAAAATACCAAGTGGTAATCGATGTATAATAATGCCTTACCCATCATTACAAGAAAGAAAATGCACACCGAAAAGTTAGGCGTCTATACTCATTTGAGTCCCACAATCGATACTATGGTACATCGGAACTTCCGCTCATGTCACAAATGCAATGAATTTTGGGAGTTTTTGCATAGGCTATTTCGCACTCATGAAGAAAACGCTAAACTACTTAAACAGAAAATTGCTTCTTTCCAACATGGCTACGTCCTTTCAAGAGGAATCGCTCACATTGAAGTTTATTCGTTATGGTTCGAGAGTTATGCATCATGGTGTCGAGCAAAGGATCACGTTTTGAAATGTTTAAGATTCCTTCAGTTGTGAAGAAAACAAACAAGTATCCTCCATTTTTTGTAACTTACCCATTCTGTACTTCACAAGCCAGAAGCACCACTTGTTTGTGTTCGAGTCGCAACGGCAACACGAATGATTGGCGCACTTTCTCAGCTCCAACGTTAGCGCGTATTCTATGGAGTCTTCATGCTATTTGTTTTCATCGTTGCATTCATGAAGTGAAGCACGGAATTGCTTTTAGTAAGGAGCATTGAATTTAACATACTCATATTTCTCCTTCTCGGCAGTTCTAAACGAGCAGCGTGCGCCAGGCGTGCGCGTTTCTCAAGGCGTTAACATGAAATTTTGAAAAATCATCGATATCCCCACCATTAACTAATATAGCATGAGACTGAGTTCCTCGATGTGCGCCCTTCCCCCGTCCCTCCACTAGCGTGCGGCGATCTCGTACGCCATCTCTTGGCACTGCGACGTTCTCCACAAGGCTTGTATTTCTGTGGCCGTGCAAGTCGGCGCTACAATGGCGCGTCTAACGGATCGGCTTGATTGTACGAATAGGCTTTGTTAATTGGCGAGAAAAGTTGCTAAAGCAACTTTTTTGCCTTAATTATTTTGATAATGTCCTGCATGCAGCGTACTCTGCGGTCCGATTCACTCACACAAGGACTCCTTTATTCTCCCTCAACCCTTGCGCTCTTGTGTTTCAGAGGTAGCGCTCCCGGCTCTCAACTCACGGGGCAAGGTTTTGAAACCTTGCTCGACCATTTTTGCTTTCCAGCGCAGTTGCTTGCCTTTCTTCAGATGCGCTGCGTAATAGTGACTGAATGACGCCTAGACACTGGAAACCAACATAGATTTGTGTAATGACGTCATCACTGTTGTACTTTGTTGTGGCGAGTTTGAATTAGTCGCACTATGTCTTCCGTACATGGCGTCACATCTTGAGCGATCAACCGCTATTTCGTCCTCTCACCGCCAGGTGTCCCCCGAAGGTGTGTTATAACGATATAACGCTAAAATGCGCACTAAACCTGTTGGTGTCTGCGCTAGCAGAAGACCCCTGTTCATATTGATAGTCGCGATCCTGTCACTAAAACGCCTCAGCACAACTTTTCATTTCCATTGAGTGTCTCAGACCTTCTTTTAATAGAGGCTAATCACCACGCTTGTTCGGAATGTGATCCAGTGCCTGTTCAATTACGATGATTGTTTTAGGTATGAAGGCATCTTTGTGAACATCAAGGCTCTTCGAAGGCAGAGCAGTTAGCCGAGGTAGCGTCCCGATCATTGACTTTATGCTTGACTTTTGCTTAATAGGGTTCAACCTCCAAAAGGAAGTCATACCATGAGAGACGATAAAGCAGAGGACTCACTGAATTCCGAACTAAGTCATGTTCTGTAACGTGCACTGACACCGCTCAGTACTTGTGTCTCCAACATATCGCCTCCATAAATACTCAACCGCCGCTGCTGGGAACGAACCCGCGTCTTTCGGGTCAGAAGCCGAGTACCATAACTATTGTGCCACCGCGGCGGCATCCCGAAATCTGTAATGCGCGTTTTGGCGAAAAAAAAATATATATAGTTGCTTCTCTATCGCCATAAGTTTTCAGGTAGGCGACCACCCTAAAGTTTTGGACACTTGAATCCGTGGAAATAGAGAGCTCGGTGCTGTGCGACTGCGTTGTGTGGACACTTACGATATATGGAAAGTTCCATGAAAAAATGTTCGAAGTTATGCAATCTGTCTTGTTAATTTTCTACTCACGCTTTGCGGGATGACCTCACCCCACTCAAAGTTAAGTTCTATAATGTTATGGAGCAGCGCGCCTGCCGTAATTTTCGCGGGGACAAAAAAGGCTGAGGAGGTCTATGATGCTCCCTTAGGTTCGTAGCGTCAATCGCTTGTTGTTTTGTTGAATATATAGGTACTCCGCTGCCGTTTTCTGTAAGTACTTATTGTTATCAATTTTCCTGTTCCATTCGAACTTGCAAACTAATGCCCGCTATTATTGCCCCCTGTTGGTATAGAAAAAGGCCAATATGTTACCAGGAACAACGATCACTTCGAGGACGCGCTTTTGAAACCATCGTCAAGGAAGGAGCCGCCAAAGATCATTGGTGGTTGAGAGCTCCCAAACGAAACGAGATCGTACCAAAAGTGTCAGATGCCATAAGGCGCGGTAGTGATAAAAATAGTTCTAGTGCACCAGCTGTCGAGAAAGGTGGTGTCATTTCAAAGGCGACAATGCATGATTTAAAAACAGAATAAACTCTCTTCAGACCGAATCCTCATGGCCCCACGGCGCTACAGTGCCCCGCCTTTTACTGCTTCGCACCTTCGTTGAGAAGTAGGTGAACAAGTGCATTTGCGGCCACTGCATTCTCCACTGATGCATAGAAATGAGAGAAGTTTGCAGCGCAGATATTGTTGTAAAATTACTACATGATGAAGCAATGGAACGATGCAAAGAAGGTGACGACAAAATCAACTATAAATCATTCTGAATTTCTGTTTTGGGTCAGACTGTGTTTCGAGCACCTTCGCAGAAGGGTCCTCACGTTTCCACCCCATTTTTAGTAGTTTGATAAATGAGATCTGAGAAATTGAGATGCTCAAAGAAAGCAATGTATAAGGATGCGATGTTCACCCATCCACAAATGTACCTTAGAAAGTTACTACTAAAGAAGGCGACAGACACACAGAACTTGCCTTGTTGTGTATGCGAACCGAAACGTCGCTCGAAGTATAGATGAAGACCTGTATGGGTTCAAGGAAACTCGCTTGTTGCGGCTCTCCTCACTCAACGCTTCTTCATAACTGCGACACAAGAGCAACCAGCGTGAAAATCACGAGATTTGTCATACGGCGGTCATGCGATGAAGTGTCATGCACATATGTGCCTAGAGCTTCTCAAGCGCTCTGCGCCGTGTTTACTCACCCAGCATATGCTGCGAACACCGCGAGGCAAGTTGAAAACAGCAGAGTTTGAAGGATGATTCATATGCGGCTGCTTCGAGATCACAAGGCGGCCTATTGACGACCAACATGTTGAAGCCTCCCTGCGCTTCTCCTTTTTCCCATAAATTTCACTTTCATGTTCGGGCTTTCAGGGCATCAAGTCAGCCGCGAAGATCAATTCCGAAGCACTCCGTTCCTCATGATGCCACGGAACCCGCGGTTTTTATCCATCTGTGAGAAGAGCGGTATATAGGGCGTTTCACGCAAATTTAAGCAAAAATTTTAAAACGCGGCGCACCGGCGCTGGGTGAAACCAAATACGTATTTTTTCCTGTCGTTTAGCATTTCTCAGAGCATATTTAATTTCCACCTAATTAAATTAATTAATTACCTAATATTAATCATCTAAATTTCTCGTTTTCACTGAAGGGGTATATGCGTTTTTTTGAGTTGTAGCGCGGTTAAAAAATAACCGAGCCACTTTGTTGTGGTAACGCGCCTCCTAAGTGGTCCTTTTGTATGCATTTAAAGAAAGATCAAGAAATAGAAAAAAAACACCCAACAGCGCTTATGCGCTATAATGATGGAACGATTCCAACCATGCATTCCAATCTGCAACATGGTTGCAGATTGTTGCCAAGTGCAGCGCGGCCAGTCAATTCGACAGACTGAAAGATGACAAATGAATTAACGGAGGCGGCCTTCAAATGCACAATTTCAATGCTTGTTTTTCTTTTTTTCTGCAAGGGATGGCTCAGTAAAAATCCCGTCCGAGTTCGCTTTCGTCGGCCTGCCTGTCACCTATAACAGATAATGAAATGCGCTTTCTATGCTCTGGAAAAAGATGCTCACGCAATTTCAAGACTATGTTCACAGCGGCGGCAAACACTGCTGGATGCTTCGTTCATTCACAACGCTCTTAGCCGCGATACAGAAGGTAGCGCCGGAGCGCAAGCGTATTTTTATTCTCCTATTATGTGGTTCGGCCTTTCTTTAACTGCTCGACAAAAAGATCACGTACGAGATAGCACGGTGAGACAGCCGATAGCTTTATAGCCCGAGCAGTAGTTGCTGATCATGTCGGTGGAATCGCCATCCTGGATTATGGGACGCGGTACTTCGGTGTCGTTGCAGGCAGGCGCTCTATAGATGAGATTCCGGGTCGAAGGAAAGAGCTGCTTTCGCGGGTGGCTGATGGCCAAGTGTGTTGACGACCTCGAAAAAGGAGAAAACGGAATGATGGTGACCAGGTTACCGCCTGCATTGCGAAGAGGAACGGACCAGTGCCTGTGCATTATCGCCACCACCGAGCGAGAAGTTTGGAAGAAACATCAAGCCACGTTACCCCTGCTATCGGCAGCTTTGGCCGTGAACCGACGCAACAATTATGTGGGCTCACCATAATCATGAGAGGAGAAAAAGAGAAAAGAATGACAAATACGCGTTCATCTGCCAAGCCTGGCAGCGCACTTTAGGGTACCTAAAGATACGCTCGCCCCCTTGCAGGGTAAGGGCCATTGTACGATCGTTTCGGAGCGCCTTCCGCCTCGTCCGCTTCGCGAGCGGGCCTGGCGGATCCGCCTCGTTCGGCGAACGGATGGAAAGTTGGTCAACTTCAACTTTCTGGCGGACGAGCGCATCCGGCCGGGGACCGGATTGCAGCTATTGGCTGCTTTTCCCGTGACGTCAGTGACGTCCGAGCACCTCCTCCCTCCGCCTCGGTTCTGCCCTGCCGGGGCAAGATGGCCATCCGTCGACTGAACTGGGGAGCGCGGCTTGGGCAGTTTCAGCGATGTCGCGAAGCGTAATATATTGGACACATCTTGATATTACCAGTGTTCAGAGCGACTGCAAACTTCGCCGCGTTCAGCAGTGGCGAGCGATAGTTCCACTAGTTGAATTCTGTAATCATCTACGCTGACGGAGTTGACAGAGCGCCTCTTCAAACCGATGCAAGACCTGTGCAGTGGCGGTGTCACGAAGTGTTTAATTCGAGCTGTTTGTGGTTGTTGTATGCGTTTGTAATTCCTGCTGCGGCTCTGCAAACCGACGCAAGACCTGTGCAGTGCAATGGCGGTGTCACGAAGTGTTTATTTCGAGCTTCAACACGCACACCATGGCGATGCCGAAGCGCAGCCCACTAGGCCTAGGTGCAGGTCGCCGAGGAACGAAAAAAAGTACCACGTGACCACGAAACGAGGTTATTATTTGGGGGGGGGGGGGCTTGTACGGGAAGTAGGTAGGGAAGGGGGGGGAGCGCAGTGTGTAGGGATATCGGGGTTTGGAGAGGGGGGCAGGAAAGGAGGCAACGGAGAAGGTAGTCGGGCGCATACCGATCTGACCCTTGGGATGCGGGAGCCCGTTTCGGCGCGTGGAGCGATGCTGGCGGTGCGCTCGCGCCGGCTAGGTTGCCATCAGCCGGAGAAGGCTATTGGACAGACGGATATGCCGGGCGCGCCAATCGGCATGCTGATACCATCCGCCTCGCTCGCAAGCGCCAAAGTGATCGTACAACACCTTTCCGCCTCACGTCCGCCTGGCGGCCGAAAACTGGCGGACCGCTCGCGAAGCGGACGTGGCGGAAGGCACTCCGAAACGATCGTACAACGGCCCTAAAGTCATTCTCAGAAGTGGTCAACGCAGCCTCCACATAGCGCCGGCTATTGCACTTCCCATGCATCACCACATCGAGTTCGGGGAGAAGCACTCGGGGTGTTTTGGGGGCAAAATGCTTATCTTTTTTAGTGGCCCAATGCACGAAACACTCCCGACAAGGCTGGATAAAGTCTAGTTTTCTGAGAGGAGGCAAACGACGGCTACGACTCGTTGGAATCGATTAAAACAATTTCAAGCCTACAATCAGGTCAGCATGTGCAGTGCCAGTGACACCCTGTCCTAGTAAGTTCGCGGTTGACTGACATATACACTGCATTTCTCTTTTATGTATTCCGATCTTTTGCGCATTGATATGAACGGGATGCACACCAGCCGAAGTGGATTAAGCCGCAGACTCCCTCGACCGGGTCGACCACGGTGGCGGCGAAAGCAGCGGCAACTTCGAAGGCGCCAAGTCGCTGAGGACCCCAAAGAAGGGTGCCTCGCTCCTCGCTACGAAAGAGACCGCGGAATTTTTCTCACATCTAGCTCGGTCGGAATGGCCTTCCCTTTGACTGCATCCCGGCAAGGGATGGCTGCAGGGGGCAGCGACGGACAGACGACGGGGGAATAAAAGGACGGCGCCGTCAAGCCGTGTGCGTCAGGAGACGGCCACACCGTAGAGAGGTCGCCGCAGTTGAAGCCATGAGTTTTCTAGCGAGAGCTACACTACGCCAGCACTACGAGCCTTCAGCGTGGCACCCTTTGAACTGAGTGGCACACCTTGACATTCGTGGCGGCGCCGTGGCTGGTCACGTAGTGCAGCTGCTGCTGCCGGCGGCGCCGCACGCCGGCGAAACAGAGTGGGGGGGGGGGGGGGGGGGGGGGAGTGAATCTACGTCCAGGAACGAAGCGAAGATGAAGGAACGCCCAGAGAAATGGAGCGACTGAGGAAGTTCCACTCGGCCAGATGTTGCTCTGGCGTCACTTCAGGTTTAACCAGGGCTAAACCACAGCCAATTTTTCTGGTTACACAGAGCCGCTTACACCACTGTAGGAAATAGGAGCGGCTTTGCGATTTCTCCTCGCCCGTTCCCACGGGTCGATTCTGCAACGAGTGACACCACTTGCCACAGTGCTGTTCAATTATTCCCACCTTGGAGAAATGTGTCTTTTTCGATTGGCCACCCCCTGATGAAGGGGTGGAACCTTAAGGGATTTGAGGAGCGCGCTGAGTGAGAAAGGACGCTCTGGGCCCTGACGACCAGGCTGATCCAGTCGCTCGACGCATGAACTGTTAATTCTTGTTTGCTCTATCTTAAACATGTGAATAACTTTCGTCAAACCGCCAATAAGCTACATTGCTTTTGTTTTGCGAAAGGTCAAGCTTCCATCTTTCTTCAGCCCGAACGCTCAGACACGCTACAGAATGGAGCCCGAGTTCGATTTAGCATGTGCGCCAAGACAGCATGTATATGGGCGCGTGAAATTTTAGTTGTTTATATTTTCAGGATGAAGAGATGCTCTGCTCTTGATTACTTGTTTTCTACTTGGTAGCTTTCGCGCAAAGATGTGAACGCGGCGCTGCTAAGGTGACCCGCTTTCATGCGTATTGCTTCTGTTTGATTTGAAAAGAACACCTGCATGATGTACTGCTAGTTATAGAGCGATAGGAGCCTGTATTGTTCTTCCCCTCGACGTAATACGATTGTAGGTAACTTCAAATTGCTTTGTTGTGAGTAATAAGCGTTGAAATATGAATCACAATGAATTGGCGCTGGCGTGGCTCTTAAAGATCAGAAGTTTTTGAAAGGCCAGGGATATAAACACAAAACTTGTATTGACGGCTTTAGAGCCCTTTGTGTACTGCGCTCGGCTAAAAAACGCTTGAGCAAAAAGCAGAGGCGGCAACTGCTATATATGTTGACCAAAAAAAGTCGAACTCAGCGGCACTTCCAATTTATGATTCATTGCGAACTAGTGTGCCGACAGTAAAACTTCATTTTTCAATGTTTTCCCTGCCTCAACATATTTTTGTGATTTCAGCCTAGTCTTGTCTGCATTGTCTAGGGAGCCATATCGGCTGCAGGGGCCAGTTGAGAAGTTTCTGAATTTTAATATGCCGATCACTCACATTAAGTATGCGGCGCTGAAAAACTTTTTCGATATGCATGTAAGCAACGTACTGATACTTGAAGATTGCGTGCACAAGTAACGAAACAGATTAAAAATTACAATAAAAACAGTGCGTTGTTCAGAATACAAAAAAACAAGGGTAAAATGAGAAATGACCCGGCATTATATATATGCATCCTAACACGAGAGTGCAAAAAATGAACAATCTTCTATAATGCCTATTAACTGAGTGAAAAAAAGCTAGCAAGAATGGAACAAATTGAGTTCATCGCTACAATTAACGCATTAAGCATGCACAGTACGTGTAAGATCTAAAGCACCACAAATGATGGTCACGAAACAGGTGATACCGCAGCGCTTCAAAGTTGGTACCACGCAGGAACGTGAAGGCAAAAAGAAGGACTCAAGGGAGCATAGTCTGCCTCATCTAAATCAATCTGTAATTGCTTCCCGTATTTGAAAATCTGTTTAACACCGACAGCACGGTAAAATCAAAGGAAGGAAAAAAAACACCTTCGTTGCATCTCAGGTGCCAAATAAAATGAAGATATCAAATTTACGGCCTTCACTACGGTATTCTTCCATCAGCAGGACGAAGACTTGCATATTGCCGCGAATATTTGCAGTGTTTATTCGTTTTTTCAAATCTGCCGCCACACCAATTTATCGCTTTGTTTGCGACGCAAGACGCGACTATATTTATCTGGATTTATTGCAGCCAGGCAGAGCTGATTTTACGTTCTAGTAACTTTGCACGCTTTATCTCGAAAGTTCGCTATCAGCTTTGAATTGAGTACGGCCGACAGCGGCGGGCATTCTGTTCGACGACCACCGAGCACGCTTGTCGCTTCGCCGCCGCCGAGTGATTCAGTCCATTTTGGGTGCAAGTCAGCCCAATAAACAGTTTTCTTTTAGAATTCCTTTTGTCCGTCTTTATCGCTGCTTCTACTGCTGTCACCGCTACGTGACATCTGGTGGAGGTGCTAGGTGGCCTTCCATGTTCCGGGCGCCCCCTTCATGTCTTGAAGCCAGCCCTAAGCGCTTCGCAGCCGAAAACGAACCAGCAGCTCAGCGAGCCAGCCGACGCCTCCAGGGAGAGGAGCCTGAGTTCGGGAAACTGCCGGACCGCACCAGACAGCGAAAAGACGCTGCTACCAGCACCGCAGCATCGCCGAAGATGTCGACACCGATCGTACTGCAGCAGCCGCGGGTGCCGCCTACTTTCAATGGATCCCTACGCGAAGACCCTGAGGAATGGCTGTACCAATTTGAGCGCGTGGCGTCATTCAACAAGTTGGATGACGCGGCAAGGATTGGACACGTGTTTTTCTCATTGGATGGCTCCGCACGCACGTGGTACGAAAACTACGAGTCGTCCCTTACGACATGGGAGCTATTCAAAAGATAACTATTGAAGGTATTCACCAGTGTTGTGAGGAAAGAAAGAGCCGAAAGACTCCTCGAGTCCAGGATCCAGCTTCTGAATGAGCCCGTCCGCGGTTACGTCGAGGAGATGAAGCGCCTATTTCGCCGCGCCGATCCCGAGATGACCGAGGAAAAGAAAGTTAAGTTTTTAATGCGCGGCGTAAAAGAACAACTCTTTACAAGCCTCGTCCGCCAGCTGCCAAAAACAGTCGAGGAATTCATGCAAGAAGCGTGCACGATTGAGAAGACCCTCGACGTCCGAGCTCGGCAGTACAATCGCCCATCCTCTGCCTGTGCAATCCGTTCGGACACGCCGGCCACCTCCAGCGACAGCTTGCGGGAAGTTATCCGCGAAATCGTCCGAGAGGAGCTACGCCGATTACTGCCATCCTCCCCACAGCCACAAGCAGCGATTCTGATGGATGCGGTACGGGAAGAAGTGCAACAGGCACTTGGCACCCCGAAGGCCACAGAACCCCAGGCCATGACCTACGCCGCTGCAGTAAGGACTGCCCAGCCCCAGCGACAACCCCCACGTCCTCCCCGAGATGAGCCAATTGTTCCACAACGCCGCGTCCCAGCCCCTGCCCGCCCAGCCTATGACCGACGCTCAAGCCCCAGGAAATGCGACGCTTGGAGGACTTCCGACAACCGGCCGTTGTGCTTCCATTGCGGTGAGGCCGGCCATATTCGTCACTGCCCGTACCGACGTATGGGTCTTCGAGGATTTGCCGTTAACGCCCCACGACCACGCTTCGGACAACGTCCGCAAGAAATCAACGAGTACCTGCGTCGAGAGGACTACACGCCGAACCGGTTTTCGCGCTCACCATCCCCGTCAACCTCGTGATTTGCGTCGCCACGCCGCAGCTACGCAGACGCGGTACGAGGAAGGTCTCCCAGCCGCCGTAGGGGAAACTAAAGGCAGCAACCTCTGGGGGTGAGGTTGCTCACGAGCGAAACGCCGAAGATCCTCCACCGACCACGCCCCATTAAGACGCTGCACCCGCGAGGCCGCATGAAGAACCTACCCTCCGCTGCACCGACGCCGCACAAAATGACAACCCCGACCACGACGCAAACTGCCTTCAAAATGACGCCGCCACCCAGAAAAGCTTCGACCACACGCCACAACCGCAACTCACATACGCGAAGAAGCAGTGACCCGACCCCGAGAGCGATATGCAATGCAAGAGCCAGGACCTCCGACTTAGAAGTGACTATCGGCGGCCGGAAAGTTACCGCTCTAGTTGACACTGGAGCCGATTACTCGGTGATGAATGGAACATTCGCTGCGCATCTGAGAAAAGTCGCAACGGATTGGGACGGCCCACAAATTCGCACCGCAGGGGGCGCCACCTCATTACGTCATCAGGACGATGCACAGCGCGAGTGATTGTCAAAAGACATACCTATACTGCGACCTTTGTTGTGCTACCACAATGCTCCCGTGAAGTGATATTGGGCATGGATTTCCTTATTGAGCATCAGGCGATCATCGACCTGTGATCCAAGCTGATCACGTTTTCGACGGACAAAGCCATCGCTTCGATGAAAACCGGGGAAAGTCAGGTTGCCCTGAGTGTCCTGGAGGAAGTAGTGAGCGTCCCACCCCGATCAAGCGTTATCGTGACCGTAGGCGCCACGAAAGCCATTAACGCTGAAGCCATCATCGAGGGCAACATGCAGTTGCTCCTAGACCGAGGAATCAGCATCGCAAGAGGCATCGCAAATTTGCGCAATGGCCAGGCCGAAGTACTGCTGACGAACTTCAGCGAAGAATAACGACACATTAACAGAGGAACGACGATTGCTTTCTTCGACGAAATATCTGACGCACGAGACTCCTTCGCCCTCTCCGACCCCTCCGCAGAAGATTCGCCTGACCAACAGAACTTCAGGAGAGCAAGCTGCGGGGCTAGTTGGTGATGCATGTTGTAAACTAGGAAGCGCAAAATACCGGACGACGGACAGAGTAAGGGACACAAAAACAGGTTCACGAGCGCTACTACCAACTGTTTATTCATGCTGTGGTACAGGGGTTATATAGGAACAGAATGTCGAACATGCGCGTGGAAAAGGCACAGAAACCGCACATCAGACATGCGCACAAGTTAATCAAAAAGAGAATCTAAGAAGGCACATTGCGATGAATAGACGTGTAGAGAGGTCTCACTGACACAACGATCGGACAGCTTATTATATCCGAAAGCTGTCCGATCGTTGTGTCAGGGATACGTCTGTACACGTTTATTCATCGGAATGTGCCTTCTTAGATTCTTTTTTTGATTAACTTGAGCGCATGCCTGATGTGCGGTTTTTGTGCCTGTTCCACGCGCATGCTCGACATTCTGTTCCTATATAACCCTTGTACCACAGCATGAATAAACAATTGGTAGTAGCGCTCGTGAACCTGTTTTTGTGTCCCTTACTCTGTCCGTCGTCCGGTATTTTGCGCTTCCTAGTTTACAACATGCAACAAACTTGCCCAATTTCGCCATCAACCCAGCCCTGCACCGGAACAGACAAGACTAGATCCGCAATCTGCTTCAAAGCTATAGTGAGTGTTTTTCGACATCGACGAAGGTGCGACAGACGCCAATTGCCAAGCATCACATTACAACCGACCAACACGTCCGACCTCTTCGTGAAAGCCCCTACCATGTGTAACCACGAGAACGACAAGCCATCCAGGACCAAGTCGAAGAAATGCTTCGCGACGACGTCATCCAGCCTTCAAACAGCCCATGGGCGGTACCGGTTGTTCTAGTGAGAAAGAAAGACGGCGCACTTCGATTCTGCGTGGATTACCGCCGCTTGAACAACATAACAAAGAAGGACGTCAACCCGCTCCTCCGAATCGATGACACACTGGACTGCCTCTGCAACACCAAATATTTCTCATCAATGGACCTCAAGAGCGGCTACTGGCAAATTGAGGTCGACGAAAGAGATCGCGAGAAGACAGCAATCATCACTCCGGATGGGCTGTTTGAGTTCAAGGTGATGCCATTTGGTCTCTGTTCCGCACCAGCGACGTTTCAGCGAGTAATGGATGCAGTTCTGGCAGGCCTGAAGTGGCAAATTTGTCTGGTACATTTAGATGACGTCGTTGTCTTCGCCTCGAACTTTGAAGAGCACCTGAAAAGACTTTTAACAGTACTGGACGCAATCAAGTCGTCAGGCCTAACCTTAAAATCAGAGAAATGCCACTTTGCTTACGAAGAGCTGCTGTTTCTAGGCCACATCGTTAGCAAGGAGGGAGTACGCCCAGGCCCGCAGAAAACAGCTGCTATTGAACAGTTTCCGCCGCCGGCTAATAAGAAAGCAGTGCGCAGATTTCTCGGACTGTGCGCATATTAGCGACGATCTTTGAAAAACTTTTCGCGCATCGCCGAGCCGCTGACCCAACTGACGAAGACAGGGGTACCGTTTAAATGGGAAGCGCCGCAAGCAGAATTCTTCAAAGGAACTTCAGCGTCGTTTATAGTCCCCACCGATCCTTGCGCATTTTTATGAAAACGCCGATATTGAAGTTCATGCCGAGGAAAGCAGCGTGGGACTAGGCATCGTCCTCGTCCGAAAAAGGGAAAAGCAGGAGAAAGTGATCGCATATGCTAGCCGTTCCCTTTCCAAAGCCAAGGCTAACTATTCGGCAACTGAGATGGAGTGCCTTGCCATCATCTGGGCTACGTCGAAA
Organism: Amblyomma americanum; assembly: GCF_052857255.1. Classification (NCBI taxonomy): domain Eukaryota; kingdom Metazoa; phylum Arthropoda; class Arachnida; order Ixodida; family Ixodidae; genus Amblyomma; species Amblyomma americanum. The sequence goes on along the minus strand of NC_135505.1, from coordinate 65,481,082 downwards.
TTTCGCCCCTACCTCTACGGAGAACCGTTCAAGGTGGTCAGCGACCACCACGCGCTCTGCTGGCTTGCCAATTTGAAGGACCTCTCTGGCCGACTCGCTTGATGGAGTCTGCGTCCCCTTGAGTTTGACGTCACCGTCGTTTACAAGTCCGGACGCAAGCACTCTGACGCCGACTGCAGATACACCGCCGCCGGACGACGATGAGGACGCCTTCCTGGGACCTATAAGCCCCAGCTCTTTTGCTCAGCAGCAACACTCGGACCCTGACCTAAAACGCCTCATCGAGTACCTGGAATGCAAGGTTTCTTCACCCCCCGCTTCATTCAAGCGAGGACTGTCTTCCTTCTGTGTGCAGAATGAGGTCCTTGTGAAGAAGAACTTTACAGCGAGCAAAACAGCTTACCTCCTTGTTGTACCTGCTTGTCTCCGCGAAGAAGTTCTACAGGCTTCACATGACGAGCCGACAGCTGGACATCTCGGGTTTACTCGCACCCTCCGCCGCATTCAAGACAAGTATTATTGGCCCCGACTGTCTGCCGATGTCGCACACTATGTGAAAACCTGCCGAGATTATCAGCGACGAAAGACCCCTCCCACACGACCAGCAGCATTTCTGAACCCCATTGAACCTCTCTCAAGGCCCTTTCAGCAGATCGGCATGGACTTGCTTGGCACTTTTCCAACGTCAACATCTGGAATTAAGTGGATCATCATAGCGACCGACTACCTGACCCGCTACGCTGAGGCGAAAGCCCTACCCAACGGAACAGCAGCAGAAGTCGCCAAATTTTTCGTGGAGTGCATTCTTCTTCGACACGGCGCCCCCGATGTGCTCATCACGGGCAGAAGAACAGCATTCACGGCGGAACTAACGCAAGCCATCCTGCGTTACAGCCAAACCAGCCACCGGAGGACAACTGCATACCATCCGCAGACCAGCTGACTGACCGAGCACCTGAACAAAACCATCGCCGATATGCTCGCCATGTATGTCGATGCCAAACACAAAACGTGATATGTCATGCTGCCTTACGTCGTCTTCGCCTACAACACCGCAGTGCAGGAGACCACCCAAATGACGCCTTTTAGGCTCGTACATGGCAAGGAGGCCATGACCACGCTAGACGCCATGCTACCCTACGTTACAGAAGAATAGAACGTTGACGTTGCCACCTACCTTCAACGCGCAGAAGCAGCTCGAAGGCTTGCCCGAGTACGGATCAAAGGTCAGCCGCGGTCCGGCGCAAGATGCTACAACCTACGAAGACGCAACGCGGAATACACAGACGGCGACATATTACTAGCGTTAATAAACACAAAGGACAGAGAGCAGAAACAAACAGGACTTTGTGTTTATTAACGCTAGTAATATGTCGCCGTCTGTGAATCAAAAGCACCAACTAGCCCAACTTAATTCTTTAATAACGCGGAATACAAGCCAGGAGACACTTCTAGGTGTTGACGCCCATTCGCCGCCGTGGTTTGAGTGAAAACCTTTTGCGCCGCTATTGCGGCCCGTACAAGGTTGTTCGTCGGCTAGGTGAACTCGATTATGAAGTCATCCCTGACGCAATGACTGCATCCCAGCGACGCCGCGTACAACCACAAGTTGTCCATGTAACCCGTCTGAAGCCGTATAATGCCCGCTAAAGGCCGCTGCATTTACATGCTCTATTTCCGCAAGATCCGTTTTTTTTCTCTTACTAGTCGCATTATTTGTTTTAATGCATCAGGTCGATGCTTCTTTGAGAGCGGAGTAATGCCGCGAATATTTGCAGTGTTTGTTCGTTTTTCAAATCTGCGCCACACCACTTTATCGCTTTGTTTGCGACGCAAAACGCGACTAGATTTACCTTCATTGATCGCAGCCAGGCAGAGCTTATTCTACGTTGTTCCGCAACGTTCTAGTAACTTTGCACGCTTTATCTCGAAAGTTCGCTATCAGCTTTAAATTGAGCACGGCCGACAGCGGCGGGCATTCCACGCTTGCTGCTTCGCCGTCGCCGAGTGATTCAGTCCATTTTGGGTGCAAGTCAGCCCAATAAACAGTTTTCTTTTAGAAGACCCTTTCGTCCGTCTTCATCGCTGCTTCGACCGCCGTCACTACTACGTGACAATATCACCAGCATTGTCCTGCACTTAACGCAGCTTCATACTGCTTGCGGTTGGGCTAGTTGCTGACTGGAGAACATGACCAGGAAGCAGCACCTGCTTTGCCTCCGTGCACTTTACCAGGGCCGTTCTAATGAAAAAAGGGGAAGCGATATAGACTTCTGCCTCGGAAACTTCCAGACTACTGCCATCAACCAGCAATACCGTACATCGTGAAGCGGTGAGAGCTGAGTCAGGAAGTGGGGCTCTCCGCACCATCACCGTATTGCTCTCCGTGTCCCGTAAAACACGTACGGGTAGGCATCGGAGCTCTCCTTCTAGTACAAGCATGTGTTGTGTGCGTGCAGGCATTTTCCGAACAAGTGCGACCACTACCTTGTCCTCAGCTGGTTGAAGCCTATCTGCTGTGGTGGACACCGTTTCAGGCGCAACACACTCTGGTTGAACACAACAGGGCAATTTCTTCTGGTTTTCATGCTTTCTTGAGCAGGAACTAGCGTCATGCCCTGTTTTTCAACATTAAAAGCAATAAGGCTGTTCTGGCTTTGAGTGACAGTCGGCAGCCTTGTGTCCGGGTCACTTACAAATGAGGCACCTTCCTGACTGCCCATTTCTCGGGGGTGCCAACCTCGAACGATTCTTTGAACGAAGACAAATTTCTTGGCAGCTGAGCCTCTAGAAAGTTGTCTGCTGCCTCAGCAATTTTTTCGAGCGTCTTGCACTCTCTTTCTCGAAGGAAAATCGCCAGACGACTATAACAGTTCCTCATGAAATGTTCAGCCACCGCTAAGTCACGTATACCGAACGTTGTGGCCGTTGCCGACATCTCGACCCGTCAATCGAGAAGACTGAGCAAGCACGCTGCGTTAGCTTGCTGTTTCTTTATCTAGCGGCTAACTTTCACGAAACGTTTTGTGATAACCGTCTCCTGTGAATCGAAAATGTTGGAGCAGGGCTAGTTTCTTTATCATGGTCCATTGAATCTGTGGGAGACAAACGACGGAACACACGGAGAGCCTCCCAAGACATACTTAGTGCTGTAGCCCATTTTTCCTTGGGCCAGATGTGCCCTTCCGCGATACGCTCAAGACGTTTGAGGTATGCATCCAAGTTACCCCTGCGATCATGGAAAGGCGGGATTAACTTGTGTGGGCTAACCGCTACTGAGGGTCCTGGCGTGGGTTCTACATTACCCCCAGAACCTTCTGCGAGACTTAATGGGAGCTGCAGTCTACGCGCTTCAGCCACTGATGGCGTCTTTGCATGCTCGCGTTCGGCTTCTAGCGCCGTTCCACGCTAGCGTTGGGCCTCGCGTTCGGCTGCACTGGCCGCACATTCCTTCCCTTGCTCGACAGCCACCCACGTGTGCAGCTCGGCGTCTTTCAACCCCAACAATTTCCCTCACTCAAATAACTGCTTTGGCGTGCTCATCGTTTAATTATTCTTAAAACAAATCCCCCAGTATAAGTTTAACGGCTTCGTCCTTTAGCTCGGACCCGAATTGTCCCGAATAGGTAGCGCGTCTCCGACTTTCCGAAGGGGAATGTTATCGCGTGCAGGTTCGAACAAAAGAAGAGAACAAAGAGATGAAACTGAAAAAAAACGAAGCCGTATTTATATTACTTGAGGAGGAGGAGGAGGAGGAGGAGGAGGAGGAGGAGGAGGAGAAGGAGAAGGAGAAGAAGAAGAAGAAGAAGAAGAAGAAGAAGAAGAAGAAGAAGAAGAAGAAGAAGAAGAAGAAGAAGAAGAAGAAGAAGAAGAAGAAGAAGAAGAAGAAGAAGAAGAAGAAGAAGAAGAAGAAGAAGAAGAAGAAGAAGAAGAAGAAGAAGAAGAAGAAGAAGAAGAAGAAGAAGAAGAAGAAGAAGAAGAAGAAGAAGAAAGAAGAAAAAAAAGAAGAAAAAGAAGAAGAAGAAAAAGAAGAAAAAGAAGAAAAAGAAGAAGAAAAAGAAGAAAAAGAAAAAGAAAAAGAAAAAGAAAAAGAAAAAGGAAAAGAAAAAGGAAAAGGAAAAGGAAAAGAAAAAGAAAAAGAAAAAGAAAGAGAAAAAGAAAAAGAAAAAGAAGAAGAAGAAGAAGAAGAAGAAGAAGAAGAAGAAGAAGAAGAAGAATTTAAGGGAAAATAGCCAATAAGAAAGGAAACCACCAAGAAAAACACGCTCAACTCGCGTACAACACTACAGAATAAAAAAAGTGTTCACCAGGTACTGAGCGTCCCAGGTGAAGCGGGATACCTTGTAGACAGAAGGGAGCCAGATGCTATTAGGAGGGGAGAGGAACACAGGGAGATGCCGGTGGTCTCTTGTCACGAGCCCGAAGTGCTTGGCAGCAGCAGAAAGAACAAGCGTTACCAGGTCCCGTCGACGGCGTCACGAAATGCCGGAGGCTTAACGCAGGCTATCCAAGAGTGACTTACGGCAGCACGGACCCTCAGTCCATCGGCTGCCACCTCCAAGTTTGCAAGGAATGCAGGTGGCTTGCGTCGGTGATCCAAGGCAGGGTACGGCAGCACGGACCCAACGTCCGACGGCTGCCACGTCCACGCTTGAATGACACGAACTCCGCTGCGCTGTCTTCCTTCAAACCTCGGTTGGTTTTCTGACACCTCAGTTCTCCGCTCATCGTGCTCGCCCCGCTCTTTGTCGCCGTCGCCTCGCACACGCACCACGCTGGGCTGGCACGCGAAGCGCTCCGCTGTCCGACGCAGCGCTGTCGACGCACCGCGTTCATATATCCTCCGAGGATCATTTGTGCACCTCACAATCCTCTTGCGGAATGTGCGCTAAAAAGCAGCTTCTTGAGCTGCTGTTTGCAGGCCTTTGTGAATCTTCTTCATTTTTCAGTTCTGCGCTTCGAAATAGTCAGCAGGCTCAATGAAGACGTTTGAATGGCCGCCTAGGCCAATAACAGCAGCCATCTGTGATGGCGAGCTTGGAATTGAATCACCACAAGTAGCGAGAGAGATTCAGCGCCTTGCAACTAAGAAAAACTTAGGAGGCGGAACGTGAGCCCCAAAATTGGCGAAGGGCCAGTGCGTTGACCACCTAAGAAGAGCGGCTGATGGCGGAGCATTTTAGCGCCCCCAAGGCGGCTAGGGAGACAATGCAGTATGCTGACAGCGAAGAATCGGAAAACGGAAATACGGAACACATTCATTACACAATAAAGCTGACTGTCAACCCAGTGCGCCTACCACCTTCGACAAATGTTCGTAACAGCGCTACACCTTCCCAGCAATAAATTTTGCGCTTAAGTGTACTGTTTACGAAATGATAGACCATAAAAGTTGTTTCTAATTTCGATTTTCGAGCACCAAGCCTAGTGTGTAGAACGCCAGCGGAAATGCGGTGTTTCCTCCCATTACTTGAAGCGTTAAATGCCTACTTTCATGGCGCTTTTGGATAAGCTGCCTTTCGGGTGTTAAGGATCCACCACTTTAATGGTAGTTGGGTGTTTTTGACCATCTTCGTACCTTACGTTGAGTTTACAAGCAAGAACAGCGAACATTATGTTTCGGAATAAACGTCGTCTAAGCGTTTACAAGGGGCGCTACATTACACGACATATCACTGGTAATTTAAAGTAAGGAATTTACTTCCAAAATAATCTCCTGACATGGCGAGTCAGGTTGAGGGGGACATATTGTCGGGCCAATTTTACAACAACCAAAGTACTCAGTCTCTGCCTGCATTGAGTGAGAGAAAAATATTATTGCCTTTTAATCAATCGCTGTCCGGTGATGTAATCCCAGAAATTGCAGTGTATGTAAGCAAAAGCCTCGTAAGGGTGTACATGTGATCAACCGGTTTCCTAACACAGCGATCGGTCGACACTAGGCATGAGGAAGGAAGCACGATGTAGAGAAATGAATTTTAGATATATTTATTTAAACAAGTTGCTTGATGTCGCTTATGGGACACGTTGGGTTGTTCGTCACAAGGGCTGCGCCTGTGTGGCGCACAGGGACTGAATGAGCGGCTGGCTGAAGGACTCGATATCTGCATTTGCGGTAGCGGTGCTTTCTCCTTTGGCTGGTTGTTCCACGCTGAGCTGTCATGCGCGGGGACGGATTGGCGGAGGTCGAACTCAGGCAACGGCTCGAGCCCGGGTTGTGAGGTCGTGGCGCCATCCCTGTCTCTACCCTAGCTCTTTTCTGACCCGCTCGTCTGTCTCGTTCGTTGTCTCCGATCGCTTTCCCCGTTCCTTACGCTGCTCCTTTTTTTTCAAACCTCAGTTTCTTCCTTCTGCTGCTCTTTCATCATTGTCGTCAGCCGCTATCTGTATTCCTCTCTGCGGGGAGACGGTGCTAGGCATCGCGAGCACCACTCCCGGACGCGTCGCTGACTGCAGCCTTGCCGTGGTGCACGTGCATGAACCGGCACTTATAGCTCAAGAGGCTTCTACTTTAGAATTGATACTCTGTCCCTGTGTGAAATGGCTCATACCGTTTATTAAAAAAATATAAAGCCATGACGTAAAGAAATTTTCACAACACTGAAAATCTCTCCTTCACTGAGAAGGTTCACATGTCCCCGATAGGCTTATCAGCAGATGATCAAGGGACACTGTAGTTGGCCTGTATCAGTGAGGTACCGCGTTCTAGCCACACAGAGAACACTGTCATCTAAAACGCGGCGCATAATACTGTAACGAATAGTACACCAAAAACCCTCGGGGACCAAGGAGCTACACAGCCGGTAGAGCGAGCACGAGCAGGAAGAAGATTTTCTTCGTCCTCTGCTTCTATCGCCTGAGTTCCCTTCGTCCTCCTCTTCTATCACCTGTGTCATTGCTCCCTCCCCGGCAGCATCGCCCCGATGCGGCCATCGTCCACATAGAGTGACGAGCAGAAAGCGAGCGTGCTAGGGTGAGGCACGAGGATCACAACATAGAACAGGGCACAGCGGTCAGCCTCAAGTTCAATCGGGTGGTCGGTCGTGGTACGGCTTCATACGAACGACGTGCACAACGTCGGCAAGCTTGCGTCTGTGGGATGAGCTGGCTTGGGTGGCGGGTTGAACTTCGTAGGTGACGTCGCTAATGCGGCGGAGGACACGGTATGGACCGAAGTATCGACGGAGTAATTTTTCAGACAGCCCGCGGTGACGAACGGGCGTCCAAATCCACACATAGTCGCCTGGCTCGTAGGCAACGAAGCGCCGTCCCTGGTTGTAGCGGCTAGCGTCTAGTTGCTGTTGACGGTGTATGCGCTGCCTTGCCAGTTGCCGCGCTTCTTCCGCACGCTGCACAAAAGTGGCGATGTCGAGGTCAGGGTTACTCTCGCAGTGGGGGTCAACAGGCAGCATCAGGCAGCATAGCATCCAGCGTAGTAGTAACTCGACGGCCGAAGACAAGCTGGAAGGGAGTGAGCCGCGTTGTCTCCTGCAGTGCCGTATTGTAAGCGAATGTAGCGTATGGCAGAATTTGGTCCCAGGTTTTATGCTCTATATCCAGGTACATGGAAAGCATGTCGGCCAGAGTTCTGTTGAGCCGTTCCACAAAGCCATTGGTCTGCGGCTGGTACGCCGTCGCACGTCTATGGCTGGTGTGCGTCAGTTTGAGCACAGCCTGGGTTAGGCGGGCTGTGAAAGCTGCCCCACGGTCAGTAATAATGACCGCAGGGGCGCCATGACGCAGGACGATGCTGTGGACAAAAAACTCGGCTACTTCGGCAGCAGTTCCGCTCGCAAGCGACGTGGTCTCAGCATAACGTGTCAAGTAGTCCGTCGCAACAGCGATCCACCGTTTTCCAGTGGATGACATCGGGAAGGGGCCAAGGAGATCCATTCCAACTTGTTGAAAAGGGATCTTCGGTGGCGCTATTGTCTGAAGAAATCCGGCTGGTTTCATGGGTGGAGACTTCCGGCGTTGGCAGTCGCGGCAGGTTCGCACGTAGGTCTGCACTGATGGAAGTAATTTGGGTCAATAGTACTTCTCCCGAATCCTTGACAGCGTGCGACTGACTCCCAAGTGGCCGGCGGACGACTCGTCGTGACAAGCACTCAAGATGTCAGGTCGTAACTGGGTGGGCACCACGAGTAAAAATGTTTCGGTGGACTTTCCAAAGTTGCGCTTGTAGAGAACGCCATTTCGCATGGTGAAGGATTGCAGGCCACGACGAAAAACACGCGGAACCCGACCACTGTGACCTTCCAGGTGCTCGATGAGCGGCGCTAGCTCCGGGTCCGTTCGTTGAAGCTGAGCCACATGGGATGGGCTAAGAGTACAAATGAAAGGAAGATCTTCGGTGATTTCTTGCGGAGCGTGGTCCACGGGCGCGCGTGATAAGCAATCCGCATCTTGGTGCTGCCGGCCCGACTTGTAAACGACAGTCACGTCGTACTCTTGCAAACGGAGGCTCCACCTAGCCAACCGGCCGGACGGATCTTTAAGGCTTGCCAGCCAGCATAACGAGTGATGGTCGCTGACAACACGGAAGGGTCGTCCGTACAGGTATGGACGAAACTTGCTGATGGCCCAGATCACCGCAAGGCATTCTTTCTCTGTCGTCGAATAGTTCGCCTCCGATCGCGAAAGTGTTCGGCTCGCGTAAGCGATAACGCGTTCCACGCCGTCCTGCCACTGGATAAGTACCGCCCCAAGGCCAACATTGCTGGCATCGGTGTGTATGTCAGTGGCGGCGTCTTCATCGAAATGGGCGAGTATCGGGGGGCTGTGTAGGCGGTTGCGGAGCTCCTGAAAAGCTTCTTCTTGGTCGCTTCCCCACAGAAAGGGTATTTCGTCTCTAGTCAGTGCTGTCAACGGGTCAGCTATTCTGGAGAAATCGGGCACAAAGCGTCGGTAGTAAGAACAGAGGCCCAGAAAACGTCGAAGTGCCTTCTTGTCGGTTGGGCGCGGAAAACTGGAGACGGCAGCAGTCTTGTCGGGGTCCGGGAGAACGCCTTGTGCGCTGACAACATGGCCAAGGAAGCGAAGTTCCGTGAAACCAAAATGACATTTCTCGGGCTTGATCGTTAGTTGCGCGCATTTCAGGGCTCGAAGCACGATGCGCAGCCGGTCCAAGTGTTCATCGAAGGTAGGCGAGAAAATGACGACGTCGTCCAAGTACACCAAGCAAGACTGCCACTTCAGACCGGATAAAACGATGTCCATCATACGCTGGAACGTGGCCGGCGCCGAGCAAAGACCAAACGGGAGCACCTTGAACTCGTATAAACCGTCTGGAGTCACGAAAGCCGTCTTCTCTCGGTCTCTCTGGTCCACCTCTATCTGCCAGTATCCGCTTTTGAGATCTAATGAGGAGAAGATCCTGGTGTCACGTAATCGGTCGAGGGCATCGTCAATCCTGGGAAGCGGATAAACGTCCTTTTTGGTCACGTTGTTTAGTTTCCGGTAATCAACACAGAATCTCAAGGTGCCGTCTTTCTTTTTGACGAGGACCACGGGCGACGCCCATGGGGTTGTTGACGGCTGAATAACATCGTCTGCAAGCATTTCATCGACTTGCGTTGTAATGGCTTCGCGTTCCTTAGGAGAAACACGGTATGGGCGCTGGCATACAGGCGGCGTGGCCTCGTCTGTGATGATGCGATGCTTGGCGACAGGTGTACGACCGACCCTGGAGCTGGTGGCGAAGCAATCTGCAAAATCTGCTAGAAGAGCAGACAGAAGATTCTTCTGCTCAGGTGCCAAGTCCGGGTTGATTTTCATGGTCTGCAGGGCGTGGCATGGTGCGGCCTCGTCTTGAGGGCTGGCCCAGACGGCGCATAAATCAGGCAACACAGTAACTTCGTGAAGTAAGGCAACAGCCGTGTCCCTGGCGAGGTGCTGAACCTCGTTGGTGAAGTTCGTGAGTAGGACACTAGTACAACCGTTATGCAACTGGACGAGGCCTCGAGCGACGGCTATTCCCTTCGCGAGCAGCAGCGGGAGGTGGCTATCCGCCATACCCTCGTAATCGTGGAACAAGTCATGCCCTACGAGAACCAGGACGCTAGACCGTGGTGGCACCATCACGTCATCGTCGACTATACGCAGAGCGTTGATTCCCGGATCTCTGTCGGTATGCGCCACGGCCTGTTTTGTCGAGAACGTGATCCGGGCTTCGTTCAGATCAATGACAGCGCCGTTCGTCTGCAGAAAGTCGAGGCCCAGGATCAAGTCCCTCGAACACTCGGACAGTACCACGAATTCACAGACGTACAGAAAACCACGGATGCCGACCCTTGCAGTACACTTGCCAGCAGGGGTAATCAGGTGACTCCCAGCAGTACGAATGCTCGGCCCAGACCATCGCGTCAAAACTTTCTTTAATTCTTGGGCGAGGGCACGGCTCATTACGGAGTAATCGGCACCGGTGTCGAGTAAGGCGGAGACGTCGACTCCATCAATTGTTACGTACAAATCGGAGGTAGCGTGTCGGATGCTGTCGCTACCTGCCCCCAGCGAAATGGCGTATCGGCGTGATGATGGCGGAGGATCTTCACATTTCCCTACAGCAGCGGCCTTGCCTCCGGAGGCCGCCGGCATTAGTTTTCCCGGCGTGGGCTGGGCGAACGGCGTCCGGAATAGCTTTGCGCTCCGCGGGGACTTGGAGAACGGTAGCGCATTGGGGACGGTGATCGAGACCCGCGGCGACCGGATGTGACGAGATTCTGCCGCTCCAATAGGTGAGAGGCTATCTCAAGTGGCCTTTCGCCATTGCGAGGGCAGGGGTCGTCCGGGGCGAAACCCCGCAGGCCCACGCGGTGGTACGGGCACGCCCTATAGAGGTGACCCGCCTCGCCACAATGATAACAGAGGGGCCGACGGTCTGGGGCCCGCCACACTTGACTCTTACGCGTCCGCTCGTAGGCTGGCAGAGCGGGGTCACGAGGGGGACCCGGTGGCCGCACTGATGGAGCCGCGGCATTGATGGTGTAGCCCGACGTCGGAGCTTGACGGAGTATAGACGCGTACGTGGGTCTTGCGTCAAGCTGGAGGGGTACCTCAGATGCTTGTTGTTGGGCTGCGAGGTGCACCTCGTCGCGGACGACGTCAGTCAGCGACGCGAAGGATGGCATGTTAGAAGGCGTCCGAAGGGCTTGGAGTTCCTCCCGGACGACGGAACGGATGAGTTCGCGTAAGTCGTCCGGGGCGCTTCCGAGATGCATAGAACAGGTGTCTGGCCCGAAGGCGTTGACGTCACGATTGTATTGGCGGGCTCGTTGCTGTAGAGTCTTCTCCATGGTGGCCGCCTCGCTGAGAAACTCGGCCACAGTGCGCGGTGGGCTGCGCACGAGTCCCGCGAATAGCTCCTGCTTGACACCACGCATTAAATGGCGAAGCTTCTTGTCTTCCGACATAGAGGGGTCCGCGCGCTTGAAAAGGCGGGTCATGTCCTCAAAGAACATGCGGACACTCTCGTTCGGGCGCTGGTTGCGCGAGTGTAGCGCAGCTTCAGCTCACTCCCGGCGGTCGGCGTTTGGAAAAGTGGCGAGCAGGTTGCGGCAGAAGTCCTCCCAGGATGGAAACGAAGCCTCATGGTTTTCGAACCATGTCCGCGCCGACTCTTCGAGAGCGAAATACACGTTGTGGAGCTTCCGCTCATCGCTCCACCCATTGTAACGGGCGACACGCTCGAATGTCTCGAGCCAGTCCTCGGCGTCCTCGAACACGTCGCCATGAAAAGACGGGGGTGTTCGTGGCTGCTGGCACAGGATGTGAGCTGGGAGCCTACTCTCAGTTGACATGGCAGCTGGCTCCTCCGACGTCCGAGGCTGTGTCGTCCTGGTGGCTGCCGGAAGGGGTCCGAACTCTGGGGACTCTCCTCGCAGGCGGCGGCCGCGGCGCTGGTGGACCGGGGTGAGATCCGTGATCACAGGTGGGCTGCGCGGGTCTGGAAGCGTACCCAGCACCTCCACCAGATTTGTAACGAATAGTACACCAAAAACACTCGGGGACCAAGGAGCTACACAGCCGGTAGAGCCAGCACGAGCAAGAAGAAGATTTTCTTCGTCCTCTGCTTCTATCGCCTGAGTTCCCTTCGTCCTCCTCTTCTATCACCTGTGTCAATACTTTCAAAGGGCCAAACAACTACATGCAGGTGTCACCACCAGTGGCCGATTTAGCACGTCAAGTGCCTGCGAAAACATTAGTTTTCTGATTTCTATCGAAGAGGCCTTGCTATGCCGCCATTGACTGTAGACGGCAGTAATACCCAGTCCTTATAGATGTGAGAAACTTAAATATCGACGAGGGTAAATGTTTTATTACAATTGTCACAGCCGTAATGCAGCGTTGCTACCAGAACAACGATAAAAAAATGTCAGTCGATTGGAGTATTTAGGCTTAATGCGAATAGGTGCGCTAGAATGATGTGTTTCGATGCAGCGCTGCTCTGCTAAGTTAAGATGATTGTTCGCGTGTGTGTTCATTTATGCAAAAGTGAAAGGACGATATGCAACACCTACCATAGCACCTGTCTTGAGCCACTGCTCACCTGCCCACCGGCTACACCTTGGGATATAAGCCTCCCGGTGGCCAGGTGAGAGTGGCGCAGCTCCCCATGTTCTCGCTTGATTACCACTGGCTACACCTTGCCAAGTAAACCACCCGGTAGGCAACCTAGCAGTGGCGCAGTTGCACAATGTAGGTGCTATGGCAGGTGTTGCCACCGGTGAGACATGGGTTTCCTGGGTTGAGTTGCGACCCAGTTTGCTCTTCCCGAGCAGCCACTTAAAATTAATTGGGCTGCGGCCTGACATGGTGAGCAGGTTGACCACCGTCAGGTAGGCAGGTGAGCACCCTGAAACAAAATGGGGTTCAGACATATAGACAAACATACAACGCTATGCAACAAACAACATAAAAAGAATGGATCACCGCCAACTATCCCGACAACTTGTCCTATTCAACGCCCAAAAGAGGCGAATGGTCACGATGAGTGCTCACGGACCAATACCAGCAAGTGAAAAATAATAAAATTGATAACAATATTTGCACTACATTTTCTTAAGTGTCACATTAAAACTGGACAACATTTTGCATTTATCTACTGTGCGTGAGCAAAAACCCCTACTGTTCGTGAAATGAAAAGAGACTAAGTATGAACATCTCCCTAAGCCAACAATTCTTCAGCCGTAAAAATTTAATTTCCATAACACAGCTGTGCGATTAGGCAGCTGTGTTTTGCAAGTACAGTAGCATATAAACGGCATTAGATAGACGTGGAAAGTTTGCTCGGCGCTCGCGACCGGATTGAACCCGAAGAAGTACATAATTTTCATTTTGACGCGGCTTCAGCGCAGGTTGCTAAATATTCTTTTACGTGCTGAACATTACTTTCTATTAGTGCCGCAGACAGAAAGAATTGATGGTAATAGATAACTCAATAATTTCTTTTGCTGCATACGAAGTTGTAAAACGGCTTTTTTATTTTTGTTATCGCCGAAATCGAGCAAATGTTTTTGTTATTCGCCTCGATGGAATAAAAGCGTCGCCCCAGTTGGGTAAACTATGTCTTATACGCGCACAATTGTATATGTTCGGCAACGTGGCGGTGCACATCTCGTTTTTGCTCTCTGAAGTCACCTTTGCAGCGTAAGAATGTCTCTGGTAGCAAACTGAAGAGGCGCGTGTTGTTTAAAAGGCGGCAGCCGCGCAGACGACTCTATTCTTGTTTCGTTCTGTCTCGTCTGCCCGTCTACTATTGTGTCGTATAGTAGTTTATTTTCGTCTAGTATCGTCTAGTAGTTTATTGGAGTGGATGGCGTCTTGTTGTTTTATCTCTGCGCGCTGAAATTCCATTTTTTTCCGCAGAGCAGCTGAGTGCCGTTTGACCGGAGTGGCGCGTGCGTGGCTCCAGCGCCGTCGTCAGCAGTGTCTTATGTACCACCGCTAGCTGCCTGTTGTAGTCGTCAAGAGCTCGATTGTTCTTGTGGTGTGACGCTAGTCAGAGCGAAGTGCCTTCTTTGAACTGCGGTGCCAGTGCAACTCTTTTCTTGTATACATTTAGTGCACCCTTGTTAGCCCGCAAATATATTGTCTGTGGCTTGTGCTGTTACTCGTAGGGCGGCAGCATAGATTGCGAACGCCGTTGTACAAGGAGGTTCTTTCATTGGGGAAGAACGTGGTTTTAACGAGACTTGGTTAGTATCTGAGTTCTGCTACTTCTTTCATACATTTCAGCATAAACCATTCACATTAATGTGAAGCAACAACCGAACGGGAACCAAAATGCAGCCGGAACTGAGCACATGCCCCTATCCGCGCTCCCCCTTTGCTGTCCGCCTCTGGAACATCGGTCATTGTTGCGAAGTGTTCTACTGAGCTTACACATATCACGCCCCTCTCAAAAGCCGAGGGGACCCTGTGTCGGCTCTACCTTGCGGGGAAGAAGCTAATTTCCGAGACTTTTGGTCTCTTCCGCTGACCAACCGTTTCTTTCCAAACCTACAGCGTTCCTTTCCAAGGACTACAGCGTTTCTTTCCAAACAAGCCCATTCGAACGGCGCCAGGATGTATTGTGTACGGCCACACTAATAAAATGAAGAAAGAAACCACTTATCTAACGGTATCAAGGTCTAGGCTGCTTTATTCCCTGTGCACAAGGGCTGGTAAACTTGACTGCTGGAGTCAGCGCGTAATGTAGCGGAGTGATACCTGAACACGCTACTATGCCACTTAATCCCACGATATCACCTCCTACCCATGCCTCGTCTTTCGTAATCTGTTCGTGTTCTTCATTGTCCGAGTGTTACTCTTTCAATAACCAGCTAAGCGTAGCGCGTATGATAAATAATACCAGCCTTTCTCGGTTAAAACCAAATTACAAAATTTTATTCGGAGTATATTTTGTTTTGTTTTTTCAGTGTAAGCCAACAAGTCAAACCCCTGAACATAAAATATTCGCGCATAAAATTCGGTCCTTCCTCAAGGTTACTGACGCACAGTGCTTCGCAGCCGGCGTTGCCGTGATTGTAGCAAAGCTCGGTAGAGGCCTCCAGGTGCCGTAACGGCGCGGTCACCTTTCGTCCCCTCCCCCCGGAGCGTGTGGTCTGGTCTTCTTGCCGAGCATGTGCGATCATCCTGCACTCGGTGTCGAATGCGCGGTCCAGCGATGATGACCGGTCGTTTGCCGCTTCAAGGACCAGTCCTCTTTCAGGCATAAAAAAAGCAACGAAAATAAATTGCGAATATCCTTTATTCTTTTCACCCAAGTCTTCTTCCTTCACGTTTCAAGACGCCTCGTGTTGAATTGCCGCCCTCTCAATTGCTGATCGCTCCAATACCGATAAGCGTTTCTAAAGAACCACCTCGGCCTCCACGCGATAGGGACACTGCACTTGCTCATGAAGAACCTTATGTCTATTTTTTTATTGCGAAAGCAATACTGCTCGCACTTTCGGCCCATCGGTGGTCGTGGCGCCTCCGTACACATCTGCGCGTCACGTGACCGTGTGACGTCACGCCAGGCCGAGATACGAGGCCCCAGCTCGCGGCATCGATGGTGGAGGCGAAGCCTCGCGCGCCGCTTCTGCGGCGCTACCGAGAGAGGGCGCTCGCTGGTGTGACGTCACGCTAGGAGGATAAATGGGGCTAGAGCTCGGCTCCTCGCAGTGGTCGGAGCGCTGCCTTGCGCTATGTCGGTTGATGCGTACAAGGCGAGGCTGGAACGATCTGCTGCGGCCAAACAAAGGGCAACCATGTCCACACCATCAGCCGAACCAAGGCGCAGCCAAGGGTATTGCTTTCGCAATCTTCCAGGCTTAACGAAGCTAAGCCTTCAGCCAATTTTTTCACTATTTGAATACTCTTGCGGCCTTCGATTACAAGATGGCGAAATTTATAACTTATTTATTTTTTATTCAAGTACCCTAAAGGCCCTCCGGTGAGGGTATTACATAGAGGGGACACACGAAGCATTTGACAACACTTTTCTCGAAACAGAAAAGAGAGAAAGAAATACAGTCATCATTTTGAAGTACAGTTATAAACAATAACAACAACAACACTATAGCGCAAAGAGAAAGCGTAAAACTTCAAACAGCTGAGATTAAGAATACAAAAACAACGCGGAAAGAAAAAAAAAGAATGGAAAAGAAACCTCTGGAAGAAGGTTGTGGTATTCGAGGGAGCACAAAAGAAGAATTACTAACTCTATAAAAGTAAAGTGGTGCACAGGTGCGTCACATTCTGGTGTGAGTATGCAGCATTTTGTGAAATTTGTCTGGGTGAACCTCGGCACCAATATCTGATGGTAGGTTATTCCAGTCACTTATGGTTCTAGGTATGAATGATTGCGCGTAAAGTGATGACCGAAAGAATGGGAGATTGACTTTGTAAGGATGATCACGGCGAGGGAAGATGAGGCAAGGTGGCTGAAAAAGTTGTCACGCAAAACGTCGTGGTGGTAAACTTGTGAAACAGATATAATCTAGCATGTTTTTGTCGCATTTAAAGTGGATCTAATCCGGCACAAATTTTTAAAGATGTAAGACTGGTGTACAGGCATTAGTCTAAAAAAAATGAAGCGAGCAGCACGGCTTTGCAGGGATTCAATGTTACGTATGATGTAATCCTGGCTCGGGTCCCATATTGTGCATGCATATTCAATTTTAGGCCTGATTAGGTGGTGTATGCGAGCTTTTCGAAGTGTGAGGGTGCTTGCCTTAGTCTGTGTTTCATGATTCTGAGTGGGCGATTAACAGTTTCAAGAGTAATATTGATGTGGTAATGCCATGTTAGATCCGTTTTAAAATTTACTCCTAGGTATCTGTATGTGGTAGTAAGCTCGACAACATTGTTATCTATAAAATATGAGGTTAGAATTCGGGAATAGGAACGTGTAAATGACATGCACTTAGTTTTTGCATGATTTAGTGTAATTTTCCAGTCAGAACACCACACATTAATCGCGTTTATGTCTGATTGTAACGCTTGGTGGTCAGTTTCAGTAGTAATTTTACGGTAAATAACACAATCATCGGCGAACAGTCTTACACGAGACGAGATGCAGTTAGGCAAATCACTAATATACATTAGAAAAAGCAATGGACAAAGCACGCTCCCTTGTGGAACGCCGTATGTGACTGGAATAAAATAGGAATTGCAGTGGTTTATATCTGTGAACTGGGTTCGGAACGACAAAAAAATCATTTATCCATAAAATGATATGTGTGTGAATGTTAAGATGTTTTAGTTTCGTTAGTAGCCTGTGGCGAGGAACGCGGTCAAAAGCATTGGAAAAATCCAGGAATATGGCATCCACCTGGTTGCCGACGTGAATACAGGATAACAAGTCATTAGTAAATCCCGCTAACTGCCCATCGCATGAATGTCCCTTGCGAAAGCCGTGCTGGTATTTGAAGATTATGTTACGCTCTTCTAGGTATGTTATGATTTGCGAATGTATGATGTGCTCCAGTAGTTTACAGATGGTGCTAGTTAATGAAATGGGTCGGTAGTTAAGAGGGGATGTGTGATCGCCGGATTTAAAAATTGGTATGACGTTGGCTGTGCGCCAATTATTAGTAATCCGGTCGGATGACAATGACTGTGAATAAAGTGCGCATAAGATTAACGAAATGCTTTGTGATGTGCTTTTTTACAACTTGTTGTTGAAGCCAACGTGGTCTGATGCAGATGACATTTTGCGATTATTAATTGGTGATATGATACCGGACTCGCTAATATATATCTGTTGCATATTAATATCTGAAAGCACCTAAGCTTGTTCATAAAGAGACGTCCTCGCGGGTGAACACAGAAGAAAATGCGTTTTTTAATATCTGTGCACACTCTGACTTGGGAATAGTGGCGCCTGTGTGACCAGTAGGCGTAATTTCAGGATGACTGCATGGGTTTATTACTTGCCAAAAGTTTTGAGAGTTGTTAGCATAGATGCTAGGTCATGGTTAAAAAAGTGTCGACGAGAGGATTTAAGTAAGGCCTGGTTTTCTCTGTCGCAATGTTTGTATTTAAGCCACGATGATGTATGATTGCTCTTGACTGCGTGCCTGTATAATCGCTTTTTTTTTGCTGTTTAAGCGTGGATGTTGCTTGTTAAACCATAGTGCAGAACGGCTACTCCTAATTATTATGGTCGGTGTATACTTATCAACAAGGGCGACGAACACATTTTTGAACACAGTCCAGTACGAGACGAAAAACCAGTAAGAACAACGTCAGTAAAGAGAGATAGTTCAGCATTCATTCCATCGAAGTTAGCTTTGCTATAGGACTTAAGTCTCTTACTAGTCACCTTCCTACCTCTCTCTGAATAAACAATGTTTCTAGTAATGATGCCATGCTCGGATAGCCCATCAATATAATTGATGTTGGTGCAAATGTCCGTGTCACATATATAAAGGAGCCTAAATTAAATTTTAAAGGAAAGAGGTGTGAAGAAGACGTGGATTAACCGAAGAATAAAGAAGAGGAAGAAGAAGCATTCGGTGAGGTGGAGCGAGATGATTGGTGGAGAAGAGAAGAAGACGACGACAAGGCTTACGTGGACTAACACCGAGGCTATAAAAGGGCGAGTGAGAGCGAGGCACGGGAGGGAACAGCAGAGAAGCGGAGGCTCCGGCGGGTCAGGGACACATCGGCTGGAAGAGAGCGACGTAGGCTACTGCTCCGGTGAGCTCGCGTTCTAGGGCTTTGCATCGTGGACTTCCTGCCGTGCCTGAGCCCATTCCGGGGAGTCAACGGAGGACGCTACCACCTGCTACGGTCAGGGGTATCTCCAGCGCTGTTGCCACCCATCCGGGTGGTGCCCCCAACGCCAACAACACCGGCATCGCCTCCACAGGAGCTTGCACCGGGAGCTTATACGACGCAGCCAGCGACGCAGCCAGCGACGCCGCCAGCAACGCCAGTCCAAGCACGGCGAACGCCGCCTCGACGCCGGCTACGGGATCCATACAACGCCGCAGCCGCACCGAACGAACTGTGAACACGAACGCCGACCGCTAATAGTAGAACGCTAGTAGTAGACGCTTGTAGCAGTGTGCCCGGGTCGTGTGTATTTATAGTATTTGTGTTTTGTGTAATTTTGTTAGTTTTGTGTTCCAGAGTGTGTGTCACGTAGGGTGTATTAAATGTGCGTTTGTGTGTGTACACCTGTCGCCTAGTCCATTCTTTCGCTCCGAGTGTTCTGCTGTGACAGTCAGGAATATTAGTAAGTATTAAATCAAGTATGCCGGAGCATGTGGGAGTCCGCCGTGTTGGTTCCATGATAAGTTGAGATAAAGAAAATCTAAACATGACTGAAGAAATGCGTTCGATAGAAATGCGTTCGATATTCTTTCACTCGCCGCGACAGATACCGCAGCCCAATTAATATGGGGGTAATTACCGTCACCACCTATCAATAAAGCACAATTTTGAAACCAGTTGCCCACTTCCCTCGGAATGCGATAAAATTCTTCAGCCAAAACACTGCCCGAATCTGGGGCCGATAAAAAAACACCAAAAAGTGTGTTTCTTGTGCTGCATTTTAGCAACGCCCATACACATTCAAGAAACGTAGAAACTATAACAGGTACACAGCATGTCTTTTTTATTGCCAACAGAACACCACCGCCTCTCCGATTCGCGCTCTCGCAGCGAAATATATTGAACTTTGCTTGAGTAAAAAATTTTGTCGTCAAGAACGTTGTCCATGAGCCACGTTTCTGTGAGTGTGATTAATGATGCTGTCGATGAGCGAGGAAATAGGAACGGCTTTCGAGGGGATACTTCGGACATTAGTATAAAAAAAAACACAACGCGTTATCACGAACATGGTTATCAAATGGCGGCAAGGAAGAGTTACTTGAGTGTGGTAAGGCAGGTAGGTGGTTGGGTCAGTCATCGGGACTTCCTGGGGCACGTGCTTCTACGTGTGGCGCATCATTTCTTGACGTTGCGCAGTCGGCATCCGTGTGCCAAACGTAAACATTATCGTTTATAAACAGCTTGCTGAAGACAAGGCGGCAACGGTCACTCTCCTTCTTTATCGACTTCGAGAACTGCCAAAGTTTTCGACGCTTATCGCGCACATCAACCGAGTAGTCACGTGCTATTATGAATTCTGTTTCCTTAGGCTTGTTGCCGTTGCTTAGCAAAGTGTCGATTTCTTTTTCATTGTAGAATTTCGCTATTATTGGTCGAAATTTATCAGTTGAATAGCGACCGAGACGGTGGGCCCTTGCAATAGAGTGGACTGAAACGCCAAGCTTATTTTAACACAATTCACGAACAAGAGCCTTGGTGTCTTCTCACATTTCTGAACAGTCAGTATTTTAACACCAAAGAGCAATGAGTTCGACCTCCTTGAACGGTTTTCCAGGTCGTCATTTTTTTCTTGGAGTTTGTGAACATCGCTGTTACAGGTTTGTGGGAGCTGCTTACAAGGCAGAGGCAAAAGCTTGGTTTTCAGTTCATCGACACGTTTAGTTAACGTGTCTAAGCCACTTTTAAGGGTGATATGCATTTCTAAAGCTTTATTAACAGATTTGAGAAGGCTTGCAATATTTGTCTCTAAACGCTGAATTGCATTGGACACTGAGTCAAGCTTATCCTTTTGCGCCTTCGTCATGGGACAAGGGTTCCCCTCAACGTAACCAGCTAACAGCAAAAGCGACACAAGTACAACGCCGCTGAACGAAAACGCTTGCAACGATCAGGTGGTGACGACACCGCAACAAGACATTGTTGTCGCGAAAAGCGTAGGCATCGAGAAAACTAACCTGTACAAATGTCAATGCTGAGAGCAACATCCCAACTGTGGTGACGTGGCCCGACGTGTTGAAGATGTTGGCGCCCTTTTCATTGCATGGATCAGCTGACAGCGTTCAAGGTTGCCAAACGAAAGGTTGTTCCGTGTTCAGAAGTGGCGGTGAAGGTTGCGGCTGGCTCGAAGATAGGAAGCACGCCGCTGTCACCGTCGTTGCGTTAGCACGCCATCCTTCCGGTGTCGGGGAAAGCCAAGCCGATGAAGCTGGCGTCAGCAAACCAAGCGCGGTGACGAGCACCTGGACAAATGTGAATGGTGAGAGCAACATCCCAACTGCGGTGGCGCGGCAGCAAACATTCCGTGACACCTAATGACTCACTGCAGGGCAGATCAAGAGAGTGGGGAATTAAAATGATGTTCGGCGCTCCGTTCGTCCCTGGGCTCCGTCCGTTTGTTTCTGGGAACTGAAGGAATTTATTACTGTTGAAAGAACGAAAAATTGCTTAGAATTTAATCACTGGCGCACACAAGACTCTCTGTCGCTGTCAGCTCCGACACCTCAGTTTTGACGAAATTGTTTCCGTTACTCAAATGAACCATCGCTCAACTTCCCTTCGTAAAATATGTCCTGCTGATGCTAATTTCTTTACCCTTATTGAGCTAATAAGTCACTACCTTCCGTTTCTTCTCCAACTCATTTTTTTCCTCTCCGTGTCTGTCAACATCCCATGTACCAGTTTCTCTCCATAGGCTCCTGTAAAGCCGGGAATTTATTTTCTTCTCATTGTCGTCCAAGTTATTTTGCAGTTCTCATTAGCCTCTAAGCTTCTGGCCCTGCAGTGGCTGCTGGGAAGAGGCAACAACCATGCACTGTCCTCCTGAGGCCTACATAGGTAACCAGGTTGAAATAGATATAAATACATGCAGAACAATTTCTTCCACGTTCTTATTCTTCGAACTGTTTCACTCTCATGCTCCGGACCTTGTGTCACTACCTGATCGTGGTAAAATATCCATTGCCTTACCACATCGACTGTTTTAGTGCTATTGTAAACTTTTCTTTCTATCCAAGACTCCTGCAAACACTTAATTATTGTTGATAAGTTTTAGACGCATCGTTTTCCTTTGAATGTTCCAGTCCTCAACTACTCTCTGCAATTCGACTTCTGGTTTGCTAAGGAAGTGAATTACATCAGTAAATCGGACACCATTAACGTATTCTTTTCTCTTATGGACCCTTTAGGGTTCATTTTTCTTCTGAATAACTGCTGCGACAGCGCGATTACCAGTAGGAGAACAAATGTTTCTTTCTCGATGTCAATTGTTGTGATTGACGTTTTTTTTTTTAATTTTTCCTGGAGAGCTGTGAGGACTTTGTCCTTCCTGCATAATTTTCAGGACCTTTACTTCTCTCTCCTTTACACTCTGGCTACATAGCCCATGAATGTTGCTAATATTTTAGAATAGGTTCAGAAAATTTTTAACATCTATGAAAGGTTTACACAGGCTCTTTTTGTAAACATCTGTGCTGAGTTAAAGAAAAACAGCTTGGGATATGAAAACCTGATTAGTGCATAGTTGCAGACAATAGCCGTGGCCTGGTAAGCAAGAATGTTCAAGTTTATTCAAGTGTAATGACTGAAATTGACCCAGGCTATGAGGGACGTCGTAGCGGAGGGCTCCAGGTAATTTTTACCCCCCTCCCCCTCCCTCGAGGTGCTTAAACTTGCACTGATATCGAACACAGACGGGTCTCTTGCAATTCGCCTTCATCGAAATGCATACGCTGCGGCAAGAATCAAACCCGCGTATTTCGGCTCAGCAGTCAAGCACCATAACCGCTAAGCCATCGCGGTGGCGCGACATGTCAAAGCGCCTGATTTGCCAATTGATAAAGATAACTTATCTAACCTCTGTACCCTGAACTACTGATCAAAATTTACAGAGTAAAAGTTTCAAAGCTTTTGAGAAAGTATGTTGCCGTTATTTCTTTTTTTTTCTTGAGAGTTCATTTCTTTGCTCTTTGCCTTGTTACGTTCTCCGCATTTCTAAAAGCGTGTGTTTCTCAATCAAACGATTAATTGATCAAGAGCACCCGCATCGTCGTCAGTTGTTTATACTTGACGTGCTCCCTCTTTCTTCGGATATAATGCTGCCCGCAAGTCAAACGATGAAACAGTGGGAAAGGATTAATTTCTTTCGAGAATAACTTACTCTAAACTAATAAAATTAGATGAAATATTGACGCGTGACAGCCATTACTCGAGTTAAACATTACATAATGAGGCTTGCAGGACGTTGAATCATTCATCGTATAGTAGCAATCGATGCTTAACCTAATGTGAACGCTGGCCCTTCAAATATTTTGATGTTAAACTGCTTAATTTTTTCTTGCTGACATATGGCCCATGCTCCCGTAGCCTGCGGTGCCAGTTGCCAGAGTGCGCACTATTTTTGTTCTCTTGTAGAAAGCAATAGCTCAAGCAACGGTTTAATGAAAAATGGCAAATTTCTCTAATTCTTGTTTTCGGAGCGACTGAGCAGTTCTGCTGAGAGAGCAAATGATGACTCAGGCGACAACATAGTTTATTTTTACGCAGGAAAACGTTATTAATCATTTGCGCCCTCGGCCAGTTTATGTACTACAGTACGAACGGAGAAGGTTTGTCGTCGCCTGGTGCAATTAGTCATGAAAATCTACCGCTTCCTCAATTGCCCCTTGTGTTTCCGTCTGTAGTAGTACTCACTTTGAACTACACCCGCGCATTACGACGCCTATCTGAAGAAGAGTTGGTCTATGAGAAAATGGGGTCTTTCCACTATAGCACTGCAGAACAACACCTAAGACATAATTTTCAAAGATATTTGCACCGGGTCACTCAATACGAAGTCTCTACACGCCGCGGCTGCGTTACGTTTCTACCAGTTCAGCAGAGATGCTCTCGTAAACGTCTCCTCTGAACCTAAAAATTAACAACAGCCAGTCTCCGTGTGCAATACATGTATTCGTAGATATCCACGAAGATCATGTTGGACAGTGTGTGTCGAGCGGTGGCTTTCGACAGTGCCGGTACTAAGGCCCACTTTTCGGTGTTGCAGATTCATATGACGACCTATGTGCCGGGCTAATTAGGCAGCATGGCGAACATTTTTTTTCGTTTATTCGAGTATTGTAACCCCTCCGTTAGACGCATTTCGCTCAAGGGCGATTTGATAGAAGCGGCTGAGCTTAACCCCTCGACACTGATCATCAAGAGAGTGAATGAGCCGCGGGACTTTTCCCCTCGGCAGCTTTGACCACGGCGTCTCAGAACTGGTAGCCGGAGGTCTAACGTACTAGCGCTTCGTTCAGCTTCATCGCACATTTCGTCGCATGTTTCTATATGAATACAATGGAGATTCAGGAGAGAATAAGCAACATTAGTTTATTTGCAAAAAAATATTCACAACGCTACCCACAATAAATGGATCCTCTTTATAAACATGACCACGCCACGAACTCCCTCCGTTGCTACACGAGCGTTACTGAAGTCACCTTATTCAACCCAATTTTATTTTCGGCGGTTTAAACAGCATTCCTCTCTTGCCCTTCACATGTTTCGAAAAATTCTGGGAAGATAAGTATTCAAGTCATTTCCTTTATATATGCTTCGTAACAAGTGGTAACAGGACCCTCGCATCTGATTTCCTGCGGTGTGTATCAGCCGCCGATGAGCCTGTGCGTTTTTTTCAACGCCGTTGCTTTCTGTTTGATGGTTGCCTATTTAGCAAGCAAACAAAAGGTTTAGCAAATTTCTCAGAACATATCCACATGCTACTCTTCCATATGTTTTCGATTCTTGTATTTTCTGTTCCACTTGAAAGGAACGAAAACCATTATACTCTCACGCTTTAGAAGGGTTTAGCCTCATGAGATTGTGGCGTGTAAATGGTCCACCTTATAGTTGCTTTTTATGCTTAAAAGATTAGGCAGTGGTATGCAGACCTAATGAGGGTTTTTTTGTGGCCTGCATCTTCCACACGATTTTCTTTTATGGCCGCAATCTAATGGCGCTAATGGTTTCCGCTTGGTTGCTGCGACTGGAATTCCAATCATAATATTTTTCTCGAACAGAAAGACAGTGTTGCCGATTAATCGTGTCCACGCGCATTGTTTTTTTTGCACGCTGACAGTGTTTTGGGAGGCGCATACTTGTTATCAATAAAGTCGTCAGCTGGTTGAAAGCTGATCACGTTATCCCAGTACCGAACAGAGCCAAGTTCGTTTATTAGTATCGACGCAACGCACTTGCTTTTTTGTGAAAAGCGCTAACTGCCATTACAAACTGTTCGCATGCCCTTTAAGTCTACAACAAGTAACATCATGGCGGCACTTGGCAATATTCTTCTGTGTACACTGGCGATATGAAAACAAAAAGTGGTAAACCGAAAAAGGTTTATCAGTATCACGGAGGCATGTGGACGCCAACTGTTTTCACCGCACTTGGAAGGCCCTATTTGATGCATAGAGCGATGTTGGAAGAACACCAGTCTCAGCAGGGTAAACGATCTCCTTGTCCTGGGTCGATGTCGCGCACATTTTTGGTATGAAAGACTCAGATGCACGCGCTGCAATTCCTGTTAACCTAACAGGCTCAGTCGTCTAAACAGCCATGCCGGAGTGTACACGTTTAAGAAACGAAGTGCCATTAAAGTAAACCGCTATCACGCCCCATCGTTTTGAAGTATTCGTATCGCCGTGCCTCAATCTCTGATCATTGAAAGCTTCCAGCAGTGTATGGTTTCTTTTTTTACCCAGCATCATCCTCCATCTCATTAATCTGGGCTTTGCTAAAGGTTCCGTTTCACTGAAAACTTGTGGCTTGCGAGAATTGTAATTTTTTTCAGCGTAACGCTTTTTGTTAATGATACTTGAACCAAACAGCGCGACAACACGGGACTACAGAAAGAAATAAAGAACTCAGTCCCAAATCTCTGTTCTGCTTTATTTCCCGAAATCTGTTGTTACCTGAATATAAATGAAACTTAGCAACATTAGCTCGCGGTTCTCCTTACCGGAAGCTTGCTGCTCGCAACAAATTCTGCGAATGACCCTACAAAAGATAAACCCGTAACCGGTAATACGCATTGCCTATTTTTTCTACAAGGTTATGCACAGTCGAAGTCCCGGCACAAAGCGTGATTTCAGTAATGGAACCTGGCTTTCCGTCTTTTTCTTTATATTTATGCCTTGCCGTCCGAGAACAAAGAAGTTTTAATTTTATGCATTTTTTAAGGGTGCCGTTGGCCTAAACTAGCCTCTTACACGAATGGGTCAACAGTTTTAGAATTCTATAATGAACAATACAATTTCAATAAAAACAATAATGTTACCTTGCCATTTTTCTTTCCGGAAACTAGCGGACCCACAGGCTTTCGAAAATAGCTTGCCCTAGCAATCAATTAAGGTTTAAACTCCATGTGCATCAGACAGGAAAAAATAATCTTATTTTAAAAATATCCAAACCTTTGTAGAACACAAGCACTAACATGAAGAATCATAATATCTTCATGTTAGGTATCCTGTCATGCGGAAATGAAGAAAAAAATATCGAGCTAGGTGTGCCGGCTGAGAACTGGTAACAGCGAAAACTTTCATTGGTGCGGATTAGTCACATAGCTCTGCGTTCTGCTCTACAACCACGCTCAGGTTGTGAAATCTAAACTTTCCGCCATGACCTCCGAAGCCACTAGGCCACCCGTAGCCTCCCATAATTTTCTTTTAGCGCTATCTCTCTCCCTCATCTCCGCTCGAAGTCAAGAGAGGTATTATCCTCTCTGCACTTTGCACCTACCCACCGTGGCAGGTGGCGGCCATTGAATTGAAATGATAGTAATGTGAATAATTAAGTTTAGGTAAGTAATTATGTAAATTGAATCCATGCGTGTCATTTAAAATAATTCACTATGTGCAGTTGGTCTCGCGGCTGACGCTGAAGATCCCACGGCAGAATGGAAGGATATATGACTCAACAAAACCGTTGAAAGTTTTCGCTGTAAAATACATAACTTTTCACGGCCCTAGCGACTTTTTACAGTTCGAAACTACAGCAGTAACCTCGGAAGGGCAGGAAATGTCGGTCGCTTTCGGATGATGATTACGATTGCATACGCTCTTTTGTTCACCACACCGGTGATGAATACACCTATCTATCCATGCGAATTTTCTTCAGCGAACAGGTCAGGAAGTATCATTTTTGTATTCTCATGGGTCACTGTTGACGCTGCCTTCCTTGGTTACTACAAAAATGACGCGGGCAAAAAAAAAAAGACGGAATTGAGATTTCGAGCAGTGATTTATGTTGCTGATGGATATTTCTAGCATAAGACTGCCGGAAAACACTGTTACGGCTCATTTCCTCAATTATTTATTAGAAATAATTCAGGAATATGTTATAAATACTGTCATTGCTATCAGTTTGCAAAATCGGCAACCCTCTCTTGAACCAGACGCAACGATGATCGGTGGTTATCATGCTTTTCGCCTCAACCGAAAGACTGGTTTCGATCCCGGCAATGGCGGTCGAATTTCGATGATAGCGAACTGCTAGCGACCCGTGTATTGTGCGATGTCAAAGCACGTCAAACACCTCCAGGTGGTCAAAATTATCAAGAGCTTTCTACTACGACGTCCTTCGTAGCCTGACTCACTTTCATACGAGTTCATAACCCAAATTAAAACATCCATTTAAATCTTTACTAAAACTACGCGACACCCAACGTACATACTTCGTTCTGTTTGTGTGTGCCAGCGTGTAACATGTGCGTGACTGCATACAACTGTCATTAGCGGTCAGCAGGAAGTAATTGTACGATTCCGTGAATTTTCGTACAAGCTACCAACGTGGCATTCCCCGCATGCATGAATCACTTGGTAGTGTTACAATTCCTACAGCTTACATCTTAGCATGTAGTTACGCTCTCTTACGATTGTCACAAGTAAATGACGCGTGGTTAGCGCTGTAACTGTATTTAAATCTAATCATGACCGTCAGAAAATGCAAATATATTTTCAATATAGTTTTTACGATTTGGGCGTGCTTCTTGAGAACAGTTCATTATAGCGCAGTGGCCAAATAAGTTTTGAGAAGGATTTCGAGATATTAGATTGCGACACGAAGTACTATCAGCAAGGACTGAAATGCCAACAACGGAGCGCGTGACCTAAGGCCTGTATTAGGCCGCCTGTCTGTCGTCATTCGAGATAGGCACGCTCTTCATATCTGCGATAGTTTTGCTTACGCTTTATTTGGCATTCGTTTTCGCACTTTGCCACAGCAGCACCACACTTCTGGTGGAAGTACGGCGATAAAGTTTTGCTCATTTCCAGAAGGAAGCGATTCCACAGCCTAACTGGACACCGATCGCAACGTGATGTCTTTTTTTTTTCACTGTTAGCATTGCAGCCGTAGGCTAACAACAGTGCGATAAAAAAAGAAAAATCGAAAAGCTGCAGGCCAGGGACCTGAGAGCGTTCGGTTAACCGATGCTAGTTACAGAGGCTACCGCCTGCTAAACCGCGCTGAGAAAATTGAAATCGATGGAAAGTACGAATGTGAAGGTGTGGTGGCAAAGCGAAGAAACGAACTTGAAAAAAAAAAAAACTAGCGAGACTATCCCAATCTAGATCAGCGCACCTATCTCTGACAGGGAAAAGAACAGGGCGTATAACCGACCTTAGGCCACGCGCTCCGCTGATCGCATTTCATTTGTTGCCGATGGTACAAAAAATATTCGATGCATTTGTCTGCGTTTGTAAAGAAGCTGCCACCTGTGGCGTCTGTCAGGCAAATGTCAGCATTGCGAATTTTACTACATGAGCACTAATCCTATGAGTACCAGCACGAAGGAAGAAGCGTCCGTTGTCTATTCAGTTTGTTCACAGCCGGCCTAAAGCGAGTGCTCCGTCCCGTGGCACTGCCTGATCATCGCTTTCTATGTAGCAGAATTCTCTTTCGCTCGGTTTCGAATGTAGGAAACGTTGAATCCAGTTTTTCCGATCGAGCAATGGCAATGAGAAATGGCCGAAGCAAAGATTAAAGTGCAATGTTTATTTAGGAAAGCTATTGCTCACGATGCCACCACCGGTACAAAAATCAGTACGACTACTATTTTCTGCACAACTGACCTTACGGAGGCAGTTTTTGTTCATGGTTAAAAGCAAACCTGTAGCACACAGACTTGAGGCTCGGAAAATGGAGAGTCACAAAGCTATAAATGTATAATATTTCACTGTACCTAGAGCAAAGAATTTGTAGTAAAAGCGGAATATAGTGGCACATAAGTCAAAGGCTTGCACGTTTTCATCTGCGCAGAAGGAGCGAAACGACCGAGCACAAGACAACAAATATACTCCGTGTGAACATGTCAAGCAAATTCACGGAGAAAGAAAACATGCATATAATCAAGCAATCTTCGGTGGCGTCTATGCAATACAGGACGTAGCGGTCACCTAGTAGACACATTGTAATCTCTGCGGTGCCTACAAATTTTCCATGCATTCATACGCCAGTCATGCCCTAGACACAGCATAGCACAAAACAGCTTTAACAAGCAGCTCCTCCTCTTGGGTACAGTATTTTCTGCCTTACGCTCTGTCTCCGGACTCTTCCTCGTTACTCGGGTCTTGCTCCTTCTTACCAGGGTCGGACTCAGTACTTGGAGGCGGCTCCTGGGATGGATGCGCCACTGGCGCCGTTACTCCGGACGTGGAAGGTCTTCCTAAATCCTCTGGTGGGCCCAACATTCCCGCAGCAGCTAGCTCCAGGTAGTCTGGTTGTCCGGACAAGCGCCGCCGTCTTTCTTGTTCCACCAGTTCGGGCGGAAGTTGCTCGAAAACCTGTCTCCGGTACCTGAAGGTTCGAAACAGGTAGTCGTCCTGCGGCATGAGGCCTTCCTTCATGTCCGCAAAAGACACCTTGGGCCCTGTGCTTCGAGAGGCACCTTCCGAAGCCTCCGCCTCAGCGCCTGGCTCCCGCGGTGGTGTCCGTTTTTTCAGCGACGACTTTTTAGGTGTTGTTGATCCGCCCGGGGACACTGACGGCTGAGGCGGTGGGGTTTTTTGGCGCAAAGAGGACTTCTTCGGTGTTCCTTGAGCTGTCTTCGAGGTGGCGCCCAAGGACGACGGTCTCGGCGACGGAGTCCTGCGCTGCATAGGTGCCGTGGGTGAATCGCCTTTTTTCTTCCCAGGCGAAGCGCCGCAACAAAGGGATAGAACAGTAGAGCCGAGTTCCTTCTTCGACGACTTCGAAGTGCGCGTCGACTGGCTTCCACCTGGTTCCGCGACGGACTGGGACCTTGAGCGCTGAGAGGTCCCAGCTTCACCTGGTGAACGTGATTCGCGCGATGTTGACGCCTCCTCCTCGTCGGTACTTTTAGTCTTCTTGCTGGGAAGGCCTTGTCCCTCCGGGGATGGTTTGCGCCTCTCCTTGCCGTCGGACATGATGCGTGTTTTCGCAGTGACAGCTAGGTGGTTGCTACCGCTCGTCTATTCCGCGTCCTGACTAAACTCAAAGCTGAGTGTGTTCATGAGCACCGCTGGCAAAAACTGAGAAGTTTGTGTCTGCGCCTGACTGCTTATATGCACAGGGAACACCTTATCACGCGTTCTATCTCGTTGCCGCAACGCGCCTAAGTATGGAATGGCTGTGGCAGCACAAAGATTGAAAAAGATTCTTCGGCGATTAGGAAATTTCCGGCGCTATAACTCTTTTTCCCGTTCAATTTGCAGAAAATTTGCTGGCGTTTTGCACGCAACTCTGATCACGCAGTTGACAGAGTGGTGTTGTGAAGATTGCTGCTCGTAGTTTTCGATGAAAGTGAGTGGTGTGGGGAAAGAAAAAGCTGCTTGTGAAATAGTTTCGAGCGCTTGATCAAAAGTAGATGTGCAAAACGACAAAAAATTTTGTGCCCTACAAGGCAAGCTTTTATTATCACATGGAACAAAAATTTCGTACAATCATTGGTGCCAATGTCGTGGCACGCTAAAAGGCCCGCACCTTCTAATACTTCTGTAGTTCGGTTCCCTTACAAACGCGGTCTTATGCTATCCGCACAGGTGTTGTGCCCCTCCAATAGGGTGCAATTTTGTTAAGCAGAACTATGCGATCACATATCATAATAGTCAGTCCTGCTCTGGTGCGCCTTAATCGATCGCACTGCCGTGGGTGAACTTGTGGTCGCACAATTACAAGGAGAAACTGGAGCGACTATCTGACTCAGGCACAATTGTGGTGAAAGTCGGGTGGATCTGCTGGCGGAGTTCAACGCACATATCCTCAGATAAAGTAGCATCAGGAAACTAAGAGTCCAAGAAATAAATCGCCCTATCCACACCGTCAACTTCAGCGCAGATCTAGCACTGAAATCAGGGCCATTTTTGATCAGGTTTTCTATTTTATAAATATAACGGGTGCCATCAACACTAATTTGTAAGAGAGATTGTGCCAATCTAGAGGGCATGCGGCCACCGCGACGCTATTTTTATGTCTCTTTCTTAGAGCTCCCTGTCTTAATTCCAGCCAAATTGTTAACTTGCAGCATGTTATGCTTCATATTCACACACCGCAGTTAAATTCCTGAGCCATCAGCACTTGTAGTAGAACACAGTTAGTTTTTGACTCTTTATTAGTGTTTCAAAAAACCAGGAAATGAAGGTTGCAGAGTCCGAAATCGACGAAGGAAAGAAATTGGGGCAAGTCGGTGTGGTGTCAGGTGAATCTACCAAAGCCAAAACGGGGACGGGTCATAGTGTCGAAAATTGACACAATCGGCACCGTCACTTCAAAAATGGCTGTGGTTTATCTCCGGCTCAACCTGGAGTGAGTGACACGATGGCTACAGCTGGCCGTGTGGAACTCACTCAATCGAATTGCACAGTCAGTCTTTAGCCGCTGCGTTTCCATGGACGTTCATTCTTCATCTTCTTTCCTGAACGTGGATTCATTCTCTCCCCCCTCTCCACTCCATACTCGGTTTCGCCGGCGCGCCGCACCGCCAGCAGCTGCTCCTCACCACGTGACCAACCACGTGACAAGCCATGGTGCCGCCACGGAGCTCAAGGGTGGCTACGTTTAAGGCTCGAAGAGCAAGCGTAATGTAGCTATCGCTACAAATAAAGGCAATGGATTGCTGTCAGCCATAATTTATTTTACGCAACGGCAACCTTCGCTACAATACTTCCCGATCAGGCAACAGTTGCATATGCGTTGTTATTAACAATATGAAATTACTACTCTACCACGCGCAAATTCCACCAAATGACACACCAGACAAGGATGCTTCCAGAGGTTTTGCACTTACGTGCACCAGCATGTCCAGTGTACTTGCAAAAAAATAAATGCTTGCTGGCGGTTGAGATTTGCTAAGCACAAATATTGTGCGAGAGCACTGTTTTTTTTTTTTGCAGGTGGCACCACGGCTACCTGCCTCAAAACGCGATTCAGGGTTCTATTTACCTAGAGAGCCAGTTATGCGTCTTTCTTTTCCTTTCGTGACTCTCTAAGAGCCTTCACGCAGACGGTAGGATATTGGGAGGCTAACAGTAATTTCTAAATAAACGACCACTGCGTGTAGGCGAAATATACCCATCCAAGCGGCGCGGTTTGTGAGAAACTACTATCGTATGGAGGTACGCAGGCCCGATAGGCCGGTGTCTAATTTACTAACATTACGAACTCATTCTCTCCTTCTAGGGGCCAGGAGGAATATATTCGGCACCCGCTGTATCAAGTATGGATGCAAACAATTCCGTCATTGCTCTGAGACATTAAGAAAGTGTAGGGACATAAGGGAAAATTTTTCAGAATTTGAAAGCGTCCTGAACTTAACAGAAAGCCTCCACGTTCGTCAGCAATCCGTCGATAATGCTGCAAAAAGAGCTTGTCAGCTTTCCGGAACGCTGCTGTTACCGGCGACATTTCGGTTTTAAAGCGAATTCATTGCATGCCTGATCTGCTTCGAAACCCAGCGTGGGCTTTGAACAGCAGCATTGGTCGCAAAAATTCTCGATGTCGTCACCGCGGTATTAGAAAAAATAAGATTCCTATCATAGGTGTGGAGAATTGACACCAAGCATTACAGAGTGCGAGGCAAACACGCAGCCGATGGGCCACAATACTGCGTTTCTTCTCGCCGAACAAAGGCTAAGTATATGCGTTACCTTACGACTCTGTGCATGTGAGTAGCCATGTCATTAAGAAAAAAGAGAAAATATACAAAATAAAAATTATTAGGAAAATAATAAAAGCCGGCAGAAGCGCTTAACACTGCGTCAGTGTGAGAAGGCGCAAACCCGCCCGCTCACTTTCTGAACGAAGTCGCCGCGCGCTGCCGCGTGACGTAATCGGAGGCCATGCAGCTGGCAGTTATACTTCTACATGGCTCTATATGCGTAGCCGTTGCCGCCGCGACGCAGCCGCAAACCTTGTAATCTTCGCGCGAACTTCATGAAGGCAGTCGCCGCTGTGACGTGCCACGCACTCCTCCTTAAGGGTATGACGTGACAGCTAAGGAGTTGATGCCCATATATGCAGAAATAATCTTTCTCTAATTAACATTCATAGATATATGGGACTACGCATACTATTCCTTGCGCAGTGTTGCAGCGGCAATTTGATGCGATACTGCCCTGGGATGGCAGGTGCTGTCACCGGTGGGGAACTTGCATTCCAAGTTATCCCGAGCAGCCTCGCACGGAAAATCATTATTTTACTGTCACCTGCCAGATTGCATGCGAACGCCGTCCTTTTTGGGAACCATCGAGTGTTATTACACAGTGATTTTTGTGATTTTTCAATTCTTTTTTTTCTGCGCCTACCGCCATTTAGCTGCGTGCTGTCTACCAGTATAAAAATTGGAAAGCTCTGGCAAAATGATCAGCTTTAAGCAGTGACTCATTTTCGTTTTTTCTTGTTTTGAAAAGTGTTTGAGACTGGGGAATGTTGGAACATGATCTAAGCAGCGCACATCTTGCATATACATAGGAAGACGGAGACGTTGTTTGACCTACTGTCGCCTCAGCTCTGGTTCTTCACCTAATTTCGCCTAATTTACCTAGTTTTATTTCATTATTCGAGGACGGCTGCATCTTGAAAGCGGTACTGTATATACGGGAAGAGTAAGTACGACTGCTCCGGCGCCGACATGCCCAAAGGGACCACGCCTGTCTAAGGAGGCTGGCTCGGAAGAGGCGGTCATGGCTTCCCAGGCTGTGGAGCGACCAGAACATGGAGATGACCACCCTTCCAGTGAGACGTACCTCATGGCTTAGTGGATAACGTGGGCTTCAGGTTGGTGAGTCATCGCAAGCAACGAATGGTCAGGATCCCGGTAGTGGTTGAGCCAAGAGAGAAAGCGGCTGATTTAGGAGAGAGGAATCCCATCTTGCTTTTCGGGACCTTTCAAGCACTGCTGGGATCAGCTCCTATTCGTACTCTGTTCACCGTGCAAGGGGCTCTTCAGCTGAATGTCTCGATGGAAGAGCAGGTTGACAAGCTCCTACAGAGCTCTCAGATTGGTGACATCAAAATTAACATGCGCTTTCCCCATTCCTTCATGAATAACACCTCTGTTATGTGTTATTAAGGGAGTACCAAACTGGTATTCAGAACGCGACATGCGTGATTACGTGAAATCACAACGTGCCTGCACGTAAAAAGACTCCTGCGTCGTGTGGAGTCTCCAGAAAAAAAATGGTCCGCAAAACCTACCAACTCTATCGTACTGGCATTCGCTCTCAACTCAGAGCGCCCCGAAAAAAATGATCTGGGATTCACAAAACACGCAGTTGCCGATTCCACTGAAGCTCCTTCACGGTGTTTTAGATGTCAACGGTTCGGGCACGTGGCCAAAGTTTGGACAAAGGATCGACGCAGTAAGCGGTGCGGCGGCGACCACGACTTTAAAAACTGCAAGGCCGATTTTGCTTGCGCCAATTGAGCTGGTGATCATCCAGCGAGTTTCAGAGGCTGCCCCTTCCATGTCAGCGCTCTGCACTGTCGAATATCCTTTAATGCTGATCCCAAAACCCAACCGACTGAGACGCCTGCGCCAGTATTAGACGAGTTCCAAGTATTGGATTCTGCTGTCGTTGCGTTACCCAACAATGTCTCAAACACCCCTGTCACAAGGGCACTTTCGATCCTCCTTGAACTCAATCTGCATCAATTTTTTCGAGCACGTTCGAAAAATCTGGTGCTACCCAGTTGAAAAATAAAACAAAAACACAACAAAAACTCTTCTTGTATTTTTGCATGTGGTATTACTATTGTCTGTCTTGTGTCGTAATTGTGTTGTCGGTCTTGTCTTATCTGTGTGTGTCTGTCTTCTGTTGTGTCGTATTCCTGTTGTCTGTCTTGTGTTGTAACTGTGTTGTCCTGTCTTCTGTTGTGTCATATTCATGTTTTCTGTACCCTGTCGTAATTGTGTTGTCCTGTCTTCTGCTGTGTCGTATTCTTGTCGTGGCGTAATGATT
This sequence comes from Amblyomma americanum, assembly GCF_052857255.1. Lineage (NCBI taxonomy): Eukaryota > Metazoa > Arthropoda > Arachnida > Ixodida > Ixodidae > Amblyomma > Amblyomma americanum. The sequence continues at coordinate 65,445,803 of NC_135505.1, read as the reverse complement.
GAATATACAGTAAAACCCTGATAATTCGAACTCTGGTAATTCGAAATCCTGGATAGTGATGATTTTTGCAGTCCCAACATTTCTAATATAAATTTTACCAGATAATTCGAAGTGGCAGCGTGTTGCAGCTCAGTTAATTCGAAGACCTGAGTTGTCATGCGAGGATGTCTGATCCCGATTTCGCTGTAAACTAAAGAAGCGATGACCACTCGGAGCCACGAAGCGACATTGTAGGGAGATGCCTATTAGCAAAGTCGATGCTCGATATGTAAGGCACCCAAGCCCCAGTACATCTCAGCGCAATAACCCATCTCATACAGCTTGTAAACCGCCGGAGACTGCACCTGCAGAAAACACGGGCTTCACTGCAAAGCAGGCATGAATAGTAGTTTCAAAGTTACATGCTATCGGCTATTCATCAAGGCATGTCCAGACTGATAGCAGCGGTGCACGGGCTCCTCTCCAACCCGGCCGCGATCAAGGCAGCATCTAAAGGAGGCGCTGGCATCGAAGCATCCGGCCCTAGCAGTGTCAGTGCATGTCTAGCGAGGGTTAACTGCGCGCAATGCTGGCAGCGCCGCTTTTGTAAGTAGTGTTCTGTAGAGCGATAGGTCGACCAAAAAGTAGCGCCATCCTCTTTGCGCCTTAGGTAGTTTTGGACAAGCGCCAGGTAGTATATGCACCCCATGCCGGTACCTGTTCCCGGCAGGACACATCGGTTTGCTCCAAATGACTCGAAATTTGTCAATTTTCACACTCATCGCTTCCGCTGAAAAAAATTAGAATTGCTCACATTTATCAAGCTCTTTCGTGCTGGCGGTCACTGCGTCGGACAAGTGGGAGGGAGTGTGAGGGCAAACTTTTGATTCCTACTCTATCCAGGTGTCCAAGGCGTACGTCGCACCATAAACCGAAACTTCGAGCATTTACAGTTCAGTTTGCTGTTCGGGCAGCACGTGTGTGTTTACGCAGGTTGGAATGCCGCTTTTAAAGCGAAAGATTTACTGGCCTCACCCCGGCGAATTTGCCGTGGGCGGCAGATTGACCTTGAACTTCCTTGCTGTGCCGCTGCCACAGCAACGCATCGCGTGACTTCACCGCGCCGCCAAGCAGACTTCCGTCGCTGTGCTTGGGCTCCACAGCTGCGGAGCGGCTGCTGCCTGACCATGTGATCTAGCCAAGCAGACATAGCTTGGAATCGGTAACGAGTGCGTTCCATACACTGAATAGGCAACGCGGCCACCCTGCTAGGTAGCAGTTTATAGTTGATCGTGAGCGGTTGGTCACCCAATGAACGCTGCTGCCCATTGCAGCAGTGCCGTGTGTCTGCCACAAGGTTGTCAGCGCTAATGCATGCACCCCACATCTATCACCACCGCCATGAACCGCAAAGCACAACTGAAGTGTCCACTGACCCAGGGAGCCAGTTATGTGCCCTTCGTTTTCTCAAAATCATCAGCGTCTAGAACGTTGTCAATGCCAAGGCCAGTGAACACAGTGAAAGCTGACAGCTTTCACGTTGTGTATCTTGGATTAGCTGAGTTGATCGCCATTCATTTTTTCACTTTTTTATTTCAATCGGCTTCAGCTTGCTGGCTTTGTGATGGCATCGTTACACATTTGTTGCTTTGAGTTGCACGCGCGTGCCATGCCATCCCGCGGGAAGCTACAAAACAAAATGCAGCAGTGGTAAACACAAATTTCGCCCAGTATAGCGGTAGCGCATTCCAGCAACAAAATTTTTCTCCCGTCTCCATATTTTTTCTGTGGTCAGTTAATTCGAATAATATGCGTGGTCCCAACGACTTAGATTTAACGAGCTTTTGCTGTACTGCAGTCATTGCCCAGTTATTGAGCAGCTGACTGGTCGGGCTCTGTATGTGCACTCCAGAACAGATACGAAAACACCTTACTTGAGCACAATCATATTTATTGGCCCAAAATGCCTTTCTCGGTGCTCTCCTAAGGTGTACGATGTGGTTCACCTGACAATCGCCTCCCTCCGGGCAGTTCTGAGAAAAAAATAAGCAAGAAAGCTCGTATTCATGCCTAACACCATAAGTTTCACACACATTCTAAAATTGGATGCAAAAGGCACAAAAAATGGACCACCACAAGACCATATGCAGAAGAAAACTGCACTTTTCGAAGCAAAATTATATGCATTACACTGGCCCACTGTGTTACGCTGTAAGTCTGGCTTCCTGCAGTGAAACATTGCGCTCGAGGTTTACCATTAACCAAAGAGAGCTGAACCCTCCAATCAGTCACTCAGGAGACGAACTGCAAAGCATGATCAATGAGTTAGACAGAGTCGAACAGTGGGTCTAAAAATTAATATGCAGAAAACTAAAGTAAGTAATTCTCAACAGTCTCGGAACAGAAAAGCACTTAACAATTAGCAGTGAGGTGCTGGAAGTGGTAAAGGAATACTTAGGGCAGGTAGTGACCGCAGATCTGAATCACAAGAGCGAAATAACTATATTAAGAATGGTGTGGAGCGCATTTCGAAGGTTCTCGCAGATCATGAATGGAATGACAGTTTACCAATATTCCTTAAGAGTAATGTATAAAGCAGTTGTAGTCGAGCCCCCTTAAAATGAACCTGACAACACACAAATTCCGTTCGTTACATCCGACGATCGTATTAAGTGGACTCTCCGTATAACAGCCAAAAATACTAAGGACAGCAAAGTGGCATATATTTTTTATTTCTGCTTTATGCGTGCCTACTTATGTCATGGCTCCTTCCAGGCTTCTAAGGTGTCATTAATTCCTTGACAAGACCCTTGCTGCCAACTATCAAAATTACGGTTGGGATTTAACTGAAGGTGTAAGTGTGCATGCCAGCTGGTGGCAGGTCAGCCACATAAAGATTCCTGGCAGTAGGGGAGTGCTCACACTTAGTCAGAGCATGCGCCTCTGAAGTTTCGTGATGGGTAGGAACATATTCATCCGAGGAAACATCTGGCAGCTTTGCATAACAAAATGTAGTGTTTCGAGCGTCATCTGTTGTTCCTCGGCTCATGCCAAGGAGTACAGTAGCACAGCGCTGCGCTCATGGCAGAGTGCATCAGCTGCACTGTCCGCTGTATTACGCTGGGTGCATGTAGTAGCAGCGCCAAAAGATGGAGCCGACTGGGCAGGCGATACATACCACGTGGCCAGCCTGGCTTTTAAAATTCTCAAATTGCTGCTGCGTGTTGATCTACGGCCAAGGTCATTATATCTGCTTCCGACGATGCCCCTGTCTCACATGCACCGCGCTTCTTCCACTTAGGATGCTTTGCCCAGCTGGCTAAAACACAGGCAATGATTGCCCTCATAGGCCATCGGTGCAGGCTTGGTAGGAGGTTATTGTTTCAATGCCGCCGTTTGAATATTTGGGTCCATGTGTTCTTTCCAGGGCACTGTCGAGAAGGGTGAAAAACGCTCCTTGATCTCTGTGCTTGCTGGAAGCATGACCTCTTCAACTTCAAGAGGTTTCGATGCCTTCTTGTTTACTATAAGAGAGTGGTGCGGCCAAAATTGTTCGCTGTATCCGCGACGAATCACTATGGGCATTATGCGTAATTTGACGGTAGTGTTGCGCTGTGTCTGCTCCGTTAGCGGACCCAACGGGTAGCGAAGAGCCGATTGTCAGAAGTCGGGCAGCAGGCACCCGGGCATCGCGTTTGACGACGATGCAGAGACGAGTCGAGCAATAGAGAAAACTAACGGAGATTTATTTACATAGTGATCGAAGCGATTTCGGTCCCACAATGAGCACTGCCGCTCGTTTTTAAAGGGTCCCGTCTCCCCAGGTCCCTAGTTGGGGAACTTGGTTTAATGAAAAGCGTCCAATCACTACCCTTTTGGGTCACGTGCACTTTCTTCGGGAACCACCCACCGAGACGTCCCCGACACACCCTCGCCACTTCCGGCGCCTGGCCGTTCCTGCAGCAGCGATGACAAACACGAAAGGCGACCCAGGTGGAAGGAGCGAAAACAAGGCACAAGTCGAAGCAGCACTTGCGAACAGAGTTCCGCACAATGGAAGAGGAGGCGTCTTCAGAACGGCTGGTACACAGGCGGTGGGGCTCGCTGTAAACAACAGCAGCCGCGTCCGCCGCCCGGCACGGGCCACCCAAAAGGACACCGAGACACACTCACGCCGCCTCCGGCAACTGGTTGTAATGGGCTTTGCCACTTAGCGCACGACCCTCTCGGCGCCGCTCTCCCGATGCACACAATTGAAAACATACGCGCGCCGGGAACCCGAGGAAGCAGCTTGGAGCAGTTTGGCCAGACCAGCGGATGTCCGTCCGAAACCCACTGTCCCGAGGGTCGGGATATTTCGAAACGTAACAGCTTCTCCGGCGGCGTCCGAGATCCCGATGGACAAAGGTCAACTTTCATTGTTCAGAGGGATAACTGGGGCGGATGGTGTTCACCATGTGCTTCACTGATGCTGATACTCTGTTTCTTCAGGAAGTCTCTGCAGCTCCCCCCTTTTTTTTCTCTCAAAATGACGGCTTCTTGTTCTCTGCAGGCCAGTTTACTTCCTAGGAAGGCAGCATCAGTTGAGCAACACAGAAACCACAACTGCAAAGCAAGCAAGTGCCATGACTCTCTCCCTGAAATTTACCAGGCTTCTTTTCAACCAAAATGGTTTTAATCCTTGCACAATTACGGCAGCAATTGAAGCAACCTGAGCATTCTTCAAACATACAAACAAGAGTTCAAGATGCCCGACAAAAAAAAAGTGATAATGCGCATAAGTCAGGAAAAAAAATGCACACAATCCAGAATATCCGAGGCTATCAGTTGCACTAAAAGCAGCGACTTAACCCATCGGCATTGCCGTTCAATTTACCTCTTTTGTATCGAACGTCAAAAGAGTATTGCAGCAGTGCGAAGCTCCAGCGGAGCAGTCGGCCGTTTTTAGGGGACATACTCTGCAACCATGTGAGAGGACAATGATCCGTTTCAATGATGAACCTGGAACCGCCGAGGTAGCATGCAAGTTTCTGCACAGCCCACACAAGACAGGCGCATTCCTTCTCCGAGGCGCTATACGCTTCTTCTCGTAACGTAAGCTTACGGCTAGCGTAGAGCACCGGATGCTCTTCCTCCTCCTCGGCTCTTTGGCACAATACCACGCCCATGCTGCGGTCACTGGCATCGCACTGTACCACAAATGGCCTTGAATAGTCGGGTGCCTGCAGCACAGGTTGGCCCATTAGCGCCCTTTTCAAGGCTAAGAAAGGCTTTTCCTTTTTTTCGTCCCAGCGGAGGATCTGCGGCTCGGTTTTTCTGAGAGCATCAGTGAGAGGACTGGCAAGCTCTGAATAACGTGGGATATAGCGCTGGTAGTATCCGGCTACTCCCAAAAATGACCGCACATCCGTTTTAGTACGCGGCTGCGGGAAATTACTGATAGCTCTCACCTTCACCTCAGATGGTCGGCGGTGGCCTCGCCCCACTATGTGACCCAAGTAGGTCACCTCTGCACGTCCAAGCTGGCATTTCTGAGCTTTCACTGTCAGACCCGCGTCGCGAAAACGTTCACGACGTCATCTAAATAGGGCAGGGCAAAATCGTGCAATCCCCTCAAAACCTTATCCATCAGGGACGGGAAGCAGTAGGGAGCGTTCTTTAAGCCGAAGCTTAATACTTTAGGACGGAATGTCCCTACAGGTGAGATAAATGCCGCATATCTGCTTGCCTGTTCGGTAAGTGGCACCTGCCAATAGCCCCGAACGAGATCGAACGTAGAGATATACTGAGCACTGCTAACTTTCTCAATTGTCTCCTCGATATTGGGTGTGGGGTAGGTCTGATCCTTGGTTATGAGGTTTAGCCTCCTATAATCAATACAAGGACGTGGTTCCTTGCCAGGGACTTCCACCAAAATGAGCGGCGACGTGTAATCACTCTCGCAAGCCTCAATGATGTTGAGGTCAAGCATTCTTTTAATTTCAGCCTCCATAATCTCCTTTTGCCGCGGCGATACCCGGTAAGCTTTCGAACGTACGGGCTGAGAGGAAGTAAGCTCGATGTCGTGATCTATCATCGTAGTTCTGCCTGGCTTGTCCGAGAACATGTCTTTGAATGCGCGCGAGTTCTGTTAAATCTCTATTTTGATCAACACTGAGCTCAGTAGCCTCTACCATGGCCTTGATCGCTAGGTCAGTGCTGCCGTCGTTTTTCGGTGCGCCTAGTTGCGGGAAATCTAACGGCGTTTCTTCAGGAACATTCAGCGACATATTTACTATCTTTTCTCTTTCTCGGTATGGTTTGAGCAGGTTGGTGTGGTATATCAGCTGTACCTTTCGCTTTCCAGGCATGTTTATTATATAGTTCGTGTCCGACAGTCTCTGAATGACTTTCGCTGGGCCCTCCCATTGAACTTCTAGTTTGTTTTTCTTCGAAGGCCTCAGTAGCATTACCTCGTCTCCGGCTTCAAAACAGCGTGATCTCGCCGTCCGGTCATAATAGTGCTTGGCCTTTACTTGCGCTTTACTCATCTCGCGTCCCACCTGCTCCTGCGCTTTGTGCAGTCTTTCAAGCAGCGCGAGCACATATTCAACCACCGTGGGGTCATCTCCTCGGCCTTCCCGCGATTCCCGAAGGATGCGGAGTGGAGGTCGCAGGGAACGGCCGTAGACCAGTTCCGCTGGTGTGAATCGAGTGGCCTCATGAGAAGCGGTTCTGAGGGCCAACATTGTGGCCGGCAAGCAGGCATCCCAGTCGACTTTGCGTTCGAAGCACAGTGCCCTCAGCACGCGTTTCATAACCGAATGCATCTTTTCCACTGGGTTGGACTGCGGGTGGTACACTGAACTATTTATTAGTTTAATCCCGCATCTCTCCAGGAAGGTTGTAGTTAGCGCGCTGGTAAAAACGGTCCCCTGATCCGACTGTATTTCCGCGGAAAACCCGACCCGCGCGAAAATGGACAGGAGTGCGTTTACGATCTCTATTGAGCTTAATTCTTTCAGCGGCACTGCCTCAGGAAACTTAGTAGCGGGACAGACTACAGTCAGTATGTGACAGTAACCAGACCCTGTTTTGAGAAGGGGGCCAACCGTGTCAATCACGAGCCGTCGAAATGGCTCTGTGATCACCGGAACCAGCTTCATTGGGGCTTTCGCCTTATCTCCTGGCTTGCCCACCCGTTGACATGTGTCGCAGGTCTTTACAAAATTCTCTACCTCCCGAAAGCATCCCGGCCAGTAGAATTCCTGCAGTAAGCGGTCCTTCGTTTTCCTGAGCCCTAAATGACCCGACCACGAACTACCATGAAAAAAGTGCAAAAGATCACGACGGTAGCGTTTAGGCACGACTAACTGGTCGAACTGTACCCCTCTGCGATCATGATACCTACGATAGAGTACCCCAGACCTTTCTTGAAATAGCACATTTTTCTTTGCAACACCTTCTTCCTCCCGGCACCCAAGATTCTGCAGTGTGGAGTCTGCCCTTTGTTCAGCTATCAAGGACGATCGGTCAACTCCTAACAATCTTTGCAGGCTATCAGATGCCGGTGTTATCAGAAGCTCACCATAGGCCTCTTTAAGCTCCATACAATTTTTGCTACTTTCAGGCCTGCCCAGAATGTTTACTTCTTCAGTCGCCGTTGCGGGGACCTCTCCTGACGCGTCAGGAGGCTCACTTTCCACCGTACCAACGCTACTTGACGCTTCCAGCGGCATGGCCTTAGCGGCAGTTTTTCGTGCTTTCGAGTGAGTTAGCGCGTAGGCAGTCCCCTCCCCGAACACGAGGTCCTTCTGCCGCAGCAGTTGATCTGATCTGTTTGAAAACAGATAGGGGTACTGCATCGGCAGGCTGGCTGACACGGCAGCCTCCGTATGAAGTACTCCAAAGGGGCCTTCAATGCTTTTGTTAGCAATAGGAAGGCACACGCTATTGGCTTCCACCGCCTGTTTAATCCAGACACACTCCCCGGTGAATTGCCCTGGCTCTACATACGATGGGTGGACTACGTCCATTGTAGCTGCCGAATCTCGCAGCACGCGACACGGCTTTCCATTCACTACAAGATCTCGCATTTAGGGCTCTAGAAGATTCAAATTTTCCTCGTTGCTGTCCACTGACAAGCAAACAACTTTTGAGTTTTTGCACACCGCCGCTATATGTCCCGGCTTTTGGCAGTTATAGCACACCGTCGCCCGTCTCTTTTCAAATGCTTTCTTTTGGCGCTCTTCTGCTTCAGGTGCTTCCTCTTTTATCCCCGCGCCCTTTTCTGAAGATTCTACACTCCGTGCCTGCTCCTTCACTTTGAAAAGTTGCCCCCTCTCTCCAGATGCTTTCTTGTTCTGGTATTCTTTCTTGGGGCTTTCCTTTCTGTCGAGTGCACGGCGTGAGACGAACTCTTCTGCCAGGTCAGCTGCCTTCGAGGCAGTCGTAATGTCTTGCCTGTCTTGCACCCAGTGCCTTATGTCTTCAGGCAACCGACGGTAGAACTGCTCGAGGCCGAAGCATTGCATCATTTTTTCTCATTCTCCCAGGTTAGCCATCAGCTTGTACGCGAAGTCTGGGTATGACTCATCCCTCTGCTTCTCGGCGTTGCGAAATTTTTGACGGAATGCCTCAGCTGACATTCTGTACTTTTTCAGCAGACTAGACTTCACTTTGTCGTAGTTGTCTGAATCTTCCTTACACAAGCGGGCAATCACATTGGCAACCTCACCTGACAATAGAGTCAGCAAGCACTGTGGCCACGTTGCCCTGATAAACCCTGCCTTCTCGCGCGTGCGCTCGAAGTTTACCAAAAACAGACCTATGTCCTCTCCTTTCCTATAAGGTTGCATGCGGTCTTTCATTCTGACCGACTTGGGCTCTCCTACGCTAGGTGCTATGTTCTCACCGCTTTCGTTTCGAGCTTTTAGCACCTCCAGTTCAAGACGCTTAAGCTCAAGCCTTTTCTCTAAGCGTTTATCATTTCTCTGTTCTGCTTCCCGCTCTGATTTCTCTCTTTCCGCAATAAGCTCAAGACATTCTGAGAGCTCATCGTCGTCTGCCTGAAGTGCCTCGATAGCCGCGATGATGGCTAGCTTTCTTGTTTGGTCCCGGACATCCAAACCCAAATTTTTGGCCAACTCCAACAAAAGCGGCTTTTTTAATGCTATCAGATCCATGGCTGCCTCTAGAGCTGCAAGATTTTCACTTTACCAGGAAATATTTCAACTTACTTTGAAACAACATGTCAAAGATAGCCACAATATACAAAACCTTTGTAAGCTAACTAACTACAAAGCTTGGTGAAACCTCAGTGAAGAAAATCCCAGCACTCACCGAACTGTGCAACCATGATCCCAGCGGAGTTGATCCCGACGCTGCCAACCAGTTGTTGCGTTGTGTCTGCTCCGTTAGCGGACCCAACGGGTAGTGAAGAGCCGATCGTCAGAAGTCGGGCAGCAGGCACTCGGGCATCGCGTTTGACGACGATGCAGAGACGAGTCGAGCAATAGAGAAAACTAACAGAGATTTATTTACATGGTGATTGAAGCGATTTCGGTCCCACAATGAGCACTGCGGCTCGTTTTTAAAGGGTCCCGTCTCCCCAGGTCCCTAGTTGGGGAACTTGGTTTAATGAAAAGCGTCCAATCACTACCCTTTTGGGTCACGTGCACTTTCTTCGGGAACCACCCACCGAGACGTCCCCGAAACACCCTCGCCACTTCCGGCGCCTGGCCGTTCCTGCAGCAGCGATGACAAACACGAAAGGCGACCCAGGTGGAAGGAGCGAAAACAAGGCACAAGTCGAAGCAGCACTTGCGAACAGAGTTCCGCACAATGGAAGAGGAGGCGTCTTCAGAACGGCTGGTACACAGGTGGTGGGGCTCGCTGTAAACAACAGCAGCCGCGTCCGCCGCCGGGCACGGGCCACCCAACAGGACACCCAGACACACTCACGCCGCCTCCGACAAGTGGTTGTAATGGGCTTTGCCACTTAGCGCACGACCCTCTCGGCGCCGCTCTCCCGATGCACACAATTGAAAACATACGCGCGCCGGGATCCCGAGGAAGCAGCTTGGAGCAGTTTGGCCAGACCAGCGGCTGTCCGTCCGAAACCCACTGTCCCTAGGCTCGGGATATTTCGAAACGTAACAGTAGCAACTCATCCGTTCTTAATAAGTGAGCATTTGTTATATCTACGGGCGTTATAAATGGGTTCAGCTTTATCTTTCCGGTACTTACCTGTGGGGCAGAAATGCTGAGGATAACAAAAAGAGTTCAACCTAATAAAATTGAGGAACACGCAGTGAGCTATGAAAAGGAACATGATAGGTGTAGCGTTGAAACAGGAAGAGGGCAGAGCGGGTAAGAGAACCAAAGCGTGTTAAAGGGAAGCTGAAGCACTTTTCCAAAACAAAAATGAGTTCTCTACGTCATTTTGTAGCTTTTAGTCCGCTTAAAAAGATGTTCTCATTGAAAAAGAGCGGAAATAAACGTTAAAAGTTGTTTTTTAGAAGAAAACGCGCCCCATCGCCTCAGGGCGCCGAGCGAACGCCGCTCTTGCCCGCGATTGACCTGGACCGTCGTGACGTCATCCACGGGATCTTCGGCCGGCACTGACGGCGTTGCTGCGCAGCGCGTTGCTTCAGCTAGCTTTTAAGAACTACTTTGTGGAAATTATGGATAATTCAAGAAGTGTTGAACAGTTTGTACTTTAGCCATACATGTTCGAGCCATCAGCATCTTCAGAAAACGGCGGAAACAACGACGCTGCGGAGTGCGCCGGCAGCGAAAGTCAAGTCGCGACATTTTAACGTGTTGGAAATCTCGACTGGATGGTAGTCGGCGCACTCCCATGTTCTCTGCTTCCGGATAACTGTGGAACCGTCCTACTGTAACCTGGACGAGCGCCCTCAAACCTATTCCAAAATTGTTGAGAACTACAGACTAAGCATAAAACTGGTGCCACCGCCTGATAAGAAGCTAAGAAATAGAGAAGCGACCGCATAAGGGCGCCTGCAAGCCGGAAATTTCGTTCACCCAGTATGGGCCTTTCATGATCTACCAGGGTTACACGAAAACCAAATTTTGACTGATACGTGTTCTTTGCGTAGGTGCATGCGCGTGCATATCTTTTATGTAGGTGAAGTGGCAGTAAAAAAAAGTAAATTGCGTCGAAACGTTTCTGTGTATCGCTGCTGCATAAAAGCCTTGCCACCAACTTCTTGTAACGCCTGTAAAGAAGATCTAATTCTGATCACCGGCAAGCTTACACCAGTCGTGCGAGGTAAAGCTTTTGTTTGTTCATTTATTTATAGTTACTTGCCTAATTACTCCCGAAGGCCTTTTAGAACTGCAAATTAATGCCAAACTAGACGAGTTGGAGAGGGTGTACGGCTGTACTGCAGCGCGAAGAGACGAGGCGACCGGGAGGAAGCTCCCATGTGCGCTTTCTTTCTGTGGGCATTTTTGAGCTACTGTTCAACTTCTGCACTTACCCCTACCCCCGTACGTTGTTTTTTTTTGCATGCTGAATACGCTTTTGAACAATAATTATGGCTGCGTTTCGGAGCTCGTAGTGCTGCTCATCAAAACTGGCGTGCTGCGAGATATAGTTGCTGCTGTTGCGTATCGAGATAACCGGCAGGATTGTTTGTGACAGATATATGCGTACCGCGGCTCGACAACTTTGCCGTTCTGGCTCAAGGACAAATTTGCATGAATTTTGGTGCCATTGTCAATCTTCAGCCATTGCCAAGCGCTCATAAATGCAAATGTTTGCTTCACTCAAGTATGCTAGGTTTATATAATCGGTTTTTATCATTCAGTTAGGTGCAGCTGCATGTGCTGCGCACTGTTGAAGGATTAAGAGAATTGCTTGTGCTGCCATCAGGTGCAAGCAATCAGGAAAAAGCCAAAGGCACACAGCGCATAATAAGCTCAAAAGAGTTCAAGACTGTGTGCCTGAAAGACAATGCTGGAAGTGGCCTTAGCTCAGCATGGATGTGAACCAGCTGGAAAGGCAAAGAGTTTACATACAATTAAGAAAGTAATATAACGAAAAGAGAAATATTGATGCACAAATTTGGTGCAGACAGTTTCGGCATGCTGCGTACCACCAGATTGTCCGGTTAACGTGGAAGAGGCTGTGGGAGAACCGAGGGATTCTACCACGCTGTGTGCTGAGCGCTGTTTGAAAGAAGTGCCATGCCAAAACTGTTCAATGTACAGGCTTCAATCATTACACGGAACGCCCTAACGAGAGAAAGTAAACGGCACTGGCAGGAGATTACGTTGGTCTGTAATTCGCCAAACCGCAGGCCGCAGAGAAGCAAGCGCAGCCGGACGGCCGGCCGACTCTCTGTGAATGGCATCACTTCTGCCAGTTCTCCCTCTCTGCCGTTCACCCACCCGGCGCTTCCGGAAGTGACAAGGGCGTGCCGGCGGCGGGTTTTTAAGAAGCGATTGCAGCTCTGTTTGCGAATAGAATTGGTAAAAAGTCTGCACACGATTTTCAAGGTCCTTTCTTCGCAACCACCGCGTTTCGTGCGATTCGAAAACCGTTTCAGCTTCCCTTTAATGACGTCCTAGTTAGAATCAAGAGGACGAAATGGGCGAAGGCAAGAGAACCGATGGTTCTTAAGAGTAATGGAATGAATTCCAAGAGAAGGCAAGTGTAGCAGGGTACGGCAGAAAGTGAGGTGGGCACACGACAGCTGGCACACGACAGGGTTAAGGGATATATGGGAGAGCACATTGCCCTGCAGTGGATGTAATCAGACTGATGATGGCCAAGTCCGATGCCTTCGTTTGCTGCCAGGATCGATGTCATTATATGTTCTATGTCTTTGTAATCGATTTTATGTTGTATGTTCTGGTTTTTGCTCTGTTCGCTATCTGCTTCTTTTGCAATGTACTTGTTATTTTTATCAATATGTTTGTACCCCACTCCTGCCTAAGGCCTGTAACACAGGCCGGCAGTATTTGCTAAATAAATAAATAAATAAATGAAAAAAATGACGAGCTCACTTACTAGATTAGCGGCGCAAGTCCGAGCACTTTTGAGCCAAGTAACGAGGTAGGCGCTTGTGGCGTTTTTGCATCTCATCATCAGGGCAGCCTTTATTCTTTAAAAATGCCAGAAGGAGTCTGCAGAGACATGGCTCAAAAAGAATATGCGGCAGATCAGAGAAAAGCCAGGACCGCAGCTTGGGCATGCTGGTTACTGATTTCTGACGGAACAGCGCAGAACAACGGGACAAGAGACATGCGCCGACTTACAACTCATTTTTACTTCAAAGAAACACTGCTTCTGATAACTTCTTCACAGCTTCAAAACACAGGCGTCGAAACCATATCATTCAAGCCTTTTAAAATGACAACCTAAGATTTGTAATCATAGAGGTTTGTAGTCACATTTTAACGTGTCTAATTCTTTCTTTGTTAACTCAACAGACGGCGTGCTGACACAATGATCGTGCAGCCTCGCTGTCTTGATTATGTAGCGGACTAGCTGCTCTTTTATGATTAGTCAGTGATTTACTTCTGCCAAACAGGTGCACAAGTTTTTGAGGGGCAGTCTCTGCAATGAATTTTCAGGTTTCTGCAAAGTCCGGCAAAGTGTCACAAAAAGAAAACTTAAAAGTACAACCCCAAGTTACGGGTAGCAATTCTAGGTTAACTGATATCCAGTAAAATGTGAATAATTCAAACTTCGTTATTTCGAACCTTTTCTGCAGCCCCAGTGACATAACGTTAACGAGGCTTTTCTGTATCATACAAATATGTTAGAGAAAAAATGCATGAGCACGAAACATTGCAGCTTTTAGAAAATGTTATTAACCAAGTGTTTTCCACTCATCTGCATTGAAGCTACCCTGGCAGGGGAAAGCGGAGGGAATACTTTCGTCGCACTTTTAGAAACTGCATTGTTCGGAAGTGTCCCCGTCACGGTCCTCTCCGACAATACTGCATTGCCCCACAAGTGGACTGCTAGTTGTTTACAAAACGCTGAGTCATTGTTTGCTGTTAACAGCCGCTCCCAAGTACCTGGGTCAATGTATTGGCCATGACCAACGTGTACCTGAAAAAAAAAGAATCAGATGATTTATTAGTGCACCTTGGGCATGGCGCAGAGGCCAACAGCACTGAGCCTGCGCAAGACACGAAGCACAAATCCCCAGAAAACACGTGCTGCCTAGACCATTCATTCAGTCCGTCTTCATTCACAGTATTCGTTGCAATATATTTAGATTTTAGAGCTTTTCCACCACATATATCTGCGCACTCCGGTTTAGGTTTGAACTTGTTTCCTGTGCGGAAAGGTAAACGCACTAAAAAATGGTTAAAATTGCAGTTCGAGAAGCAGCTTGGGATTGAGCATGGTCGGGCGCAATTGAGTAGGCCAAGTAGCAGCACCGTATCAGCACTCAATTCGATCCCGATCAACTCATCAAGATTGCAATTGTCCGTGTGATGGTGGTATAAGAACCAATATCATTCATAGGGATTTCTATATGAGAGGAAGCTTTCCAAGCTTCTCGGAATTCACTTCAGCATGGCACTATAATTGAGATGAGCTCAAGAATGAAGCAAGAAACTCCCCTGAAGGGAGGAGTGGGAGACAAATTCAACAACTAATGATTTACTGCATGTGGGCAAACTGCACATGGTCACCATTATTACTGACGTCCTACACACTATCTCAAAAAACAAACATGGAGTTAAAAAACTTTGTGCTCCTATTTCTTCAAAGAATACATGTGTAGCAATTCTAACTTCAGTGAAATCTTGCGTTTTCTTTGCAGCTAAGTTTGCGATGATTAAGGGGCACTGAGGCAAAATGCCAAACCGAGCGAGACAGACTAACCCTTGGGAACACTATTAAAATTTTTTCCTGAGCAGAAAGGGGTCTTCATTGCTTTCTTGAATGAGCCAAATGAGATATGATTGTGATTGCATGTGAAGCTATTCAGCTAATTTTCAGCGTACCTGAAACCATATCTGCTTTTTACTGAGCAGAAAAAATGAGAGACCATGCTCCTACATCACACTTTGCAGGCTGAATATGCGAACTCATAGGCATATGGCTGCGTGAGCACGTACTAAATAAAAGAGACAAGCACTTCGAAATTTCAGAGCAACCGCAGCCTGCACAAAGTGGCCGATTCAAGTGAGAGCAAAGCTGCTTTACAGGCAACCAGTGTTGTAGGCGTTACCGAAAAAAAGTAACCAAATATGTGACTTGTTACGCTAAAAAAGGAACGCATTATCGCCCTACATTAGCTACAAAAAAGGTAACACGTTACCGTTACCAAAAAAAGTATGGCACGTTACGT
Source organism: Amblyomma americanum (assembly GCF_052857255.1). NCBI lineage: Eukaryota > Metazoa > Arthropoda > Arachnida > Ixodida > Ixodidae > Amblyomma > Amblyomma americanum. Next base: position 65,430,501 of record NC_135505.1, on the reverse strand, counting down.
TTCCATTACTCCATCGCAACAAATTATCAGTGCGTCTTCACAGCACGAACTCATGATAACACTTTTATAAGGCTCATATTTCACAGCGCACGTTTATATGAACCCAGTACCGGTTTTCGGCCCGACAACTCGACAACCAGGCCCTGTTGGGTTCATGTAAGTGCCGCTATTGGCTCAAGGGCCACCTATGAGGAATATTTGCAGGCGCAATCTTGTCTTTTATCACCCCCCTGGGTTACTGCGCCCTGCGCTGGGCAAGGAACAGAGCTGTTCTTCCACATGTCCTGAAGGAACAAAGCTGTTCCTCCACATGTCCTGAATAGGGAGCCCCCTTCCTGTGTTTTGGCACCTTGCACCACTAGCTCGAGCAAAAAAAAAAGCAGAAATCCCTTCCGAATACAGCCCAAGCAAGAAAAAAAGAAGGAGAGCTTAAGTCCGCCGAAGTTCTGAGTGAAAACCTGCGTGCACGAACACAGACAACCAAGAGGTTGATGGTAGAATGTAGTAGCGACAAAATATTCTGACGCCAGATCGAGCCACGTCCCGCTAGTTAAATTTGGCGCGAAGTTCAAATCCCGGCAGGAAATACATACACAACTTACAGAGCCTGTAAAGCGCAAACACTAAGCTCGATATGGATGAAAATTGCAGCTTGACAATAAATAAAGAAAAAGGGAGGAAATATTGCGGATTAAATTATGATATATTCTATTGCATGTGTGAATCTTATTACAAAAGCAACCCGACTCACGGCAGAATCTGCCACGCTACTAGATATCTGTATCAGTAATATGCATCCGCCCGGCAGTATTTCTGGAATATTATCAGTATATATAAGCGACTACCTAGCAACATTCTGTTCCATTCCACGTGCGAATTTTAAATATAAAGAAAGAGAAACTAAAGAGTCCCGCGTTATAAACGGACGCGCTCTGGAAATCTTTCGCTCTCTTATCAGTACCACTGACTCGCAACCTGTTCGGAATGAAAAAAGACCCGAACAAGTCGTATGATGTGTTTTTCGATAAACTTATGTTGTGCTACGATCAGTCTGTTCCAGTAAAGACGCAGAAGCGGCACAGTAAAAAAATAAGAAAGCCATGGATCAGCAAAGCTATATTGAAGATGATAAGTAAAAAGAACAAGATGTACCACGCCTTTGTTAAATGTCGTGACCCTACAAAGTTTACTGAATACAAGAAGTATAGAAATATGGTGAACTCGCTGGTAAAACAAGCGAAAGCTCAGTATTATGAGCAGCTATTTTCAAAAATTAGAAGCAATCCCCGAAAAATATGGAATGAAGTTAGAAGCCTAACCAATCAAGAGAAACCGTGTGTAGACTTGCATATTAAAACGCCGAAGGGCGTCTTGTCTGGCTGTGCAGCTACAATAGCCATGACTAACTACTTTGTTTCTTGCTCCGAATGCGCCGACCTTAACTCAAAATAAAACTCTGTTACTACTTGTGCTGACTTTGCAAATTCGATCATGATAACTCCCGTGACACCTTCCGAAGTGAAACGAATAACTAATACGTTAAAAAACAATACAGCTGCTGGCTATGATGACATTTCATGTGGACCGATAAAATATGTCGCTGATTTAATATCCATTCCTTTGGCTCATATCATGAATTGTATGTTAGAGATAGGTGTGTTTAGAGACCGCTTAAAGATAGCACCCGTACATCCGATTTTAAAGGGTGGGAACAGCTCTGCTTTGACTAACTACCGACCAATTTCAGTCCTGCCGATCCTGTCCAAACTTTTTGAACATGCCATCAACGTCAGGATACAAAACTTTTTCAATAAATATCATGCAATCAGTAATATGCAGTACGGATTTCAAAAAAACAAATCTACAGAATCAGCCTTGCTTAACATAAAAAAGGAGATAACAAATTTTGAACAAAGACAATATATGCTTGGACTATTTCTAGATCTGCGTAAAGCATTTGATTCTGTGTGTCATGATGTCCTCCCAGTTAAACTGAATAATAATAATAATAATAGTTTATTTCAATCACTATGCAGTGTTGGAGGGGATGGGGATAAAAGCGGTCAACGCTTGACAAGGTCCCCACCCCCGTACAGAGAGTGGGCAGTGGCATGCGACGGCACTTCACTGAAAAAAAATACACAATCACCAATGTGTGCAGAAAATCAATAAGGGTTAAAGCAATAACAATAAAAGCAACACAAAAGAAACAAAGAGAGCTGTTATAAAGATTGTGAGAAGAGCAATGTTCAAAGTATGAATACTAGGAAAATGTGGCTTCAAAAATAAAGTATTCGAGGAGGTCAGAGCTGCTAATGTTTTCTATATCAATATTTGCAGCGATTAGTCTATTCAGAAGTGAGGGGAGTTGAAATGTTACCATTTGGCGTCCATAGTTTGTTCTCACTACAGGTACTACACTGTGTGGTTTGCGACGGCGTGGGTATGTGCACTGAAATAAGTGAATAGGGGCTAAGTCAGATATATTTGTTATGCATCTTCTTTGTTCTATTTTATAGGTGCGCAATAGTTTATAAGCATACAGGTTGAAAAGCAATGGTCCAAGAATACTTCCTTGGGGCACTCCGCAGGTGACCGTTCGAAGAGTTGACTTGTATTCATTTATTTGGATATACTGTTTTCTATTGGACAAGTAAGATTTAAGTAAGAGTAAAGCTGTACCTCTAATTCTATAACATTCAAGTTTTTCCAACAAGATGCTATGGTTTATGCAGTCAAATGCTTTGCTGTAATCTAAGAAAATTCCCTAGACCAGGTTCCTATTTTCAAAATTCCTCAATATATATTCCTTCTGGTGCAAAAGAGCAAGTTCGGTTGACCGGTTTTTCTGAAGCCATACTGGCAGTCGGTAATTATGGCGTGTTTATTTAAAAAGCTTTCAACTCGTTTAAGAATCAGTTTCTCGAACGCTTTAGAGAAGACGGGCGAAATACTAATTGGTCGATAGTTTCCAAAACTGTTTCTGTTTCCTTTTTTGTATATGACTGCTACTCTAGCAATCTGCATTCTTGCAGGGAAGGTGGAAGTTTATATGCATAGGTAGTATATGTACTCCAATGGCGCAGCGATGATGTCGATGACATATTTAACAAGACGAATCTGGATATTATTCGCATCACACGAGGTACTGTTCTTTAGGTCACTAAAGTTGACAAAATTTCCCTGGTAGAGACAGTTTCAAGGAACAAAAAAGGTGGGCGCCTGTCAATGGATATGTGAGATATGTCAGCAGAGGGGTTCAACGCAGGTGTAAAATGCTTATTAAACTCTTCTGCGAGACGGTTACCTGTGTATTCTATGCCGTTGTTCGTAACTTTATCGGGATTACCAGCCTGTGAAACGTCAGAGTCAAGTGAGCGGATTTTACGCCAGAGTTTATCAGCGCGATTAGCTGTATCTGCGAAGTAGTTCTCGTAATACTTCAATTTTGCCACTCGTATGTCAGAGTTTAATTTATTTCTATACTTCTTGAAGCGGTCAAGAATAAGGAGATCTTTGGTGTGAATAAATAGCTGATATAGTTGGTGCTTTTCTTTAATACGCGTATACAGTTCGCGTGATATCAATGGCTTTCTTATTGTTTTTGGTCGTCTCTTTAATTTTGAAACAAAGTATATGTTGTAAGCATGAATAAAGTTTTCTAGAAATAAGTCATAAGCGCTCTCCGCACTAGCCTCTTTGTATATAACGGACCAGTCCACGCCTAGAATACGCGCTCGAAATCTATCTAAAGCTCCTTCTGTTATATACTGGCACATAACTTTCTCACGAGGGTCACGCTTCGGAACCTCCTTCTGGCAAAACAAATATATGCCCATATGATCACTTATGTCACAGCATGTAACTCCTGAGTGAGTAAGTGGTGAATCAATATTTGTTAAGAATAGATCTATGCATGTTTGGGAATTGGGAGTTATACGGGTTGCTTTGGTTATCGTATTTGTTAAGCTATAACATCTAAGTAAGACATCAAAATCCACACTGCTGCTCGTTGGACATGACATATCTATGTTAAAATCGCCTCCAATGATTACATCATATTTATTCCTAATTACAAAGCCTAAATAAGATTCCATTATTTCAAGAAACATACCCATATCACCAGACGGTGGCCTGTACACCACAGGCATTACAATGTTTCCTGATTTAACTGAAAAGATTTCAACGTCATCGAACAGGAAACACAAATCGTTTAAAATTTCACACTGAAAGTGGGCATTAACAAGTATGCATACACCACCTCCACGAGAAGTTTTTCGATTTAAAGAAAATGTTTTAAATGAAGGCAATTTGAGGGTATCGCTGTCGGTCAGCCAGGTCTCCGAGATCATAATTACATCGCAAGGGAAGCCAAAGCTACTTAATAAAATACAGAAGTCATCTCGCTTGTTCCTGAATGACCGAGCGTTCAGATGAAATCATTTAAGTATTGACGGGCTTTTCAAATCCAAAGAAACGCTGCTGCCGATTTCGCACGGGAGAGGGTACGCATCCGGTGCCATCATGCTACTATGTCACTGCATGCAACATTCACAAATGGTACCTATTCACGGCACAGGATCAACAAGGTCACTCATCTCGAATGATGTGTACAGAATCACCTTCCCTTTGGAGAACAAGCACCTTCCCGTTTGAGCACCAAACAAACCGGAAATTGTTTTTCTTAGCCGAATCTTTCGTTTGCAGAAGCAGCCATCTCGTTCTTCGAGTCAGGTTTCACACAAGTACATGTTTTTGCCTTTCTCCACCAGACATTTTCTTTTTTGAAGCCATTGGTCTCTTTGGGCTTCTCGTTGAAACAGCACAATAATGGCTGGTATCTTATCCATTTTTGCAGGAAGCCGGTGACAGGCCTCAATGTGACTCTCACTAAGTTCTGCAATATTAATTTCTTTAGCCACTTCGTTCACTTTGGCTAGGAGGTCCTCATGCACGGTTTTAGAAATGCCATGCATTTCTATACTCTTTTTCCTGCTTCGGAATTCCAGCTCATCCAAGTTGGTATTAAGCTGACAAAGTTGTTCTTGACATCGAGTATTTTCAACCTGTGCCATTCTTTTCCGTCGGTGCGCAATTTCTTTTTCTTGGTTATCAAGACACTTCATGATCTCATTAAAATGGTCGGACATTGCCTGGACGGATTGTTCAATGTTATCTACGTTATCTATGTTATCTAATGTTATCTATGTTGTCTAAGAATAGTCAGATGAAACAACTGCGTTACAACACGTTTTGGCAGCAGCAGTGGCGTTAGAATAGGCCCACGGTGGCTAAATTAACAAGAAAGAATGCACCAGCCTGGAAAATGTACACAGGCGTGCATGCCGTGTAAGTGCGAGTCCGTCGCTCGCCACCGCCACTGCCAAACTGCCGAGAGCGGGGGGCGTGTCCAGCTGTCGTCGATGTCAGGAGCAGCACACTGTTGCTGGAACAACTTCATGACGGCCGATTCGTACAGGTGTAAAAGAGAATCCACTCTTTTAACCAATTTGCACAGTCTACGCGGGCGGAAGTAGATTCCCGGGCCAACAGCCAGACGGTCAAAGCAGGAACGGACCTGGAAAATGTACAGAGGTGTGCAAGCCGTGTAAGTGCGTGTCCGTCGCTCGCCACCGCCACTGCCAAACTGGGATCCGCGGAATACCACTAGAATTAATAAAAAGCTATCTGTCAAACCGCTATCAATTTGTCAGTTTTAATAAATATTCATCTCCAGTTCTGCCAGTTAAAAATTGCGTTCCACAGGGATCTATTCTCGGGCCTTTGCTGTTCATAACGTAAATGATTTATGCTCTATTCCTAATACCCCGAAGCTAATCATGTATGCAGATGACACAAACGTATTTTTCTCTAGCCATTCACTCCTGGATATTGAACATGCTGTCAATAACTATTTGTTCCACCTGTCTACTTGGTTAAAAACAAATTATGCTTGAACATTGAGAAAACGAAATACATATTGTTTGCACCGCTAAACAAGCCTAGGAAATCTCCCATAGAAATTCTGTTTGATGCCAAAGAAATAGCTCAAGTCAAGGCTCAAAAAGTTTTAGGCGTGTAGTTTGAAGAAAGCTTATCGTGGAATTCTCATGTTAACAGCCTCATAGCTGACCTAAGTAAAACAATTAGCTGCCTCTTTAAGATTTGTCCACTCATCCCTCAGTGGTTACGAACTGTACTTTATTACTCACTCTTTTACTCCTAGCTTTCCTACTGTGCTTTAGTCTGGGGTACCACTACAAGTCACAGTTACAAAAGATTATTTACCCTGCAAAAAAAAGTATTAAGAATATTTGAGCAATATCACGGCTCACCAGAACTACTGCGGACAATGCCGCTTTTCCTGAAATACAAAATGCTAAAAGCCAATCAAATTTATTATTTCAAATTGCTTCAGTACATTAAAAAAGCGAAGCTTTACAGTGTACAAAAATCCAATGCAGCTCCAGCATGCCTACTCCGTAAGGAAACTTTGCGGCCGCCAAAAATAAGAACGAATTATGGACGACAACATATTGAATACCAAACAGCTAACCTTCTGAATAAAATACAAGGATTAACAGATCTCAGTGCCAATGTCTCCAAAAACAGGCTTAGAGCTCTGCTGCTGGAAAATAACTTAGAACTCACATAATCTTCCATTTTTCTGTCCCTAATTGCTATTTTTTAGGAGTGAATTTTTGTTTGTATCTTGCTGTTGTTTTGTTATTATGATGTTGCAATTTTTGTTGTTCGAAAGCTTGCAACAACCATGTTCAGAATTTTGTTATATTTGCAATCTTTGTACCAAGTACTTTGTGTCGGCATGTAAGAATTATTGTTTGTTGTATACTGTTATTTTTTCGTTACATGATTTATTTACCTTTTTTTCCCCTTCTTATTTCCCCCAGAAGATTTTGGTGTGAAACTTTTTTTAAAGCTATGTTTAACGTTTGTGCCAAACTGTATGCGGGGCAAGAGCCATCGTCAGGCGTTTCGCCTTTTGCTCTTGCGCCTCTTTCTGCATCAGAAAGAAAGAAATAAATCAAAATAAAAAAATATAAAAATATCTGGCTTAGTTTTTTCACTAGATGACATAAAAACCGATATATCAAAAATTGCAATTTTTCTGAATATTTACTTCTGATTTGTAAAAAAAAACTTAAAAATAAATTGTTCATAACACTTCATCTATTCACTAAAGAAAACGCTGCCACAGACCCCATGAAAATCGAACCATTTTTACATGCGCTACAGCTTCTAAAGGTTCCCATGTATTTCCTGTGGACACTGTCCCTAGTGCACCCTCTTAACGGCATGTTTTTGTGCCAACACCTTTCGTGCAGTACAATGGCAGATGCTGATGCAAATTCCAGCCCTAGTTCAAAGAGTTTGGTGCCTGCTTTAGTCAGGGAAGTTGGCGTACAGTGGTCTGTGGCACCAAAAGCACGCCTGATATGCTAAAATATCTTTTTTCAAAACAGAGAACCACAATTCGCCTTGGTGCATGCAGCTGCACTTTTTGATGATGATGTGCTATCAATATTCAATCGGTCCAGCACATAATTTTAAGAAACAAAAACCAAGTTACAAAGCAAAGAAACAAGAGCAAAAACTCCCATGTCATTAGTCACATCACATTACCAGTCATGTACAGATTGCAGATTCTTAATCAGTGCAGAAGATATGCTATCATCAGTAGCATAGGCCAATCATTAATGTGCAAGTGTCAATGTACTGCTCACCTCCCCAGTCTCATTTGTGGTGCCAACAGTCAGGTTAAGGTATTGGGCTGCCTTGCGAGGAGCTGCACAAAAAACACAAAAAAGAAGTCAGCCTTATGGAAAGCAAATACACTGCGTCCTCTCAAGGCCTGCCTCCGCTGAAGGGACGTGGAATGGCTGTTTTTGTTGCGAGAACACTGAAGAGCCACCTAGAATGCAAATACATTCGCCAACCGTTTATTCGGAACTCGCAGGGACCGCGGAAAAGTCTGAATAAACAAGTGTCTGAGAAAGATTCACACAAAAAAAGAAACCCTTTATTTTCACGTACTTACTCGGGCTCGGCAATAGGCTTAAAGAAATCGTGAATGTGCTGTTGCACACTGCTCCGTTTACATGCATTCAGATCCGCCTGAATCTCAGAGTGTCGTGTGGTTGCTATAGGCGGCTGAAAGGACAGTCACTGCATGTACAAGGTCCGCGTGCGACGGCAGCGGCGCACATGGTGCATCATCTTCAGACTCCGAGTCATATTCTGCGGGGCAGCAGAAACCTGACAAATGATCTTGTCGTCGTCGAGTTCTGCGCATGTCAGCACAGCACTGTCAGCATCTGAGAAACTGTCAAACGAGACGGTGTCCGGAATTGCAATGCCACCAATGCGCAGGTCTCGAAGAACACTTTTCGCGTCAGTAGGGAGTACATCAGACGGCGGCAGATCCTGGGCCGCCACGGGATCCGCTTCATTGGTCACAGCAAATCCAGAGTACTCGAAAGCAGTTCTGTAAAGTGACAGAGTTCAACGCCTTCCAGGCACCGCAAGCATGTTTATTGCACACAGAAGGCTAACAGCGTACTGCTTGCTGGCGTTGACACACAGCATCATGCGGATCGAGGCACGCTCTGTAGGTGATCTTCAGGTTTTTTATAACGCCCTGATCCAAGGGCTCGATGAATTCCAAGCGGATGGACTCAAGATCAGGGACGTGACCATGTGCACCGCAGTTATCTACAAAGAGGAGTACATTCCAGTTCTGCGACTTGAATTTCCTGCCGAGTTTGCGAATGTAGTCGCTGAAGAGCTGCTGCGTGATCCACAATTTTGTGTTGGCCTCGTACCACACCGGCAGCGACTTCACTCCCTTCAAACATTTCGGGATTTTGGATTTTCCAATGACAAGAAGCGGAAGCGTGTCCGACCCCGACATGGTGCAGCCTAATATTATCGTGACGCGCTCTTCACCATGCTTCTCGCCATGGCCAGACAAAGCAAGGGTCCTTTCGGGCAGCATATTATAAAAGAGAGCTGTTTTGTCGCAGTTGAACATATCACATGGCGAAAACTGGAACAACCGCGACTCCACAGTGTCAGAGCGATAATTTGCAACAAGGGTCCGGTCGACGACACCACTATACCCACACATCCTCTTGAAAGCGAGGTCAAATCTCCTCTTGAACTTGGAAGCCACCCATCACTGAACACGAATCTCTCATGACATCCGGAGAGCAAGCATCTCCACCTTCTGCTTCAAAAGGTCTCGAGAACAGGAATCTGCTTCGTGACTGTAGCACACAACCACATGCGGAGGACTTCTTCGAGCTTTGGGTGGCTGCCGTCTGTAAATTTTTTTCTTCCCAAGCTGGAAGAAGCCTTGGATGCTTTGCCAAGAATCATCGTCTTGTTTTGCCTGTAATGCGAGACCATCTGCTTCGAAACATCAAATTTGCGGCCAACTGTGCTCTGAGACCGGATGCTCTGCACTTGCTGAACAATGGCGATCTTTTTCGCCATTGTCACTGTGGTATATTCACCAAGCTTGCCACTTGCCAGCATTCCCCAGGGCAGACTGTGCAGGCACTGTCGGCGCCATTATTCTCCTGACGAAATGTTTCCGCGTGCCGAGTTGGTTCACCACAACCTCAACACAGCACACAAGGCAAGCACCCATGAAAACCGGTCGCACAAGCTAAAAATGTGGCCTAGTCCCAGCGTCGCACACGAAAAAAGACACGAAGCGGCTGCTGCATTTCCTAGACATGTCTTGGCTTTGGTGCTTAGGCGACTAAGCCGAGACCGGAACTGCTGTGGGCACTACCAGAACACACAGAAACGATGACGATGAGCCGGCATTTGCAGTAGCGCCACCTCATAGGGCAGCAAGGAGGCACAGTTGAAATACAGGAACAGGAATAACTGGTGTTACATCTTTACGCTTCCACTCTGCTCCGGCATGTAACGATTAACCACGTTTAAACCATTTGAATTGAAATACAGTTTTGGTCCACTGAAAACCTTGCTTTAAAAATTAGTATAATTTATTGACAACGTTTATCAGGTAGCTTTTAATGCTTTTTTTATTTGTATCCATAGCTTGAGTACATGTATTGCGCCAGGGCTTTTGAAAAAAATGTAATTTCATGACGCTCTGGTCTGATTTGCATATTTTGTCCGAGCTCGCTTCCAAATTTTCCTTTTGGCTGTTTGCCTATTTTCGGGTAACTGTTTTTCTGTGCCGGCATATAAAACAAGAATAGAAATAGTGATTCAATCTGCCCTCTAAAGACTATTTTGTGTGATTTTGTAACAGCCTTTCTCCGCCTTGGGTACAACTGCGGAAGAGCTATTTTCTCAATCGGACAGCAAACTTGAAGTGAAATATCTGTGGGCCCCAGCCAGAGAGTTTCTTATCAATAATACCTAAGAAACTCTATGGCCCCAGGAGAGACAGCACATGTGTCATGTGTTGGCAGCAGAACAGCATTGAGATAAAAATGAAGGCACACCGAGAATACACGATCTGTGGCTGTAAAGTGTAATCTCATTCAGTTAGCCTGTAATGAGGCGCTCGATTTGTTACCCACCCACACTGGCTATTTTGGTCGCGAAAATTGCACTTGGTTCGCATATATTCCCCAGAAAGCGCAGCAAAAGTAGAGGGAAACGTGCGCGACCAAGGCGATGTCCGGCCGAATAAGCTGTGCGACAAGATGGCTCAGCATTGCGCCATGCCTTGGGATCAATCATAAATCACTGGAAGGCGCTCGAACCCACTTTGAAGCAATGAAAAGTAGGGACTGCTGATTCAAGAGTATTAGGCGAGATCTCCATATTAGCAAAGTTTACTTTTTGTCAAATTTTGGAGCCCAGCCTTTGATGAATTCGAGCTTGAACATGCCCTTTCAGTCGAGCAAGGCCACAACCTTTCAGGCTATAGCCTATATATGAGTTCATTTATTTTGTGGAAATGCGCTATAATATTTCAAGAGTTAATAAGAATATCTGGCTACGCGGAGGCATATATTGCAACGCGGAATGGGAGCAGAACGTGTTACACACATGTCAGGATATCAGGCATGGGAGTTCTTTCTCTCGAGTGCCTCAAGAAGTCTTCCATAAACAAATCTCTTAAAGTTGTCTTTTGGAAAGGAGCCGCAAGTTTAATATTGCTAGCGAAAGTGCGCTGAAGTGGCTTAATTCCTGCGTATCTGTAGCATGCATGCTGAGCGACCTGCAGATTCTCGAACCGAAAAACATGAAATACGTACTTCTTCGATTTTGTGCTTATATATACCTCAATACAAAGTTACACGCCTTCGGTACATGCTTTTAAAGCGGCCAAATTAATCAGTTTCTGCTCTAGAATCTGCGTGTCGCCTGCTCTGAACGAAAGCCGACGATCTGGCAAAGGAAACCTGGGTCATAAATGAATTCTGGGTAAACGTGAGAACTGGAAAACAATGTTGCCGGTAAGCTGAAGTTTCCACTGATGTCAGAACTGGCGCTGTTTATCGCTACCCGTATCAAAAGCTACCGTGAAACGAGTGTTCAGCCAGGTCTGTTCAATGACATGCGAAATAGATTGTCTAGCGTGAGAGTGTTATTAGCGCCCCTCCACGTGAAATTTCGCCTGGCCAGAAATGGAGGCTTTTGAAAGGGTTTTAACCCGGCTAAGAAAATTTTTGAGCTGGTTAAACTACAACGCTTCAACATGAGTGGAACAATTGCGCTGCCAAGTGACCCTTAACAATATACAGTACGACAAACGGGACAGAAAAGAAGATACTTAACACGTAGCACTGAATTAAAACGTTTATTGCCGCCAGCCAACTGCCCTGGTGGCCGGAAAGGATGCAATCACGGTTGACTTCCACTTCCAAATCGCCTAAGATACTTCTATAGCCTTTTTATTTTCTCTACGGAATTGTATATACATTTTTCTTGAAATTTAAATCTCAAACAAGCGAAAAACTAGAATCGTTATTGTAGTTTTTCGCTTGTTTTGCTGTGTCCAGCGAAATTTCTGAATGCATACAACTGCAGCGTGTTTATTGTTCGGTGCTATTTCTGTTATTTTTTCTTTTAATTTTTTTCGCTTTAAAAAAAGAAAACAGCGCGTTTGTGATGAGCCCCGCATTTGCCTTAACGAGATTTTACTTACTTGCCTGCCTTGCTGCCCTCCCACGCGGTGCATGGCTTGCGGCGAAAAACAAACCAAAAAAATGCCGTATGTGGCATCAGTGGTGGCATCTGAAGAGGTCATGACGGCAAAAAAGCTAGTATGTAGATATATCCTCCCGAAAATTAATTTAATTTCAAACAAATAACCAATTCAAAAAGAACAAAGCTTTTGTATACTTTTTGCTGCTAAAAATTTTTCGGTTTCAGTTTTAGCTACATTTCGGCTACTACGCAAGTCAATTTGGTCATGAGGGATTTGAGTAGGTGATCTAGTAACAGGAATGGGCCCTGGGATAGACAGCAGTGAGATTGCCGTCTTTGTCGTGTGTAATGCGTGTTTTTTTGCTTTTTTTAACCATTTCTCACAATGAGTTCGCCTCAAATCAAGCGGTACCGTCAGCACTTGGAACCTGAACGACCGCGTCAAGTACCTAGGCAAACTCAGCGGTACCAAGAGCTGCTCAGGGAATCGCAACAAGCTTCACAGGAGGGCGACTCCGACGACTGCGTGCCGGCAAGCTCTGGCACTGACCATCTCTGCTCGGATGACGAAGCGCGTGATACGTCTGAACGCGAGGACTGTGAAGCTGATGGTCCCGACGCTACTGGTAGCTCCTCCTCTTCCGATGTGCACGATGAAGGGGCAGACGATGAGGCTACGAACTGCGATGAATCGGCAACGCAGGACTATGACGTGCAAGAGTATTTCACGAGATGTTCGAGAGAGAGCCTGCCAAATCATAATATGAACAAAGCTCAAGCCATTTTACTAATACTGACTTACGTTGTTTACGCAGGTCTTTCGTGGTCTCAAGTGGAGGGTCTCCTTAAGTTGGTTAACACTCTCTGTGGAACTGATGTTGTGCCAGACACCAAGTATCTCTTTAGGAAACTGTGGAAAGGCAAGTTAAATTCGCTTCAAGTGCACTACTTCTGCGAGACCTGCTATTGATATTTCGGCTGCAAGAATAGGAAGGAAGCGTCACACACCCTCACGTGCGACACTTGCCAAATTACACCAACCGTGCAGTCTGTTATGGCGAAAGGATGCTTTTTTCTGGTTTTCGACCTCAAGAATCAACTGCACAGCGTCATTGCGGGCTACTCGCAAGCGTTGTATGCACGGCTGAAAGAAGCCACCGCCGTAGTACATGGCGTGTACGCGGATATTACTGACGGCCACCTGTACCGAAACATTAGACGTGGCGTGAATGCAAAGTGGTGCAACCTCACTGTTACCCTAAACACCGACTTATTACCTGTCTTCAAATCCAGCAAATCGAGTGTATCGTCTATTCAACTCATTATTAATGAATTGCCGTTTAACGTCCTATTTCAGAATGTGATCATCGGAGCTCTCTGGTTCAGAAAGAAGCATCCACCACCGCACTTGTTCATGAAGACATTTGTGGAAGTCTTCAACAACATATGATTGATAGCGTGGCGGCATGCTGGAGAAACAGTGCTGTCTAAGGTGTTTGTGACATGTTGCTCAATGGACTCCCCAGCACACGCTGCGTTGCTCAACATGAAACAGTTTAATGGGTACTTTGGTTGCTCCTGGTGCTTCGAGGAAGAAACAGTTGTTGAACGTAAGTGAACTTTAAGTTGCGAAAACAGATTGAGATGATCAGGATGTAAAAAAAGATTCAGAAAGCCGCATGGCGAGCCAGAGTTAGCTCCCAGAAGCTTGGTAAATTTCCAACAATGCCACAGTGACCTCTATGTGGTGAGGCACAGAGCAGGCAGCATATATCGCACCTAAAACAGCATTGCACCTCCACACTTCATGATCATTTCCTGAGAACGCAGCCTTGTGTCGCAGCTATGTGCACCATTTCAAGCATACATGGAAATTATTCACATTTTCTCGACATTGTTTTAAACAAGCACAAGCTGCCTCATGCTTTTTGTGTTAAATAGGTGTCTACAATGAAGCATTGGCCGTTCTTTTTGCAGTGCATTTTGATGCAGTAAGCTTGTCTTGAGTGTTTAGAATAGGGAACAGCATAGTTAAGCTATTTTGAAATGCCTTGGATACATGAAATTTTATTTTAATCACTAACTTTCTTTTACGTGAATGGCACTCGCACTCGAGTGCGAGCGCCATGGCTTCAAGCCATGATCATATTCAGGATTCACTCTTTCATTCTATTCTCGGACAATTCTGAGCTGCTCCAACCAAATAAAGCATATGGTTTTGCAGACTGACAGCAACCGAACTGACCCAAAATCTCCCCACCGCCCTATATCTCTACACCACTGGTTCATTGCCATAGGTGCTCTTTTTGAACATAGTTTAGCACTATATAATCTTGTGCAACATAGAACAAGGCTTAGGCTAGCCACCATATGCGGTCCTTGTTAGGAATGAACTGCAGGTTTTTCTCATATATTATTTTTTCCATACACTGTGTTTGCCAAGTGCTGAATGTTGGCATTTTTTCATTTTTGTGCCAGGTACCCTGCGGTACATTTCTGGAGAAATTCCAGCAGCTCCACGCACACACAGCAGTATGTTGCAAGATATGTGGGATGCCTACGAGCAAGGCCGGCCAGTTCATGGAGTGAAAGGGCCTTCTTCACTAAATCAGCTCCAAGGATTCAACCTTGTGTGGGGCTTGCCACCAGACTTCATGCACTGCGTACTGGAAGGTGTTACACAGCAGGTAACTGAGTTGTGGCTGGGTGCTACTGGAAGGCTTTCCACATTGGCTGGAATTTCCATGAGCTGGAAAGGCGCATTAAGGTATTGAGGCCACCGATATCATTTTGTCGCCTGCCACGGATAATCTCCGAGCGGAAGAACTGGAAAGCCACAGAATGGCTATTCTGGCTTTTTTACTACTCTCTACAATGTGTATCTGTTTGATCCCTTCAAGATATGTCGTTGTTGTTGTTGTTAGCCTATCAAAAGATGGAACATACCCACACTGGGGGATCGGCCAAGAATCGAGTGGCTATTCACCTGAACGCAGTTAATAAAAAGGAGAAGCATGTGGGAGCGCAACACCTGTGAATTCTTGTTCATGAACAGAAAAAGGATGAGAGTTTTGATTTCAAAATTGTAAGAACAATAATAAAGAGAGGGAATAAATAATAATGATTAAGTCAAAACGTAATAATTGATAGAAAAGAAAATTTTGGAACACTTAGCAAGGCAGTCGGGGAGATTCTATCGGGAAATTTAGAACAGCGGTACAAAGAGATCTGTGGCTGAACCCAAATGTGGTGGCGCCAAATGATAACAAGAGCAGGCTGCTCAAACTAAGGCCAAGATGCTGCAAGGGCTCCTCCAGCAACCTTTTTATCAGAGAGTTGAATCGGCGACAATACAGCCAAAAATGTTATATAGATTCAGGCTCACGGCAAAATGCACAAAGGGAAGAGAGCGCCGAACCCGACTTGTGTAAATAGAAATTTAGAGGGGGGATGCGGCAGCGCAGCCTCGTCAGTGATACTTCAAGCTGCCAAGAGCAACAAATTTTTCTGTTCCAATGATATTTAGCGTGCTCATAATCCGCCGATGTAGAAAGTGTTGTGTCTTGCGTGATTAAAAACGCGCGTCGTGGAAATCAAGGTGCTGTAATGTAGGCTGTAGCCGGGATGATTGGCAACACGGGGCCTCTGAGGGAAGCCTTTGCGAGATTGTCAGCAATCTCATTTACGGCCACACTGCTGTGACCGGGAACCCATACTAAATGAACAAGGCTCAAATGCGGAGGAAGTAGGGATAAGAATGTTGTTAAAATGGGACCGTGAACATGTGCAGCGAGGGACGAACACAAAGATAAAGAATCAGTAATTACTGCAACTGCTGTAATAGAGGGGTCTAGCTTGCGTAGAGCAAGTACAACTGCTAGAAGCTCTGCTTGAAAAATAGGGGTGAAATCTAGAAGGCGCAGTGAAAAGGACCAGTCTAAATGCGGGCAAAATATTCCCACACCTGATTTTTCATTGCGTTGCGATGCGTCAGTGGCTATTGCTATATCTGTAGGTAGGGTCCTCAGATGATCTTCTAGTAGACCATTTCGAATACTAGGTGGCAAAAGTTTTGCATTTTTTGGGAATATGTCGTCGAAAACAATTTGGAGAGCGGGCCCATTGCGAAGCGCTGGAATAAATGTTTACATCTAAAGGCTGAAGTAATCTTTGCAGACACACTATCTGATGGGAATTGAAATGAGACCAGGGGACACCAAAAAAGGAGGTCGGCTGACAATAGAAAATGCTTTGGGAACGGTGGAAAAGGGATTCATAGATCCTTAGGTAAGTTTGCACAGTTAAAAATTGAAGTCGTGATAAGAGAGGCGGAATGCGGGCTTCAAGGTACAGCACATTGGTAGCCACAAAGTTTGTAAGGCCGAGACACATGCGAAGTGCTTCCCTCTCTAAAAGGACGAGATGACGAAGTTTATATGTAGCCGAGCCTGAAAACACACCGATCCAAATTGTAAAATTAGCCTGACATACATTCTGTGGATCACTAATAGCGCATCTCTGCGCATGCCGTACCGGTGATGACATACTCTCCGTAACATGCCCACGGCACGAGCCCCTTCCTCCGCGACATGGTCAATGTGAGGTCGCCAGTTGAGTTTGTTGTCATAAATGACCCCTAGGTATTTTAGGGATTGAACCTGGGATATTATTTTTAACTGGCAAGTGAGAGAGACCACTACAGGAGTATATAGAGGGAAAACAAGGGTGGCGCTCTTGCCAACATTCAACTTCAGGTGTAATGCGCTCAACCAGTGCTCAAGTGTATTCAAATATGACTGCAACAGACCATAGAGGGAATTGATATCCGGCGCAGCAGCAAAAAACGCAATGTCGTCCCCGTAGACGTAAGTGCGTACATGGCGGTGGAGAGGAATTGAGCTACACAGAATATTAAAGAGCACAGGAGAAAGAACAGCTCCTTGCTGTACACCTCGCGTTTGTCTGTACCTCTCTGAATGAACACTATAATGGACGCATAAGAATTCCCGGTTATAAAGAAATGCAGATATCCATGCAACTATATAATCTGGAAATTGAAGAGACTGTAGCCTATGTATCAGGATGGAGTGATCTACACTGTCGTAAGCTTTGGCGACGTCTAACGTAACCAAAGCCGCGACCAGGCGTTGACGATGAGCAAGGAGATTTCTGCTCTCAAGATCAGCTTGTACATTACATATCGAACACCGTGGCCGGAAACCGAGTTGGCACAGGCTGAGTATAGTTTTGCGGTCCACAATGGCTGACACCCGAATTAGTAGCACCCTTTCTATCAACTTTACCACGTTTGATGTTAAAGAAATTGGCCTAATATTATCCAATTCATAGCCTCCACCCTGATTTTTAAGTAAAGGGATCACCTTGGATAGCTTCCACTCAGAAGGTATCCAAGCGTGTTTGAGGGAGTAGTTTATTAGGTGCAATAAGGAGTTGGGAGACTCTCCAAAGAGAATCTTGAGCATCTTTGTAGTAACACCATCAGGGCCAGGAGCAGCAGCTGCCAATCTCTGGACAACTTGTGAAAGCTCTGATAGATTTACTTGTGAAGCATTTTCATTTGGCACGACTGGTGAAAACAACATTGGGCGAAAAGGTAGTAAAGACGAGAACCGCTTTTGCAGGCCTGTGGCAATTGATTCAACCGCCTGGATAACTTCAGGAGACATAACTAATGACTGAAAATTATGAGAGGACATGAGCTGTTTCCTACACCGTAGAAAACCGAATAGTGCACGTCGGTTGCCCGCCTTTGAAAGATAATCGAAGTGTTCCTAGTCATATTTTTCCTTCGCGCGAGATATGTCAGCCATTTTTCTCCGCTCTGTCAAGGCGTGTTTCTTCTTCTTCAGACTTCTGTAAGCGATGCTTTCCTTCAGGAAGCAGACCAGCTTCTGTCTTGCTTTGTAAACAGAATTTGGTCACTGTATGGAGACAGCAGTGCCACATTTAATGTGCACCGGCTTTTACATCTCGCAAAAAGTGTGGAAATGTTGGGCCCTTTGAGGGGTACGTCCACATTCCCATTTGAAAATGGAAATGGACAGCTTCTGCAAATTGTGACAGCTGCACAGGATGTCCCACTACAAATTGTAGAACGTTGCATAATGAAATCATGGCTCAAAACTTCCAGTAGGTTTGTTGAGCTTTCGTCGTCTTTGGCTCAAAGACGGAACCAAGTAATCAACATACATGACAGGCAAGGAACTACTGCACAGGTATTAGGAGCCCCTCAGAGGCCGGTTCATTGGAAGTAGTTGTTGCAGAAGTGTTTTTGAGACGGTATGGAGTGGTGTCAAGCATTACGCACTATGCCCGTGCTGAAACAAATGGTTTTCATATTTACAGCACTCAATTGAGGTGGGCATTAAATCTTGTTCATACTGTGTGAAAATGATCGATGGAGCCTACTGCGTAATAACTGACCTCTGTGCATTCATTGGGAACGTACAAAAGGTTGCTCTGGTGCTCCAGAAATTGGTAATTTCTGAGTCTGCATTCAGGAACGTCACTTATATACATAACAGCAAGCTACTACCTCCAGGCCGTAACATGTTCCTTTACACTACTGAATATATTGCTTCGCAGTGCATTTTGCTTGACCTGGGAGGAGCATCACATGTCTGTGACATACCAAATAATTATAAAATGGACTGAAGGTTTGCAGAAGCCAATTGAGATCTGATTGTCCTCTGCAAATACTTTGTTTATGGGGTTTCACTTCCCAAAGTGACTCAGAATATGACGAGCGTCGTAGTGAAGGGCTCCGGATAATTTCAACCTCTTCGGTTTTTTAACGTTCACTGACATCGCACAGTTAGTACTCGGGCCTCTCGTATATCGTCTCCATCAAATATGACCTCTGCTACCGGGATCGAACCTGTGTCTTTAGGGTGAGCAGCCTAGCACCTTAACCACTGAGCCACTGTGGCAGTCACTGTAAATATATAGGTTTCTGTGTCAAATATCTCGAGACAGCGGTATTAAAACAAAACAAATGAAAAATTTTGTTTACACAGCAAAACAGAAGTCAGTGCGCTTCGTGAAGGTGAGCACAGCTAGTTGAAAGTCTCAAGGAGAAAAACGCTTTCACAGAGATGAGAAAAATGGCTGATATATATGTTTCAAGATATATATGTTGAAAAAATCAAAGCAGCTGCTTTTCTTCTAGTACCAGTGTTTTTTATGGATAGCATTGAATGTGCAGCTCTTGTATGCATTGACCAGAAATATTACTCATATAGTTTGTTTGCTTTTAAATATAGTAATGTCACCACAGTTGAGGCCTGTCATGTTCAAAACGCGAATTGCTTGCAATTTTTCTGTGTTCAACCACATTTTTCAATTTCTTATTGCCTATTTAATATGAAAACACGCGGTCCAGATAGTGGAGAGGGTGCAAATATTGCACGACACGTACCGTTGGAGCTCATGTATTTTTGTCACTAATATATGGACAGCGAAAAGAACTGTCTTGAGTTTTCTAACCAAATAATTCCTTTCTGGTACTGAGCAAGTGCTGATGCCTGAGTGATGGAGCTTTTTATGTAGTGCATGCTTCACACTGCATAGGTTGAAGGCGGTGGTCGGCAGCTGTTTGCTCACTAAGCACATATGTGTGAGTGGTTATAGGTATGTGAACACTTGTAGGAGATAAGTTGTCATGCCATGAGACACCATCGCATGCCTCATAGATCAATAGGCGCGTCAGACGTACTGCACCATAATTTTGGGACAATGGTGGTAATAATACATTAAGAATTCCCAAGCTATTTTCTAATTTTCACTTCACTGTTCCCTACTATGCACAGAAGCAGATGTTTATGGCTGTGATTATTGAAGTATTTTTTCTTTGTTTTCATCACGATTTGTTTTCATGGACAGCTCACTTCATTGGCTTTTTCTTGGGAACTCGTGCCCATAGTAACTAGGCATGCAAGACAGTATTGCTCGTGTTATGTGACATTGAATGTTATTCTGTTACAGCTAGAGGTCGGCAAATGTTGATATTTCAATATTTTTGTTTGTGGGTCATTATGAATATGCCTGCACAGTATATCTGCGCTATGCAGCAACATATGGGAAATCATTTAAGGGAAGCTGCACTGCACTTATTGTGACTCTTCCTCAGAAGATCGATCAGCTCTGAATGTACCAGTGAGTGCAAGATCTCTCGATGCGAGCAACTTTTCTAGGTTTTAGGGAAAGCTTGCAGTACATAGCTTGTATTGTCTGCTACATCTTTTACTATGCCATTTAGATTATGTTGATTGCTCCTTGTTGTTTTGTGAATTAAATTACGGCACATATACATACTTGTGCATATGTGCCTATTATTTTGGTAAAAAAATGGCTTCAAAGTTTTTGGCAGATCACCTCGCATATGTTTGTGCTAATTGTGATTCGCATATGTATTTGATACTAGTTCTGTAATTTTTTTATATGCATTAATAAAGTGCCCTATTTCTTGTGATGATCATTTATTGTGGGCACATTTTACTGAACAATATAATCTTCAACCTCTGGTAAAAGGTTGCACGAGTACAGCGTGGAATTGCAACCTGTTGCATGACTGCTGGAGTGCTTTCAACATCAGCATATTTTAGTTTTGTCATGCAGTGGTGTAGATGCTCATTCTGAAAATGAATAATAATTTGCAAACACGAAGGAGTTTGCTGGCATCATGCTGCCGATAATTGCAATTGGAATCTTTCACATCTATGCTCCAATCCGTCCATGAGTCACTGCCCCCGGCAAAAAAGAAGGAACGCGTACCATCGCGTTCCTCTCCACTCTCATAATGGCGTTTGGCGAGGACCTCGAAATTGTGCAGTGGAACTGCCGAAATCTTTGCCACAATAAGACCCCCTCCACCAGTATCTACTCACCCGCCCCTCTCTGCCTCATTTTCTCCTTCTCCAGGAGACCCGGACGGCCCGCAATGTCCCAGGCTACCGCAAATACCATGCCACTACGACCACACCACTTGCGTCTATTTATGTACGCAGTGACGTGCTCGTAGAGCAAATTGACATCCCCTCCACCGTCCTTAAATATTTAGTTTGTGTGGTTTATTACCACCCTTCTACCCGCATCTCACTCCTCCTTTTGTCTTTTTACAACCTCCCTGTCACTTCCTCTTTCTTCTCTGCTCTGGGCAAATTCCTTCACTCTCTTCCTTCTACCTCCCATCTCCTCTTTGGTGGTGACTTTTGTGCCCCTCACACAATCTGGGCCACCTCACCCTTCTTAATACTCCTGGCTCTCCTACTCGAGCGGGCATTGCCTCACAACGCACCACGACACCCGACCACACTTTCTCTCGGGGTTCACTTTCCTTTCACTGGCAGGTGACAGCCGAAACTCTTCTAAGTGACCACTTTCTCATCCATATCACCACCTCTCTTTCCCACATCCCTCGCTGTCATACGGTTATTCACACTGACTGGCATGCTTTTCTCACTAATCTCGCCTCCGACTCCTTTCAATCCTAGGACGTCTGGACGTCGCGCATCTCTGCAGCGCTCACGTCCAGTAGCCGTCGCGTTCGCTCTCGTTACACAATCCAAGACCCAGATCCTCACCTTATCCGTTTATGGCGTCGCCGTAAACGTCTTCAACGCTCCTTTCGCTCCCAACCACACAATGCCCAACTTTCCTCCCGGATCACTGCTATGGTGGCTGAGGTCGTCGCCCACTGCGCCTCCCTCGAGCACTCTCGTTGGAGTGCTCTTTGTGATGGCCTTGATTCTGCATTGCACTCGCGATCCGCATGGTCTCTCTTTAAATCCGTCCTTGGCACTAAACCTGCCCTTGCTCCCACTCTAGCTAAAGCCCTCACTCAGGGGATTCCCTCCGATGTTTTTGATCAACTCGCCTCTCTCTACCTCCCGCCCCCTCTGGCACCCTCCTACCCAAAGTACTCAGGTGGACCTAACACCGATATGGACCAATGCTTCACTCTCCGGGAGCTCGAATCTGCTCTGGCTGCTAATGCTGCACGCTTGGCTCCCGGTGAGGATGTCATTACATACACCACACTTCGTATCCTTCCTGACTGCGCCAAAGAATTCCTCCTTCAAACCTACAATGAGGCCTGGGAGAGCGGCTGCTTGCCGAGCTCCTGGACATCCTCCCTTATTTCTATGATTCCAAAGCCGGGCAAACCTCCCTCTCTCTCTAACCTCCGCCCAATCTCCCTGACGTCGTGCGTTGGTAAGACCCTTGAGCGAATGGCTCTGACTCGCCTCTCTGATTTTCTTGAGGCACGGGAGTTCTTCCCCCATTCTCTCATTGGCTTCCGACGCCGCGTCTGTGCACAGGACATGTTTTTGATTCTCCAGCAAACGTTCCTGTCCCCTACACCCACTCAAATTTACGCACTTGTGACTGTCGATGTTCGCAAGGCCTTTGACGGTGTTTGCCACGATCACATCCTTTCTCAACTCGCCTCTTTGGATTGTGGCTCCCTCATGTACTCCTATATCCGCTCATTCCTCTCTAAACGTGTGGCTCGCTTTCGAGTAGATACCCACTTGTCTAACCCACACCACCTCACCCGTGGCACTCCTCAAGGTGCTGTTCTCTCTCCTACCCTTTTCAATCTCGCTATGGCCCCTCTCGCCTCCCAGCTAGCTGAAATTCCCGACCTGCATCATATATTTTACGCCGATGACATCACTCTCTGGTGTTCATCTGGCTCTCCCGGTCACGTACAGGACACCCTGCAACGTGGCCTAGATCTCATCGACTCCTTTCTCACCACCGCTGGTCTCTCTCCTGCTCCTGAGAAATCCGAGCTTCTCCTTCTCAATCATTCCTCCTACCAGCGCTCACACAACCACTTCGTCTCTCTCCACCTTTCTGGTTCTCCCATTCCTGTCGTCACACAGTGCAAAGTTCTTGGCTTCCCTTTGCATGCGGCTAAGAATGTGCAAGCCCTCCACCGCGCTGTCACCACCTGCCACTCTGTAACTCACCTCCTGCGGCGCGTGGTCACTCGACGCTCAGGTCTCCACGAGGCTCACGCGTGCCTCGTTGCCCACGCGCTGGCTCTCAACAAGGTCTTGTACTTTGCACCCTACGCTTCCTTCACTCAGACTCAACTTAACGCTCTCGAGACTGCCCTTGTGGGCCTCTACAAGGCAGCTCTCAACCTCCCTATCACTACCCCTACCACTAAGCTCTTTGCCACAGGGCTCCTCCATCCTCTTCGTTCTCTTCTCAGTCTCCATCGTGACTGGCAGCTTGCCCGGCTTTCCCTTACCAGTCAGGGTCAGTGGTTATTGACTCCAGTGGGTATCTCGCCCATTCCAATCTCCCCGTTTACCTCTCCTATTCCCACCCCCGCTCCCAATCTTCGTATCCTTCCCCTCCCGACCAACATGTCCCCCGTTCTGCACGCCGGACGTCGTCATGCGGCCGCACAGCACCATCCCCTCTCTTTGATACCCAGGGTGTAGCTTACACGGATGCCTCCTTCGTGGCTCCTCGAGGTTCCTGCGGCTACGCCCTGTACCATCCACACCTCCCTGCTCCTGAAACCCACACCAGCGGGCCGTATCTACACCCTCCAGTCGCATTGTCCCTCGAGGTCCTCGCCATTGCACATGCCCTCCAGTCATTGGCCTTCCTTCCCTCTCTCCAAGAGTACACACTCTATTCAGACTCACAAGCCGCTATACACCACATACAGAAACGCACCCTGACCCCTTCTCTCCAACAGGAGGTCGAACGAACGGTCTTTGCACTGCAGCCTTCCATCGTTTTCCTCCGCTGGGTCCCTGGGCATTCAGGGATTGACGGCAAAGAGCTGGCCCATCAGCTCGCCCACGACACACTTTTCCGGGCACCGTTGATCCCCTGGCCCAAGCCCTCGGAGGACGGTGGGAGACTCACCCTTCGCCGCACCATAAAAGAGGTCTACCTTGAGCTCCGCCTCGACAAACGCCTTTACCCTCTCCCTCATCCATCACTCACAGTGCCGGAGTCTCGCCTTCTTCGGCACATTCAGATGAATGCAGTTATCACCCCTTGCCGCCTCTTCCTCTATCGCTATCGATCGGACCCTTCCTGCCCCAACTGCCCCTGTATCTATGCGGACCTGGCCCATTGTTGCCTCTTCTATTGCCCGGCTGCTCAGCAGTCGGGTTCCTTCCCCCCACCCTTTCTATCCATCACCACCTGGCTCGACTGGCTTGGCGCTGAAGGGGAAGAAGAACAGCGACTTCTGGTCGCCCAGGCGGTCGACATGCTCGGCCTATAAATTATGGTCGAATAAAAGTCTTTTACTACTACTACTAATTGCATTTCCTTTGTCCCCAGAGATATTCTGTGTGACCAAATGGTTAATGTGCATATATGTGCACGTGTATACCTGTAAATCAAATTTCCAGATAGTTCACACTAAATATTTGCCGAATACACCACCTACAGAGCCCTGCAGACCTAGAAGGAGTTTAATGGGGCCTGATGACCAAGTAAGTGAACAAAAAGTATGAAAAATAGTCTAGAAAATGCGAAAGAGAAGGAGCACATGCTGCAAATTCGTTACCGCGAGGATTTATTTCATGATGTGACAGACACTTCTGTTGCGCGAAAACGAATGTCTAGCTGCATTCAGTGTCGGTCACATCGACAATTAAATTCCATACAACATGCATGCATGCATCAGTATAGTCTGTCGCGCGACAGCTAGAACCCACGACAGTTGCTTCCTTCGCGCGACAGAAGGTGTGCAAGGAGTCTGCCGCAAGAAAGAAGCCACTACAGACAGCTTCGTCGCGCGGTAATAGCCACTACAGTTACTTCTGTCGCGGGGAAGAAGCCACGACAAGTACTTCTGTCGCACGGCAGAAGCCACGAAAGATACCTCTGTCTTGCGATAGAGCCCACGATAGGTGCCTGTCGCGCGCCAGAACCCACGACAGGCGCCTCTGTCTTGCGACAGTTCTACGATACAAGTCACTGCCATGCGACAGTTCTACGGCACAAGTCAATGCCGTGCGAAAGTGACTTATGACTACACGACAGGTCTCTCTATTGCACGACAGAAATTTTTGTCGTGTTTTTCGATCGGGTATACGGGCATTTTCAATGCTCATTGAGAAGTTTCGCTCATGTGTGTTAGGTTGGTTAGGTGGCGCCAGTTGTTCCGCCGGCAACCATAACATGGTGACATCCGGCAACACTGTTATGGCTGCCGGCGGGTATGGACCTCCTTCACCCCGCGACGTAACGAAGATGCGGTGGCGCTGATGTTAGCATGGTAGGCAAAACAGGTTCCGCTTGCCCGTGCCTACCGCAGCTGCCGCAGTTACCGGCGGCTGCTTCAAGCCTGTGCACTGCAGAAGCAGCATATATTGACCAGCTGCGTCACTGCTGGATCCGCGTAGTAGAGTAAAAAATATTAAATTAGCCTCTATAGATTTCTCGCGCATAAATGCCGTATTCGGAAACTGGCTTACAGGCATTGGGCCACGGTAGTAAAGCGCGAAGTCTGGGAGTCGATAGGCACTGCCACTCAATGCACTTAATAGCATGCAAGTTACTGCGTTCATTCACCTGAACTTCAGGATAGTAGGCTGATAATTGCTCAAGGAAAAAAAAGACATATGTAGCTGCACACGTACTTATCACATTGAGCCGGAGTGCACGGGGCGCCGACAGGTTCACTCGCCCCCAGGAATGCGTTTTTTTGTTAATAGCACACCATGTTTAAATGGCGCGTTTTGTGACATTTAATATTTACTTGAACCTGTTTCTTGATATGACGACGTAATTATTTCATTCGAGTAGAAAGAAGTCCGGTAAGTTGTGTCAATCTTGCGCGGTCGCGTTGGTGTGCTTAGAATAGCGTACCTTAAGTGTGCTAAACGCCATATGCTTTTTCATTGCATCATGCATGTGTCATGTTTCATGAAGTAATACATGATCGCGAAGCTTGTTTGGAAAGAAGCAGCCGCAGGCGTGCTACTAACAGACACGTGGAGAGATTGAGAAGGGACGCGGCATGAAAAGTGTTTTCGTTATTCATGCATGCGATATGTAACTAAACTTGGTGCAAATATGAAATTCCTACGCTAGTTTCAGTCATTCCTTTTATTTATAACTATACCTGGTGCAGTTCTGGGTAATTATAATTATCACCGTCGTCAAGTCCCCCCAAGCTAGGTCTCAAATAATTGAGTAGATAGTGCGCAGTTTTTTTATGCCAGCATGTGCATAAAGCCCTGTCCTGTATGATGACGCGATTAGTTCTTTTTCTATAAGATCAGTACTTATGCATGCATAGTTACATGAAAACGTTTCTTACAAAAAATACCTAACACAATACTGCACGTGTAGGGAAAAAAATCGAGAGATTTATTACGCTCCTCAACGTCTCGGGAACAGTTTGCGACAAATGGAATCATTTGATTTTCATGCGAATTACGAAGGTGAGTGATCCAGTCGCAGAAAATGTGAGAGGTCAGAAAACGAACCTTAAAGTTTATTCCCTCGTTTATGGGATCTTCGCTTTCGCTTTGGTCAAGGAAATGCGGCACTGAAATCAAAGAAATTACCTCACAATTTTTGACGACCACACTTCTAAAAAGCGTAATTTATAAATTTGTACTCAATATTTTGCTATAATTTTTCGTCACGAAACGACTTCAGGGCTAGGAAAGAAAATAATTCTAGAAATCAAAAATTTTCACCAAATCGACCAGCTTAACAAGTCGGCCTGGCTGGTGCGTGGTCATGCGGCTAAACACAGCGCTAAGCGAGACAGGAGATCAGGGACACGACGCTGTCCCCACTTCTCGCGCAGCGCGACACATACGTATGTCAGCAGACGATGAGCGCATGTCTGCTCCGACGAAACAACGCCAGCACTTCCCCTCACTACTGGCCCGAAGTAAAACGATTCCGGCTAGTGCAGAGTGTCAAAACTTGTTTTATTCAATGCCTAGCGCATAAATAAACGGCAGGAACACTTTCTACATGTTTACTACTAACCATATATACAATACACAGTGGAAAACTATTTCTCTTTATAGGCCGCACGTGGACAACGCGAGCTCGTGTACTTCGACAAATTACTAAGTTGGAAGCATCGACCATTGCTATGATTCGCAGAAACTGGAAATGCGCCTACAAGCCTTGAAAACCCGCACACAACACCTATCGCCTACCACGAGCTCGCTAGCGACTCCAGCGCCACCTCGTTTGTTTACAAACATGCAGGAGGTCCATACGGGCATTTTCAATGCTCATTGAGAAGTTTCCCTGAGGTGTGTTAGGTGGCGCCAGTTGTTCCACCGGCAGCCATAACATGGTGATATCCGGCAACACTGTGCAGTAAGTAGGGGGCAGCGCCAGCCAAATACGGAGCCAAATCGGTACATCATCGTATGTTATGGCTGCCGGCGGGTATACGGGCATTTTCAATGCTCATTGAGAAGTTTCCCTCATATGTGTTAGGTGGCGCCAGTTGTTCCGCCGGCAGCCATAACATGGTGATATCCGGCAACACTATGCAGTGGGGGGCAGCGCCAGCCAAATACGGAGCCAAATCGGTACATCATCGTATCTGCGTCAAGTTTCTGCTGTGCGATGGAACCCGAGAGTCCGCAACGCTCCGCGATTTCTGCATAGACTGCAGCGTTTCTCTTCTGGCGCCGCAAATCATTTAGGCGCTCCTGCCAGCAGCCGATGAGAGCGGCTGTCTCGCGCTCGCTCCACAGTTTCAGTGCCAACGAGCAGGAGGACGCCATCTTTGTTTACATTGACGGCAAAGCTTGGAGCGTGGTGTAGAGATTATTTTCAAATATGTTTGCATATACGCAGGTATAGTACCTGAAAATGTTCTGTATTGCATTTTAATCCGTTAAAACAACAACAATAGTATTTTTGTCTTGTTAACTAGTGTTTATTTTTATAACTTCATGAGAGCGCGAGTGTTTTCTATTGTGCTTGGAACCTCAAGCGCTCGTGAGGAATCGGCATCGACTGAAGCAGGATCCAGCACGATTGCGCTTGAAAGTGGCCGTGTGACAACCGTCAAAATCCATTGAGTTCGATGAGCATTGACTCAATGAGAATCGAAATTGCCCGTGTGACAGGGGTATTAGAGTCTTGATTCCAGCAAGATGCCAAGGTCCATTGCGTGCGAGTCGGTTGTTCGACCTCCAGCAAAAAGTGTCCATGTTCCTGGGCGAGTGGATCATAGCCAGACTCGACGGCAAAGGGCTCTCATATGCACAACTGAAAAAAAAGCCAGCTACTGCGGCCAAGATTGTGTCGCTGTCGGCATCTTTGGTCGATGTTGTAAGTGAGTGCGTTGAGCAAAATAAGGAGCTCTAGAATAAAGGTATGCCTGACCTTCTTCATGTTTTGTTTGGGATCCTGCGTTCACATGTTCCAGCGATGACGCATGGTAACCTGAAGAACTTAATACAGCTGGTGCTTTCTTTTGAGTCCCTGATTACGATCTACGCAGCGAACTTCCTTTCGGTCTAATATGAATGGTGTTCAACCTCGTGAATCTAATATTCACCGAAAAGTACCGTTTATATTGCAATGGAACTGCGCTAGGATTTAAAGTCAGCTAGCTGAACTACAACTATTCTTGAAAGAGACCTGTGTTCCAGTATAGGCCCTGTCGGAAGCTGGCCTGCCAAGCGGGAGATGTTTGACTGGATAGGTCGCCCATAGAAACTGCAGCATAAAGTCATCTCCCGCTTGAAGTGCCGCGCTTTACATAAGATGATAAATTCCACACGTTTCTCTAATCGCTACCGATTTTTTCACGGATGACATTGAGGTAGCGGCTGTGATAATACAGCTCGGCTTTCAAACACTTTTCTATTGCATCCCTGTGCATGTCCTTGCGGAAGAAGGTAGCATTGGATTTGTTTCTACAGCAGCTCTGCGACCGCTGCCCAGCTCCTTGAATCATTTGCGGTGATTTCAAAGCCCATCATATCGTCTGGGGGGACCGGAACATGGATTCTAGTGGACGCAAACTCGTAGACGTTATTGACAGTTTGGACCTGTTTGTTGCCATTGACGGAAGCCCCACTTTCTTCCGGCCTCGAGCCTCGACGACAGCTATAGAACTGACCCTGCATTCACCTGACGTCCGCGTGAGGTGTTCAACAGCGCCTGACCGCGCGGGAAGTGATCACTATACAATTTTTGTGTTTGCTGCCGACTTTCGTATGCGTAGTCCTAAAATTGGCAATGTGGTCAGCTGTGGCAAGTACAGAGGGCACCTAGAACGTGTTTCTGGTGATGTTATGGAGAAAATGATTTTAAGTAAGCTGACATCAACTACGGCGGTCAAGTTTCTGATCATTTTACGGCCCGGATTAAAAATCAGGAAACTTTGCGCGGCGAGGACAGAACTGCGGGAGAAGGACGACAGGGAATTGAAAACGACCATGAATACGCCTACTTCTGTCATTAGACGGCTCACGATCAGCCTTTTCAGGTCAAAATGGGCCTCATTCTGTGAAAGTTTCACTGTCTTCTCAATGATGACGTTAGTATGGAGATGTATTAGGAGCCTTGATGGAGAATCTCACCCTTCGAAGCCTTTTGAAGCTATTGCAATACAAAAGAGAAAACCTATTGCATGCTTGGCAGAGGAATTTGCAGACGCACTCGAATGTGCTAATTCTGGAATGGATATACATGCACCACCTGTTTTCTCCAGGTCTATCATGGACCTGCTATTCACGCTTAGTGAGCTTCAGATTGCGCTCAGCGGCTTGCGGCGCCGGTGTGCACCAGGTCACGACGGCATCACCAACCAAATACTGCATAATCTGCCCCTAGAACTCAAGAAGGAGCTCCTTCACTTCATCATCCGAATTTAGGAGACTGGCGATGTTCTTCCGTCATGGAAGGTGGCACAAGTATTTCCAGTACTGAAGCCTGGTAAAGTCATGACGGACCTTGCCTCGTATCGCCCTGTGTCATTGACCTCCTGTGTACGTAAGTTGATGGAGAAGCTGGTAAATGAACGCTTATTGTGGTGGCGTGAGGGAAGCAAGGCACGGCAAACATGTATGACAAGATTCCACCGAGGTCTTAGTGCCCGAGATAGCATCTTAGACTTGGTGAGTCACATTGAACACCAGAGAGCTTTCGGCCTTTCCCCCTTAGCCATTTTTATTGACGTCGCAAAAGCTTACGACAACGTGCTTCAGAGCAAAATTATAAACAGTTTGGAAAGTATGGGCATACAAGACCATATGTTACGATTCGTTTTCAAGATTATAAATCATCGTGTGGTTCGTGTACGGTTCGGGACTACCTTAAGCACCGAAAGGGTTCTATAACGAGGTGTGCCTCAGGGAAGTGTTCTTTCCCCCGCGCTCTTTAATGTCGTAATGACTGGCCTTCTCGATTTGTTGCAAAAAAATGCAGGCAAGTGCGTATGTAAATATATGCTGACGACATCTGTATTTGGACTACTGGCTACCAACATAAGCGATTAGCCCTGACAGCTCGACAGGGTATACTTTCGGTACAAGCATACCTTCAAGTTCGGGAATTGTCTCTATCAATGGAAAAATACGGCTTTGTTCTGTTTCCAAGTGCGGGAAGACGTCAAGCGGGGTTTAAGGTAGACTTCGGTCACTCTTGCATCGCCCAATTCAACCACACGCGTTTCCTGGGCGTCATTATTGACTCCCGTGTACAGTGGCGAAAAGCTGTCGATGTGATTGTGTCATCTCCATCTTCACGTCTCAATTGATCCGTAGAATTGCAATTGAGCAATAGGGAAACCATTCTTCTTCAATGGTCATATTTCATGAAGCTCTGGTGGTCAGTCGCATAATGTATCAATTAACTTTCATTTCCCCCTCGGCATCGCAGCTTGAACGTCTCGAAGTTGTACACATTGGAGTTCCGCAGGCGGCTCCGAACAAGGCAGTACTTCATTAGACTGTATCGAAAGCTCTTAGCCTTGTCGCTTCTTAGAGACTACTAATACATCCTGGCCGCCTTGGAGACTCGGCAGCTGCGCGATCCCTACTCCAGCGGATCTGCAAGAGATATGAGTCGAAAGCCTACCCAGGCAGCACAACAGCATTGGTCGAACGTTGGACTATCATTGGCATAAATTGGCACAAACATCGGTCCTACACTGGCATTTACGCTGAGCGCTATCATTTTGACACATTGGCCCTATTTTCATGCCAATTTAGGGCCAACGTACGGCCGATCAAGGGGCCAACATAGGCCTGGCGTTCGTTCTGCGACATGGGCCAGTAAATGTCTCAGATTGGCATCCAGCTTTCGAACATCGGCATCCAGGTTTCGAACATTTGCATCCAGCCTTCTAACATCGGTATTCAGCCGTCGATTATTGGTATCCGGCTTTCGAACAATGATATCCACCTTTCTGCAACATGGGCCAGTAAAGGTCTCGGACTGGCATCCAACTTTCAAACATCAGTACCCTGCTTTCGAATAATGGTATCCAGCTTTCGAACCATTGCATCCAGTTTTCGAGAAATGGTATCTAGCTTTCGAACACCTTCACATGCAAACCCGGCTGCTGGTTACTGACCAGTATTTTCAATTTAGTCGTCGAAAGTGACTAGGCTGCATGGCTGGCTTCTTGCTTGGAGTGACAAATATGTTTAGGGTAAGAATCCTAGGATGTCCTCAAAATCGAACACTCGTCTTTAGGGAATGGCTGCCCTATACGCCTTTTCACGGGCTCATAGCCGCCACGGGGAGCCACAGCGCCGCAAACCGGATGGACACCCAGGAAACTTCCGGTCTCCCCGCGAAGCGAGCGAGCGAGCCGCAGGGTCGAGGCGAGTTTTTCTTTTGTGTTTGTAGCACGGCCAAAGTACGGCGCGGTCGCCCTGTTGCATTATGTTTTCGGGTGGAAAAACATCTTCCGTGACCCCATCACGACGTGGACCGTGCTGTTGTGTGCCAGGTTGCAGCTTGCGACCTGGAACCAACCTCCTGTCGCAGGTGCGCACTTTCAGGTTTCCGGCAGACGCCGAGCGTAGAAACGCTTGGATAGCAGCAGTTCGGCGGGACCGATGGATGCCTACGAAAAGCTCCCATGTTTGTTCTGCTCATTTCGTTCAAGGTGAGAACAGATTTATGATGTCTGCTTGTGCCGCAGCTAATTCCTGCACGTCTTATGTGCGCTTTGAGATTGAACGTTGACTGGATTGAACGTTGCGGGTTGGCAATCGTCGCGACCGCATTCGCCTAATCAGCGGCTGCATCTCTAGCAGTAAAAATTGCACCGTGAAGTAAGGAAACACTGTTTTGCGGTTAGTTGTGCGTGCAAGGCGTCGCTTAGCCATTTCCAGGGCAATTAGCCAGCTTGTGACGCTTGCAGTGCAGTTTCGATCATGCAGCAATGCGAGTGTGTGTGATTTACGGGCATATAAAGTCCCGAAGTAACTCAGCTTATGATAAACGGCGTAGTTGAGTGCTCCAGAATAATTTAGACCACCTGAGGGTTTTGAATGTGTACTGAATTTGCACAGCACACGGTCGCTTTCTAGACGCGTGTCGCGTCAATCAAAACTCTGCCGCTATGGCCGGGATCGAACCCAGGTATCCCGGCTTAGTAATCGAGCGCTTAGTTGATGCTTAGTTTATGAGCGGCAGTTTTTGCTGCGATGCGGGCCCAAGCATCTTATTGTTGTAATGCCTAACTCGGTTGGTGTTCTTTTATGCGCATATCTGGCGCGATTGCTCAGGCGTCTGTTGCTAACCTTCTGGTCGTGTGTTCGATCCCGTTCGCTGCATCAACTTTTCTACAGGGACGAAATCCAAAAACGCTGGAGTATCATTCGATGCACTTTTTGTTCTACTATTCTCAGCGGCTGGAGAAATTAATTCGATCGCCTGCAAGTGCTGGTAAAAAGAGTGAAATGCTTCCAACTTGCTTGATTCAATATTTTTGTGCAGTTTCTTACTTACAAATGCAGAACGTAAAGTATGTAATCATACCAAGGAACCCTTAGTGTTTCTTCCTTTTCCTAGAGAAGTCCTGGGCAATATTGCTTTGGTGCATTTCAGCCAGTTTTTTTGTTTTTTTTTTGCATTTGAGAGTGCACATGTGGCTACTAATTTTCAAACATTCTTTTCTTTCTTTAGGTAAACCATCATCTGACCCCACACATCCCGACTATGTCCCCTCCATATTTCCTTATCGTGCCTCGGGAAATGTGGCCCAGAAAATTTCTAGGTTCCAATGCGCTGCTCGAAAGGATGGATTGAAGGAAGCATCCAGACCTGCTGCATGTAATCCTGGGCCAAGTGTGCTTGACTGTGGGCTCAACACGACTGGCGCAGGACAAGACGCGGATGATACTGCACTATCTGCGACTGCAACTGTTTCGTGGTAGAGAATTGCCACATGGAAACAGAAACTGATCTCAGCATGCAGAATATATCCCATCTTATTGAAGAGAATGGCAGGCTTAAGCAGCGTTTGGCCTCTCTGGAGGAAGAGTGTTCAGCAGCTAAGCAAAAGGCTGGTGAACTTGAAAACAAGCATACAAACCATGCTATTATAACCAAAGAAGTGGTAATGCAGTCAGCCAAAACAGTAAAGTTTTACACAGGGTTTGTATCTACAGCCATGTTCACTGCTTTCCTGCAGTTTGTGCTGTCAGCATGGAAGCCGTCATGTGCCACATGGCTTGATGCAGAAACACAGCTCATCATGGTACTCATGAGACTTCGTTTGGGTCTCCTTACCCAAGATTTGTCATGCAGATTTGGCATCTCAAATGCCACTGTCAGTTCAATTTTTCATGCATGGCTTGATGTTCTTGCTGCAAACATGACAAAGTTGATAATCTGGCCTTCCCGACAGACACTTCAAGCTAATCGGCCAGCGGCGTTTCAGGACCCTTTTTTGATGGTGTAACTGGCATCATTGATTGTACTGAAGTATTCATACAAAGGCCGATATTATTGACAGCAAGGAGCCAGACATATTCTCATTACAAACACCATAATACAGTAAAAACACTAGTTGTAATATCACCTTCAGGAGCAATAACTTTCGTATCAAAAGCATGGGGAGGCAGGACGCCTGACAAGGAGATTACTCTACGCAGTGGTCTCCTAGACAAGGTCAAGGAAGGGGATGTTTTTCTTGTGAACCGAGGATTTAGATGCGGTGAGATGTTTGCTGCACGAGGTGCAACACTTCTCATGCCATCACTGACTAAGAATCGTGCCCAGCTACCTGGTGCTGAGGTCACAACGTCTAGGAAAGTCTCTAGCGTGCGCATCCATGTTGAAAGGGCCATACAAAGATTGAAAGTTTTCAGAATTTTCCAGACTGTGCTGCCTTTGAATTTCGTGAAGAGGACTGGCGACAAGAACCTCACAACCATAGATAAAGTGGTGGTGGTGTGCTCTGCTTTAGTTAATCTGCAAACCCCTATCATTAAGAATTCTCAGCGCAGAAGTGCTTCATAACTCTCTTCCACGAAAGTGCGGTGCTGTGAGGAAACATGAATACAGACATGCTGTGATGGAACAGCAAATGCTCATGTGTGTGTGACCATACTGACAATCATTGCATATAGTTTCATAGTGTGTACTTATGTTTTCGACTACTTCCAGTGTGTCTGCACTACGTGTACACACACTGTGATAGAACAGCAAGTGCTCATGTGTGTGTGACCATGCTTTTCATTGCATGTATTTATCTTTTCTACTACATCCAATGTGTCTGCACTGTGTGTACACAATAATTCATGTTGTTGATGTTGCCCTCATTGATCTTTTCACATTTGTTTATTCTATTTTCTTGCACTCTCTGCAGTCAATTACTGCATATTGTTTGACTCAGTTTTTAAGTATTTCCTGTTGCTTGTTCTCACATGTTGAGAATTGGGCTTTTTGTTTTCTGCTTTTATAGTTATTCTGTCCTCAGAGCAGGTGTTCAAATTTTTACTTGCTGTTTGCTTCTGTATCAGTTTTTTTTATATGTTCCCTGCTTGGGACGTGAAGGCGTACTGTATTTAAAATCTATTATATTTGAGTTTGCACATCCGACAAATGCATCCGACATTAGTCCTTGAAGTGAACATATTTTGTCAAACAAGCAGTGTTTATCTGCCTTTCGAATGTGATAAAATATAACACTTGGAGTGTTCAGCAAAAAAAAAAGCTTGTGCTTAAGTTGAGATGCTGTAAGCTACAGGGTTAGCCTTGAGGTTTCTGCCTACAATTGCTCCACCGTAGCGGCACCTACAGTAACTAAATTACATAATCTAGCGCGAGCGCGACCTGTATGCGAGGCCACCCATTGAACATTGGAAGCGTATAGAGAAGCCTCTGCTGCTCAGATTATGCAACAAACTTAGACCGCTAAGACACAAAGCCTCAGTAGGGAACCCACACTCTAACCTTTGAAGGGCAGATTTTTATTCATCCGACAGGATAACAACAGGTTGAGCCGTACAAGACCCTAGCTTCTTGAGAGCTGCCTGAATGGCAACGCTTTCAGCTGTTGTGGAGGACACGACTTCAGTAAAGCGAACAGACCCTGTACACTTCAAAGAGGGAATGTGAAAAGCAGCAGCACTAGCTCCTCTGGCCTTGTCCTTACTCATCAGCAGTCTGCCCATTATGTTGACATGCAGTGCAAATCCATTGTCGAGGTGTGCGTCTAAGTTTTACACACTTGAGGTGAAACGTTGCCTCACAG
Organism: Amblyomma americanum; assembly: GCF_052857255.1. Lineage (NCBI taxonomy): Eukaryota > Metazoa > Arthropoda > Arachnida > Ixodida > Ixodidae > Amblyomma > Amblyomma americanum. The sequence continues at coordinate 65,394,611 of NC_135505.1, read as the reverse complement.
AGTGAGCATTCCACAATGTGGCCCAACTTGGTGCCTCGGCAGTGACATGTCTTCTTTGCACGTTCGATTTGACTGAAGATGTGCATTGACTGTAGTTCCGGGAATATGTAGGTGAAAAAAAAGTTTGCTGCCTTGAGTTTAGTAGCTGCCCAAAATGTCTCGTCAAAGCTTATGATTTCTTTTGTTAGAGAGGAACCTGTAAATACCACAAAATATGCCTGACACAGACCAGTTAGAGCCATTTGAGCCTAAATTTGTGTGTAATAGGCATGGTTATGCTTGAGCTGCAAGTCTTCATTCAGATATGCCAGTTTAGTTAAGCCCTTCGTCAGTGAAGCATCTTTCATAGTTGCAGGGCATTTCACTTCTAGTACTGATTTTGGACAGCATGAACAAGACACTAGTGCATCTGGAGATGCTCCAATAAAAGGCATGCTCCTTGCAATAAAAAGACCACAGTCTCGAAGACTGAAGTCCACATGTTTTTGGGACTCCGTTTCTACAAATGCCTGCACAGCTTTCTTCTCTGTTTCGGAGCCCCACCGCAGGTTGGAAACTTGAGGCGTCTTCACGTATCCCATAATCTCCGCAACAAGGCCTGCTGCACCTGTGCTGCATGCTGCGACACGGTGCATTACAGAGGCAGTGATCCTCCCTCGACGTTCTTGTAACCATCTTGGTGACCTTGCTTGGCCTCGAGTAGCTTCCTCAATTTCACTACAGCATGCAGCTGTCAGTTCCACTTTTTTTCCCTCGTCTATGTCGAGGTCTTGGTATATTTCAGCAAGGGGCGGTTTCGCAGAGAGTTGCTTGCATCTGCCCACTCGTACAGGTTCCAGGGCAGCTGTCTCAGGGGCAGAATCTGTGTCCTCGCTGTCAGAGATTGAAGTCAGGATCAAAGTGTTTGGTGCAATTTCCTGAAAAAACAGTATTGGAATTAGTGCCCTATTTGCAATGTCAGTGGATCTGGTTCTTTACAGTTGCACAAACAGTGAGCATTTTTTGAGTGTGTCCTTTCTCTACGTATGTATCAAAATTTATTTAATGAGAAGTCCTTATTCACTTGATGAAGAAACCTTGACACTTGCTCATCCGTGAGCACTGGTACTGAGTAGTCTGGTGCCTCGCTGACTTGGGGTGGGGCACGGCCTATTTTGGGCTTAAGAAATTCAATCTCCGAGACTGGTGCTGCCTGTGGAAAGTTCAGTGTCAATTACAATTTTGCTCACAACTCTGTTCATGGCAGAATGAAAACAAAGACTTACTGTGCTTCCCTTTGATGCCTCAATCCATTTACATGCAACATCAGTTGGGGACGGGTCATTCAGGCCATACTGCGCAGTTGCCTCAACTCTAAACAAGAGTGCAGCCACGTGTGTGCAGCATTCCCCAAGGCTGAAAAATAAGTAGGAAACATGAGAAATAAAAAGTTCACAACTGTAATTATTGGTGAGAACTGTGGCCCTTGAAAAAGTTTAAATGCCTTGTACAAAAGAATGCTGGAGGGTGAGATTTGACGACTTTTGTCATCCACAAGGCAACTCGATTAGGATGAATGCAACATCATGCAGTCAAGCATCGACAAATGATCTGGCTAACTATGACATGAATATTGTCGCAAAGTAGTGGCTTTAATAAAGCAGACTTGCATGGAGACCAATAACAGCTGCCTGAACAAACGGATTATTGGGCTGAGTTGCGCCCCACGAATGAATAATATGCGTCGGTGATCACAAGCGCTCTCGGCGATCCTCGAAATAGACAGTATGGAAAGTTACAGATAACATGTTACAAATGACAAGTACAATCTAGAACAGCACAGATGCGGCAGCGTGTCACAAACAAAACGAGATAATTCTGGACAAATCTGCATGCGGCGAGCAAAGCGATAAAGCCGCGCTCGGGCGGCTGTTAGCACAGGAAACAAAGTTTACAATGACGAATTACGGCAGTATGGCAAACATTTCATTACACGCGCATAGTTAGGCGAACAGTAGCGCTTTTCTGCGCTGTAACGCAACTAGTACAGAATTTTCGAAAACGGGAAAGTCTCCATTCTTTGTGGTTTGATTCATAAAAATGAAAAATAAGGCAAGGTAAAGGCTCATGGCATTGTAGCTCTCATTATGATTCGCCTACTTACCCGGCCATGCAAGTGCAATGCGCACTTTCGATGGTTCCATCCTCCTTCACGATGCACCACGCCTTGTAAGACTTCGAAAGCGTTTGGCTGGCTTCCACAGTCGCCGCCATAACAACAACGCCGTCTCCGTGCGCTCCCGCCTTGAAAGATTTCACTTGCTTCACCATCCCGCATATGAATGCGTTGTACGCATCTTCAAGTTTGTAAGACTTAAACTGTTCGTTCGTGTAAAAACACACGCCTTCCACAAGATACAAATAAATATCTGCTACTGTCACAGGCGGCAGATTTCGTGGGCCCGATGTAAAGGCGAACCGGACAACGTCGTCGTCGAGAGCGTCAGGCAGCTCCTCACCTCTGAACGAAAGTTTCGCGCGGTACCGCACTTGCGCCTCGGTGTCCAGCTTCTTAAAATAATCACTTGACATTATTTTTGTACAAGCGACGCACAATGAACGTAAGCACAGGCTCAAAACACGCACGGATAGTCGGGGTCTCCGTATCGCGCCGCCTGAAAAACACTGTCGGAAGTTCTTCGCCGGAAGGTTTAGTGGGAGCAGCCAATGAGCGCCAGAGGCGCGTGTTTGTAAACAGTGAAAAGGCGTATACAACGGAGATGCAAACCTTGCACACTGGTTACTTTTCGCAAACGTGGTACTATTCCGCCTACCAGACCGCAGGAGGTAAGCAAGAAAAGAGCAACCAAAAACGTATTAAAAAAAGATCTTTATTCAAAGCAGCTGTGAGGCGCTTGAAGTGGTTGTGCCTATAGGCAGGGCTCGGGCAGGGGTCAGGACCTGGAGTGGGGTGCGGGCTTGAGGTGGGGCTCTGGGCAGAACTTGTTTTGAGGTGCTGGGCAGAACTTGGGGTGGGGTACATTTTTTTCATGTTTGCTGCGTGCCGGTGATTCAGGTTAGACAGCACGGCTCGGCAATCTGCTGTAGCACGGCTAAGAGATCCATAAAACGCTTAACGAAGCTGTCCTCCTGTAAACTGATCAGTCATATCTGAAGTAATCGTTGCACTCCTCTTGCAAAAGGACTTTTCCACTGCATTCAAATTCCTTATCCAGCTCTTGCACGATGACCTCACAATTGCGCCGAGCCTGCAAAGAGAGGCGTGATGTCATGATGAACGCAAATATGGCCGTCAGAGGAAAAAACAGAGATGATTAAATAACACTGAATTTTGTGAGGCACAGTCCGCGTGGAAACACTCGACACATATTTTAGAGGATAATTTGTAACAACAAGCACCGCATTTTTCGCACAAAGTGAAATTTAATTTGCCTTGTCCCCAAATTGGTGATTTTTAGTTAATTGCGCCGTTTCGCACTTCTAGAAAGATATTCAATGTGAAAAAAACAACAAAGTAATGTATATTGCAAGGAGGTAAATGTAATATTGGTTTATTATCATAATTATGTATCTCTAAATTGAGAACGCGTTTTTTATTCAGTTACAGATGCACAGTTGTAGCATCTCCTCCATATGGACATCAAAGAGCAGTTTTTGAACAAAGCTGTTTTTTTTTAATGGGGTCAAAATAATTACCGCTCGAAGAAAAAAACTCAGGACACCTTTGCTTTTAAATCCAACAGTTTATCTTAGTCGCTTCCAATGCATGTAATACAGATTGTAAACTGACTTGAAAACCACACGAAATACCAGCCTGACAGAAAAAGAGTAATTTCTTTTTTTCATTGAGAGATAACTTGGCAAAAGCGTTTGCCTTAAATTGCAGATTTTTCATTGCACATGCATGTGTTTAAACATTAGAGAAAGAGCGCAAAAGTAGTTACACATATCCTTACCGAATGTCTGTAGTGGAACACAAAACAGTTTCGAATCCTATTCTGCATAAACTGACACATGACAAACGTATTCCTGAAAGAATTTGATGAAAAGTGCAGAAGAATACAAACCCACTCTTCGTCAAAGTTGGGAATGTTGGTGAATTCATTGCACCAAAGACGAAAAATGAAATTCTTACCATTCCGGCAGATCTGCACATGCGCACGAACGTCAAGCCAGAAATTTGGCAATGAGAGTAAATACATACAGTCGTCCTCGGGGGCTTTGTCTCGTTCTCTTTTTCCTGCGGAAAAATTAAAGCCGCATGAAGGAGAGCAACACTTACTCCCAAAATCACATTGGTTTCCGAACGTACCTCAAGATAAAATATTTGTAGTACTTACAAGTAAGGTATTGGAGGGCCAGTGTAGTGAACCGCGTCGGAGCTCTCAGATGTGGGTTTTCGCTTGGCGCATACTACGAACGGAGCCAGCTCGAGTGTGCGATGCTCTTTCGTAGCGTTGGTTGCGCGGTTGGGGCGCCGCCGCGCCAGGCAAGCAAGACTCGTCCGGGTCAAGAATTGTGTCGTGGCGATGCATCGCGCTGTGACGAATGGCAGGGGAGACGACGGCGATGGGAGGGAGGGGCAGCAAGGAGCGGAGTCGTTTTCTTTAGACAGCTGTTTGTGGTCTCAAAAAAGTTTCCAGCTGAAAGGAAGAGGAAAGAAAATCTTGGGGGGGGGGGGGGGGGGGGGGGAAGGGGGGGGGGGGGGGGGGGGGGGGAGGGGTGGGGGGGGGGGGCGGTGCATCGAGCCGCGCAGCGCGCACCTTCACATGACAGAAACATCTAGGAGAAATGAGTAAAAAAAAATGCTTGGGGGGGGGAGGGGGGGTGTCGCGCTGCTTTGAAAAGGGCACGTCCGGGAGATGAGGTTGGGGGGAGATAGGAGACCTCAAAAGAGAGAGGGGAGGGGGGGCCGAAACATGTGGAAGAGGTTTGGAATTCTCCGAGAATGAGTCATAAGTAGTTTTGAAGGTAAGGGAGTGGAAAACGTGAAGCGTCAAAGTATTCTTGCAAAGCCGCTGGAGAAGCATCATGTCCGGCGACCGAAAACTTTGAAGCGAAAATGTGGAGCTCGAGATGGACTTCGCCAAAACGACTTCAGACACTCGCGCGTTTTGTGGGGCCGTGTGTTTGTTCAGGATGGCTAAATGATATCATGAAATAACAAACACATAAAACAAACAAATTAAATATTATGCAAGCTAATTCGCACTATTTCATAGTATTACATACGGGACCTGTGGCAAACAAGCTAGGTTAACATGCGTCTGACACCATTTTTCAGTAGATTTATTTCGCTTGGTTGTCGAAGAATCCTCCATCGTTTTGTTGTGCGTGGAAATTTCACCCAAAAAGCTAAATAAGAACTAAATCGTGTTAAACTGTGGCTCGCGACTATTTCCTATGCCTTTCATCAAAAAAGGTAATATTCAAAGAAAAAAGTTAATTTGCGAGCAATTAAGTAAAGACGTCTGCAAGAGCTATAGCCCTCAATGCAAATTATGCAACAAAACAATCAAATGCACAAAAACGACATTTTGAAACATTACGATCTGCAGAAAAGGAAGAAAAACCAAAATCGGAAAACGCAGGGAAGGCGCGATCACAGGGAACGACGTACGGAAGCGTAGGAATCTCTTACCGCGTGTTGAAGCGGCGGCCTAATGTTTCGCGCATGTGCAACTTATAATTGTAAATTACGAGGCCACTGCTTCGTTTCTGACGTTGCTAAAATTGCGCACAAAGTCGGCTTAGGGAATGCACTTCCACTAAGTTATTACGTTTGATGTAGTATCTGTATTAAGCAGACACCCACTGCGCAGTGCGGCAGTGAATTCTCTATGGGCTCCGTGCGCTGCAGTTTGGCGCGCGCGAGTGGCGCCACCTGGTTAACAGCGGTGGCGAAAGGCGGACGCAGCCAACGCAGTTCTCTGGTTCAGTTTGCAGTGAGCGAGGCGAGCGGTGAGGTGTTTCGTCCGAAGGCGAAAACAAACTTGGATAATTATGGGTGCTCTACCTACTGCTGTGTTTACCCAATGTCATAACAGCTATAGAAACACTGCAGTCAAGGTACCGAATATATTTAAACGCCTTTCTTGGACATCGTGCATGCTAGCTCATGCACAGAGGGTATGCTGGAAATGAGTGCACTGTGGAATTAAATTCATGAGAGTGAACTGGGAAAGGGTTTACATTGACTGGGGTGTTTTGAACGTGCCATCATTGGTAGGAGCTGCTGTCTGTCTTTATGAAGAGCGAAGGAATGCGCTTAGTCAGTCACAGGAAATGGTCTCCGGTGAAGTTCTTGGAGCAAGCATCTGAAGTTTAAGTCTTCGTTTGTTATGCTCAACTGTGGTTCAGCGTGTCAATTTTGTTTCTAGTTTTTTTTTTTTCGTGCGTGTGTGTATGCAGTGGGAGCGACGTCGTACTTCTGAGAGTGCTTATGTCGTTTTTCGCATTGTTTCACCTAAGCTTTTGTGTATTATTTGCATCGTTTTATTTCCTTCAGTAGTTTAAAATTTTGTATCTTTATTTGTTGCATTTATGAGATCTTAAATCCTGTTCTAAACGAATAAAAAAATAGAGAGTGGTTCAAATTTCTCTCTATATATATTTCTTGGATTTCACAACATCACTAAACCCTTAATTTCGGGAATTAATCTTTTGATTTTATTTACGTTTATCGTCCCAATGCAACGAAGACTATAAGGGGCGCCATAGTAGGAGGTTCCAGATAATTGCAACCATTTGGAGTTCTTTACTTGCACTGACATCGCGCAGTACGCGGGCCTCTAGAATTTTGCCTTCACCGAAATGCGATCGCCGCAACCAGGAACGAAAACGAGTCATTTGGGTCAGCAGCTGAGCACCATAACCACTGAGCCACCGCGGCGGCCTTTCTATAGTTAAGTATTTACCAGAAGAGAAATACGACCAAAATAATTCATGTAATTGGTGTCTTCATGAAATTCCTGAAATGAAAGTCCTGTGGAAGATACTTAACAAAAAACCCATCGTCTTTTTGTATGCTTTGAGCTATGCTTCTCTGAGAGGAATACACAAAGTAAAAAAGTGTCGATCCTACAGGATGTAGAGCACTATAATCTGATATATATGTGTAGTAGTAGTAGTAGTGGTTTATTTAAAATAACATAAAAGGAAGGTAAAAGATTTTGCTAGCCCCGGCATCTGCCATCACGTGCGGCGGCACCTGAGCTGGGGCAGCGGAAAGAAAGGATAGCAGGCAGGTGGGAGAAATGAAATAAAAGAGGTGAGGGGACAGAAGAAAGACATGGGGGGAGGTAAATAGTACACTACATAAAATAAATATACACTGCATAAAAACATTAAAAGTGAACACTATGAATGCAAAATAAATATACTATATACATTATTTACACAAAGAGTAAAAAAGTCAGTAGTCTTCGCGGCGCGCGTGTGCTGATGACGGGAAACTCGGCAGTCAATGGTCACACGCGCGCCGCACTTTGCACACAACAGCTGGTGTGGGGCGCCCAGCTGTTAGAGAGTGTGCGTTTTTCGCATTTCTAGCCGACCATTCACATAGTCGATGTCACAGTCGATGTAAATTACATAGCTGATTTAAATATTAGGGTCAGAGCCTTGTTTCTCAAACTGTAAAGGTACTTAATTAATCTCAATAAGCTCAACTGCGCTGCCAGATATTGCAGTGCCGTCGGGACTGCAACACAATCATGGTTGCTCGGAATCGGTGATCAGCCCAACCTGAAAGCAATTGAAACGAAATGCAGCAGTGGTGGCGTCAAGGCTTTCAATGCGTTGAAATTCGCAGAGAAGAAGGCGTTGACTTAAAATGGCATCGCGGTCAGTGCGCGTCTGCTATGCCGCGCAGGGCCACCACGGCCAGCCTCGAGAGGGGCGCGCGCGCACTCCCTTCGAAAGACCGGCCGTGACTGAGCGTCCGGTTAACGCGGTGAGTGCCACGAGGCGGCGCTGGCGATGTGCTTGCTGCTGGCGCCACCATACCAGCGCACGGAGCCCTTTGATTTTTTTTAGAAGGAAGCCCTCTTGGGATGGTTTTCAGATACTCGCGCAAGCAGAGCGTGCAAAAACGCTTTAAAATACCTTAAGTTCATACAAATAGGCGGGTTTTATGCCCAGAAATCGGACAAAGGCAACAGCGTGGGCTTTGTGCACTTCTCAAAAAATATTTTTTTTTATTAGCGGCGTGGATAAGCCATATATAGTTACACGAATCATTACAACTTGGTCAAGCTAGCGCATATTCATTAATTACTAAGTTTACCAGACCATTTCAAAGGAATTTTAGTGGTTAGTTGCAGCCGCTTCTAGTTCCCAGTATTAACGATAGAATTCTATAGATCCGTAGTTGTCTGTCTGGATGGGGTCGTCGTCGGCCTTAGGCCCATTTCACACGCATGCGATTTTCGCCTGCGACACTGCGAACTCCGTCGGTCTGCGACTGGGGACGGCGGTCGGTCTAGTAGTAGACGGCTTGCGATCGAGTTCTGTCCAGTTGGTATTCAGTCGCAGCATCGGTGCGTTCGCTCAGCGACTGAACAATGGTTAGCGCCGAGACTGCGTGCGACGTGGGGTCACGTGGGAGCTGTTGTCGCGGTGGAAGCAAAACTGTGTATTCTAATCAAAACATTAAAATAATGCCCCACATCTAAAAATACACTCGTCATAACATCATCAACACATTTCGTGTAGCGTTTCTGTCGCGTTTAATCATGGATTGGCTTTGCAAACATCAAGAAACGTTGACTGTCCCTTTGACCGAATTCGCTGCGGAGTTGCATGAGAAAGCACTGGCCGAAAATGGCTCTGCGGCGTCACCGGCTAGGCCGACTGTTTTCGTTTTAGTTGCAGCATGTGAAACGGGCCTTATGCGACATAGCGGTTCCTCTGTGGCGGGATATGCACACTCGATTGACCACCACCGAAGTCGCCGTCATGTCGTTGCACAACTCAAAATCAGCGAACGAACCGAACAAAAGTCGATGGCAGCAGCACGCACCGAGCGAATGCGTTTGGAAATTGTTGGGAAGCATCTTAGAACACTATTCATCAGCGGCGGAGCCCGCGGCAGACGTCGCCGCGCCGCGCCTCGGCGGCGTCGAAACGCTCCTCTTTTAGTTTCTCCTGTGCGAGAGCTCCCTCTGGCCGGCGCGATCAGCTGACAGCTTAATTCGGTTTCATTGAGTTTTTTCGTCGTAACTATGCCTCTATCTCCGACTGCGCAGTCGGAAAATATTCGTTGTTTATCCAACTCCACACATATACCGCGAAAGTGTTCGGTAAGAAAGAGAAAAAGATTAATAAAACTTCAAATTCTTGGACTCGCCCAAGCGCAGCCCAGGAGCTCAAAGCGAGTTTTAGAGCGTTCAAAATTTATAAACTATTTAAACAAAAAATTATAAAATCAGTATTCTACCCAGTATAATGGATGGTGCAATGTTCACCAACACCTGCCAGTATACTTTTAACACTGGATAAGAGGTAGCAAGCCAAGGCCAATATAGCCAGGTTTCGAAAATGGCTTAGCCAATTCTGGCAAAGAGTGGGACACCTCTGGCTAACATGACCCATTATAGCCAAGTTTCGAAAATGGCTTAGCCCATTCTGGCAAAGAGTGGGAGAACTCTGGCTAACATGGACCATCATAGCCATAATTTTTTGATGGCTCAAGCCAATATCAGATCCTCATTGACAACTCTGGGCCTACTTAGGGCCACGCTGTGCCAGTGGCTTTCTAATAGTGGCCCGCTGTCATGTGCTACCTGGGTACTTGGCACTTAATACTCTTAGTCCTTTAGGCCTTAATGTCCGAAGGCAAAGGAAACGGTTGAAACCCCCCTGATCTTTTCCGACCCTCGACTGTAAGGTAGCAATTCCCCATGCGAGCGCACAGCGCAGCTCTCCTTTGGCAGCAACGCGTTCGCTCGTACTTGAATATTTGGTAACAGTATGCCCGCCATCTTCAAATTTTCACGGATGGTTCTCTGGAGAATGTCAAACAAGCTAGCGCAGCGGCTTTTTAGATTCTTTCTTCGGACTGTAAGGGGTCTGTACGCTTTACTGCTGTCGTACCCACTACAACGGCCGAACGTTTTGCTTTTGAGGCGGCTTTACGGAACCAAGGGTTTTGTCCGTCTTAACTTGTCATCCTGAGTCAAAATCTCCCCTTCAGAGGTTAGAGCGCGGATTCCGTGCTGATACCTTTGCAATAAGCTCTCTGCGCATGGTGCACAATCTGCGCAGCAGAGGCTTTACTCTGTAATTCCAAAGGGTGCCCTCTCACATAGGAATCATCGGCAATGAAGTGGAAGACAGTCTCTCCCATGAACCTTTGTCAAGGAAGTCACCAAGAAAAGCACCTAAACATGAAAACAATCTCTACAGGAAAACGGTGCTCGATCATGTCTGCCCCTGATGAGTGCACCCCACAAGCCTTGTGTGACCAAGGGAATGGAAGATCCCGAGCGACTCTACTACATCGAATTCGCACGGCCTCTGCTCGCACTCCTGCTTGGATGCATAAGACGAGCATGACATCGTCTCCGCTATGTTCTTTATGTAATGTGTGCTGGGATAGCGAACATTATATTATGTACTGCCGGAGTACAACGCGGAAAGGTATGTGATGTTCGTTTCCTCCAAGAAGACAGGATCTCTTCACAGTATTGTTCAGGACATTGTCTACCCAAGTGGAAACCAGATATGCAGAAAGGAGGCTGCACGCCTTCTTTTAACATTTCTGCACGACACTGATCTTGGTTCTAAATGGTGGCAACAGGAGTGGGCTATGGTCGATTCTGATTGAATGTGTGCGAAGATGGTGTCAGTGGACTATGTTATACTGTGAACGAATGTGTGTATGATTCTGGCATTGCAATGGACTATGGTCGAGTGTGATTGAATATGTGCATAGATGGTGAGTTCCTTTGTGGACTGTGATGTGGACTCTGTGGAGTGAATGTGTGCATAGATGGTGACTGCGGGAGTGGAAAATGTGCAATTATAAGAGATTGTGCGCATATCGCGGCAGATGCAACAGGCTTTAGGACATTGTTAATATAGATGGGATGCTACGGTGGAGCAATTGCCGGCATAATAAGCAAGGCTAATCCGACCTGTAGGATTCAACACCTCAGCTCAGCTCATCTCTGGTGTTGTCGATGGCTTTAGCGCTATATATTGCACCATCGATACTACAGCAACGTGCCACAGTGCAAGCATTATTACGGTTTGGACAGTGTAGGGATGTCTTCGAGATATTGGCAGTTTGCTTTTCACGTAAGAGTCAAGTTATGTCCCAGAAGTAATTACTTGTAAAATCTTTTCAACATCTAATGGCTTATTATGAATTTTTCGGCTAACAGCCACGCAAGTTTTATATATACGTGCAATGTAAACGTGGATAAGTGACTGCGAAAGCGATTGGATTCTGAGAAATGTAAAGCGCGGATAACAATTAAATTTCTTATGAACGTAGTCAGGCTCTGAACAATGCGATTTCAGTATTTACATGTCGTTTCGTTACTGTTAAATATGTTCAGTGCAGGTTAATATCTCTAAAAGATTTTTTACGCACTAATGGGCATAAAGGCATCGTTCCCTGCAAAGTTCTGAAGGTGTTCGCTATAGTTTGGCGTTGGTCAGTAAACGATACCTTCCATTTCCGGCATCGTCTACCGAGTTTTGAGCACCTCCAGAAGAAATAAATTACATCCTGTATCATATGCTTTATTATGCCGCTCCTTGCAGTTTCGTAAAAAGAGTCGTGATCCAATATACAACTGTGAGCAATATGGGAACGAACAATTTCCCTAAAAGAAATTAAGTTGTATAAATATAATAAGGCATTATATTTAAATTGAGCAACAAGAATTTCTTATTTCATGATAGAAGACCGCATGCAATTAAGAGAGGGACATTTCTGTGGCGTAATAGGTATTTTTAAAGGCTGCCACAAAATCAGCACATTATGCCATTCATTACCTAGCTGCAAATAAATGTGATGTTTCTTTTTATAAGGTCACCGCTGAAACTTTCTAGAGCCCGGTATGTTATAGTATAAAGGTAGTACTTAAAATGTAGCTGTAATCTTGTCTTCGAGTGGAACACCGGACCAGTGGCAGCTTTAACTTTATTGAGGTGTGAATCAGAGGGCTTCTGCCGTCGTTCTGAAAGAATGTGTGGCGAACTGCTCTTGCTCTCCCATCTGACCGCAACAGAAGCAATCTCATCTGGTTTATTCATTTATTGATTTATAAAATATTACAAGCCTTCACACAAGGCGTGAGGGAAGACAAAATGTTTCCACGATATGAATGCAACAAAAAGCGCAACAATGACAATGCACTAACAAAGACAATGCAGCCAGTAATGTACAAAATGCAAACGCAAGCTGAATTATATTTCGACGAATCTTTGCAGTGAATGTTCCTTCTTCAAATCTGCCACCACGCCACTTTATCGCCTTGTTTGGGACGCAAGATGCGACTAGATTTATCTCGATTCTAGAATCACAGCTGATTCTATGGTGTTCCGGAACGTTCCAGTAACTTTGCACACGTTATCTCGAAGGTTCTCTATCAGCTTTAAATTGATCACGGCCGACAGGGGCGGGCATTCTGTTCGTGGACCGCTGAGCACGCTTGTCGCTTCGCAGCCGCCGGGTGATTCAGTCCATTGTGGGCACAAGTCAGCCCAATAAACAGGTTTCGTTTAGAAGAAATCTTGCCCGCCTTCATTGCTCCTTCCACTGCCATCACCACTACTACGTGACATCTGGTGGAGCTGCGGGGACGCCTTCCATGTTCCAGACGCCCCCTTCAAGTCGTGACGCCAGCCCTCAGCGCTTCGCACCCGAGGACGACCTAGGAGCTCGGCGAGTCAGCCGATGTCTCCAGGGGGAGGAGCCTGAGTTCGAGACCCTGCCAGACCACACCAGACAGCGAAAAGACGCTGCTACGAGCACCGCAACCTCGCCGAAGATATCGACACCGATCATACTGCAGCAGCCGCGGGTTCCGACAAATTTCAATGGATTCCTAGCCAAAGAACCAGAAGAATGTTTTGACCAATTTGAGCGGTTGGTATCATTCAACAAGTGGGATGATGCGGGAAAACTTGGACACGTATTTTTCTGGTTGGATGGCTCCGCACGCACGTGGTATAAAAACCACGTGTCTTCCCTAACGACTTGGGCACTATTCAAGAAGGAACTTTTGAAGGCATTCACCAGTGTCGTCAGGAACGAAAAAGCCGAACGACTCCTCGAGTCTAGGATCCAGATTTCGAATGAGCTTGTCCGGGGTTACGTCGAGGAGATGAATCGCCTCTTTCGCCGCGCCGACCCCCATATGACCGAGGAAAAGGAAGTTCAGTTCTTAATGCGCGGCGTGATGGAACATTTATTTGGCAGCCTTGTCCGCTACCCACCAAAAACTGTCGACAAATTCAAGCAAGAAGCCTGCACAATTGAGAAGACCCTCAATGTCTGAGCGCGGCAGTACAACCGCCCTTCTGCCTGCGCAATGTGTCCGAACACGAAGACCACCACCAGCGAAAACATCCGAAAGTGATCCGCGACGTCGTCCGCAAGGAGGTATGCCGATTACTGCCATCCTCCCCACAGCCGCAAGCAGCGACTCTGATGGAAGTGGTAAGGAAAGAAGTGCGACAGGCACTTGGCACCCCGACGGCCACAGAACCCAATACCATGGCCTAAGCCGCTGCAGTAGGCACTCCTCAGCCCCAACAACAACCCTTACATACTTGAATAAAGACGTACCGCAAAAGAGACGAGCACGGGAGGTAGACACGACAAAGACGAACTCTACAAACAAGCGGCTTTGTTTTCCGTAACAGATATCAATAGATCTACTAGCCCAGCAACAAGCTTTATTGAACTCCTACATAGTGTGCGACATGAACAACTTGTACCCAAACGCCGCCTCCCTGCCCCCCCCCCCCCCCCCCCGCCCGTCCAGCCTTCGAGCGACGGAGCACAGGAAATGCAACGCCTGGAGGACTTCTGACAACCGGCCGTTGTGCACGCTTCCATTTAGGCGACGCCGGTCATATTCTTCGTCACTGCCAGTGCCGACGTACCGGTCTTCGAGGAGTGGCCGTTAACACGCCACGACCACGCTTGGGCACATGTCTGCAGGAAATCGACGAGTACCTGCGTCAAGAGGAGTACACGGCGAATAGCTTTTCGTGTTCACCATCGGCGTCAACCTCACGGTTTGCGTCGCCACGCCGCAGCTACGCAGCCGCGGTACGAGAAATGTCCCCCAGCCACCGTAGGGAAAACTAAAGACCGCAACCTCTGGAGGTGAGGTTGCTCACGAGCGAAACGCCGAAGATGCTCCACCGACCACGCTCCATGAAGACGCTACACTCGCTGCACCGACGCCGCAGAAAATGACGACACCGACCACGACGCGAACTGCATTCAACACGACGCCGCCACACAGAAAATCTTCGACAACACACCCCATCCGCGATTCGCGTACGCGACGAAGCCGTGACCCGACGCTGAGGCCGAATGGCAATGCAAGAGCCAGAACATCCGACTTAGAAGTGACTATCGACTACCGAAAAGTTACCGCTCTTGTCGGCACAGGAACCGATTACTTGGTAATGAATGGAACATTCGGTGCGCAGCTGAGGATAGTCCCGACCGCTTGAGACGGCCCACAAATTCGCATCGCAGGGGGCCACCTCATTACGTTATCAGGACTATGCACAGCGCGAGTGACTGTCAAAGGACATACCTATCCTGCATCCTTTGTTGTGCTACCGCAGTGCTCGCGCGAAGGAATTTTGGGTATGGATTTCCTTAATGAGCATCTGGCGATCATCAACCAGTGATCCAAGCTGATCACGCTTTCGACGGACGAGGCCATCCCTTCGATGAACAGTTTGGAAAGTCACGTTGCCCTGACTCTCGTGGAGGAAGAAGTGAGCGTCCCATCCCATTAGATCGTTTTCGTGACCGTAGACACCACGAAAGCCATTAACGTTGGAGCAATCATCGACGGAAACATGCAGTCGCTTATAAACCGAGGAATCAGCATCGCAAGAGGCATCGCACATTTCCGCAATGGGCAGAACGAAGTACTGCCCACTAACTTCACAGAAGAATACCGATACATTAACAGAGGAACTACGATTGCATTCTTCGAAGAAATATCTGACGTGCCAGACTCCCTCGCCCTCTCCGAACCCTCCGCAGAAGATCCGGCTGACAATGAGAACTCGCCCACTTTCGACATCAACCGGGCCCTGTCCCGGAACAGACAAGACCAGATCTGCAATCTGCTTCGAAGCTGCTCCAGTGTCTTTCGTCATCCCCGAAGTTCTGACAAACGCCGATTGGCAATCATCGCATCATAACCGACCAGCACGCCCGACCTCTCCGTCAAAGCTCCTACCGTGTGCCGCTGCCAGAACGACAAGCCGTCCGAGATCAAGTGGAAAAAATGCTTCGCAACGACATTATCCAGCCATCAAACAGCCCATGGGCGGCACCAGTTGACCTAGTGAGCACGAAAGACGGCGCACTTTGGTTCTACGTTGATTACCGCCCCCCTAAAAACATAACAAAATAGGATGTCTACCCCGTTCTCCGCATCGACGACACACTGGACCGGCTCTGCAAGGGCAAGTATTTCTCCTCGATGGACCTCAAGAGCGGCTACTGGCAATTTGAGGTCGATGAATGATTGCGAGAACAAGGCGTTCATTACTCCGGATTGGCTCTTCGAGTTCAAGGTGATGCCATTTGGTGTGTGTTCCGCACCAGCGACGTTT
Organism: Amblyomma americanum; assembly: GCF_052857255.1. Taxonomy (NCBI): domain Eukaryota; kingdom Metazoa; phylum Arthropoda; class Arachnida; order Ixodida; family Ixodidae; genus Amblyomma; species Amblyomma americanum. The sequence continues at coordinate 65,378,780 of NC_135505.1, read as the reverse complement.
CAGCGAGTAATGGATACTATACTGCCGGGCCTGAAATGGCAAATTTGTTTGTTATATTTAGATGACGTCGTTTTCTTCGCCTCGAACATCGAAGAGCAACTCAAAATACTTCGAAGAGTGTTAGACGCCATCAAGACGTCTGGCCTAACCTTAAAAGCAGAGAATTGCCAATTTGCCTAAGAAGAGCTGCTGTTTCTAGGCCACATTGTTAGCAAGGAAGAAGTAGGCCTAGACCCGAAGAAAACAGCTGCTATTGAACAGTTTCCACCGCCAGCTAATGAGAAAGCAGTGCAAAGATTACTCAGACGGTGCGCATATTTCTGAGGATTTGCGAAAACCTTTACGCGCAACGTCGAGCCGTTCACAAAACTGCCGAAGGCAGACTCGCCATTTAAATCAGAAACCCCGCAAGCAGAAGCCTTCAATGAACTTCAATGCTTCGCGCTTTTTGATGACACCGCCGATACTGAAGTTCATACAGACGCAAGCAGCGTGGGCCTAGGTGCCGTCTTTTTCCAAAGAAGCGACTGGCTGGAGAAAGTCATCGCATACGCTAGCCATTCCCGTTCCAAGGCCGAGGCTATCTATTCGACGACTGCGAAGGAGTGCCTTGCCATCATCTGGGCTACGTCCAAATTCCGCCCCTACCTGTACGGACGACCGTTTAAGGCAGTCAGCGATCACCACGCACTGTGCTGGCTTGCCAGTTTGAAGGATCCCTCTGGCCGCCTCGCTCCATGGAGTCTGCGCTTCTAGGAGTTTGACGTCACCGTCGTTTACACGTCCGGACGCAAGCACTCTGACGCCGATTGCCTCTCACGAGCCCCTGTAGATGCGGCGCCGCCGGACGACGAAGAGGACGCCTTCCTGGGACCCATCAGCTCGAGCTCTTTTGCCCAGCAGCAACGGTCGGACCCCAAACTAAAACGCCTCATCGAGTACTTATAAGGCAGAGTTTCTACACCCCCCGCCTCATTCAATCGAGTGCTTTCTTCCTTCTGTGTGCAGAATGATGTCCTCATGAAAAAGAACTTCGCAGCAAAGAAAACAGCCCACATCCTTGTTGTACCTGCTTCTGTCTGCGAAGACGTTCTACAGGCTTCACAAGACGAGCCGACAGCTGGACATCTCGGGTTTACTCGCACCCTCCGCCGCATTCAATACAAGTATTACTGGCCCCGACTGTCTGCCGATGTCGCGCGTTATGTGAAAACCTGCCGAGATTATCAGCGACGAAAGACTCCTCCCTCCAGACCAGCAGGATTCCTGAACCCCATTGACTCCCCCTCAAGGCCTCTTAGCAGATTGGCACGGACTTGCTTGGTCTATTTCCAAGGTCAATGTCTGGAAATAAGTGGATCACCATAGCGACTGACTACTTGACCCGGTACTCAGAGGCAAAAGCCTTACCGAATGAAACAGCAGCAGCAGTCGCCAAATTTTTCGTTGAGTGCATTCTTCTGCGACACGGCGCCGCCGAAGTGCTCATCATAGACAGAGGAACAGCATTCACGTCGGAACTACCACTAGCCATCCTGCATTATAGCAAAACCAGCCACCGGAGGACAACTGCATGCCAACCGCAGACCAAAAGACTGACCGAGCGCCTGAACAAAACCATCGCCGATATGCTCGCCATGTATTTCGATGCCCAACACAAAACCTGGACGTCATCCAGCCTTACGTCGTCTTCGCCTACGACACCGCAGTGCAGGAGACCACCAAGATGACGACATTTGGGCTCGTCCATGGCAGGGAGGCCACGACCATGCTAGGCGTCATGTTGTCTAACGTTACCGAAGAAGAGAACGTCGACGTCGCCGCCTACTTTCAACGCGCAGGTGAAGCTCGAAGGCTTGCCCGATCACGGATCAAAGACTAGCAGCGTACCGATGACAGACGCTAGAACCTATGAAGACCCAACCCGGAATACAAGCCAGGAGACCAAGTCTGGGTTTGGACTCCCATTCTCTACCGTGGATTGAGTGAAAAGCTTTTGCGCCGCTATTTCGGCTCGTAGAAGGTTCGTCTTCGTCTAGGTGAACTGGATTATGAAGTCATCCCTGGTGCAATGATTGCATTCCAGCGACGCTGCTATGACGAAAAGTTGTCTATGTAGTTTGTTTGAAGCCCTATTGTGCGCGCTAAATAACGCTGCATTTCCACTCTGTGTTTAGTTTCGTACGATACGTTTTATTTGTTGCTAGTCGCAATATTTGTTTTAATGCATTCGTGTCGATACTTCTTTCAGATGGGGAGTAATGCCACGAATCTTTGCAATTTTTGCTCCTTCTTCAAATCTGCCGCCACGCCACTTTATCGCGTTGTTTGCGACGCAAGACGCGACTAGATTTATCTCGATTTATCGCAGCCAGGCAGAGCTGATCCTACGTTGTTGCGAAATATTCTAGTAACTTTGCACGTTTTATCTCGAAAGCTCGCTACCAGCTTTAAATTGAGCACGGCCGACAGCGGCGGGCATTCTGTTCGACGATCGCCGAGCACGCTTGTTGCTTCGCCGCCGCCGAGTGATTGAGTCCATTGTGGGCGGAAGTGACCCCAATAAAGTTTTCTTTTAGAACACCTTCTGTCCGTCTTCACTGCTCCTTCGAGTGCCGTCACCACTACTACGAGACCATATGAAGGGCATGGAATGAAGAATACTAAAATAAAGCTATGAAAGTTACAAAATACACGCATGGTGAAACATAGCAGAATAGAAGCTGTCTAACATCAATATAATCAACGTAATGAGCGCTGTTTGAAAGGTTTCATGCAACTTGTTCCAATCATTATGCGAAGGAATGCGCTAAAAGCGGCCCAAGAAGACAACACACACACACACGACACAAGCACTTGTGTCGTATGTTTGTGTGTTGTCTTCTTGTGCCGCTTTTACGCATTCCTTCGCATAATGATCAACCAACTGGCTCCGGTAATAGCTTTGCTTGTTCCAGTCATCATATACTCCACGCAAAAAATGGATACTTGCATGCGTTACTTCCAGTTGTCAAACGAGCTAGTATCTCGGTTTGATGTCTTGTTCGACACGCATAAATTTTCAGCAAGAAGCCTACGCTAGAGGAGAGCCTATGGGTTCTTTAGCTAGAAGCCTTGTTTCATTACCTGCATATTTTGGTTAAGTTGTAAGGTCTAAAGTCTATTGGTGAGGTTGGTAGGTGAGACAGGTAAACCACGCCTTGAGGAAATGAAGCGGATGGGTATACGTTGTATGATTTCCTGTGTTGCAATGATGCGTTTAGTATTAAGATTCCATACGACGCATGCGTATTCTAGGGCTTGTATTATGGACAAGCAGTGCGCAAATCGTGTATGATGGAAATGAGGTTGTTCTACTTTACTTCTAAGAAAGCACTGCTTAAGAAATGCTGCTGAGTGCATATTTGGTGCACGTTTATTTCAGAGTAAGGTATTTGCTATATTCCCACAGAGATACTTTTACTTGTTCACAACTTCTTGGAGCTGAAATGACCTATTGAAATTTAAGAAGATAAGCTCTTTCTGCAAGTTACTTTCACGTGTAATTTTTTTCTGCAATATACTTAGTATAATACTCGTTGCACCATGCATGTATGTTCCCAAAATTACTGTTGAGCAAAAAATGGTCCTCTGGCTGCCTCTTGCTCTTGGTCTTCTTGACTTGGTCCTCTTGGCTGCCTTATCTGTTAAGCAGCTCAGAGATATTAGTCTTGGCATCGAGAAGATTGCCGTCATGTCATATACAGGGAATAGTTTTGTTTTCGTTTTTCAGGCTGATTTCCAAACATTTTGCGGTCACTAAGAATTAATTTTGGTGGGGTTACGGAAAATAACGTTTAGCATACCGCAGTGCCCTTCTGAAGTTTATCTGATTTAATTCCACTGTGCTTCCACAGGCGCCTCTTATCGTCAGATGCTTAATATTTCCACTTAAGTCGAAGACTCCAGCCGTGAATAAACGAGATCACCAACAAGGTTTTAGTTATTATGAGTATGATTGCCAAATCAGTATGCACAAATTCCTTAAATTGTTTTTTCCACACATCACCAATGCCTGTTCTACGCAATTTCTCAAGGCAAAATCCCAGGTACTACATAGGATTTTAATTATTCCCTGACGAGAAGTGTAAGAGAAAATAAATTTTGCAGGTTCCACCTAATACAGTTGTTGAACGCGACACGAATACATCAGCATGTTATTATTGACTATCACCTGTCAGAAGAAACAGAACAAAAAAAAATCCACTGCCAGCTAAGAGAGAGGGAAAAGCGGCAGTGGAAAAGCAGTGACGTTAAACAGAATGATGCTTCGGTTGGCTGCCCTGCACTGGAGAAGAGCGCCCGCCGATGTGTCTTCCTTCAATCCTTGTTCATGTTCGCGCTGTTCTCTAGAAAATGTCATATCAACTCGTCCAAGCATCCATTTGTGCGTTGAGCCGGCGTGAAAGGAAAGGAATTAGAGAAATGCTGTATGCACTAAGCACAGCAAGCAGACACACGCGCTGAAAGTCACGGGCTAACGCAGCTGTGGCCTGCTCACCTTCAGGGCTACTGAGCGTTGCGACTTTAGTACAGTACGGCGACCGTCCTTCATGGTTAAACACAAGACTGTCACGCAGTGCTTATGTTCCACCGTGGAACTCGGCTGCTTGCTCTTGCGGTCGATAATGCGGACGGCAAAATGAGACGCCCCGACTGCTCGGAGGATGAGGCTGGAGGATCCGTTGTGCGGAGTACTGAAGAGCTGCAAGGACTGGATTGAACACATCCGGTACCTGCATTGAATTTCGTGCAGCTGGTCTACGCAGGCTCGAGAGCATCACGCTCACGATGTTGATTAAGGCCTTCGTTATTGCAATTGCTTGCTCATCTTCAACGTAAACCGGTTCCTGGTCTAGTGCCCGACCAGCAGTAGGATCAGGACACTGGGTGCGTGGTCCATGCTCAGTCATTGGGCGTGTTCCTTGCTTCAGTACCGATGGCCAAGATACTTGCAGGTCTGTGCATTACACCGCAGTTTGGTATTGTGCTTGATTAACAATAGGCTCCAGACTTCGGGCTCGCAGTACCAGCTTGGACACTGTAGGTGTGTGTAGCACTGGTAGGAATGGCCAAGGCATTTCTTCGAAAATCATGCCTGCTGCGCCAGTGATATGGCTCTCATGTTATTGAGCAGCATGTGTAGAGGGAGTGCAAGTAGCGGAAATTTCTGGACCATCCTTTTTTAATGGCCGCTACACTCTTAGAAGACATTTGACGAGGGCGACGACGTCGTCGCACATGAACGGCGGCCTCTCTCTGCGCGCAATTGTCTTTTGTCATTTTACACATTATATGCGTGGACAATCTCTTGAGGCACCGTCATGACGGCTGCGGCAGTTGAGACAGTTTAGGGCTCTTGGCTTGCAAGCATGGCCGCTTTATGGCTGAGAACACCGTGGACACACGAAAGAAAAACTACACATACTAATCACGTGCCCGATCTTCATGCATTTCCAGCACTGAAGGGACATCGGAACTGAAGGCCTAACTACGTTTTGGAAGCGGGACGCTTAACGTACGCTGGAATGGAGTACCTTTAAAAAGTAAAGATCTCGCACTTTGAACTCCTAAGGCGCTGAGCTTCCAGTATCCGTGCGCCCTCGGTTGATGGTTGGATGAAAATGGGCAGGTTGGAGTCACAGTTGCTTCCGTTGACGTCCTAAATGACGCCTACCGCAGTGCCGTTGCCTTGAAGGAAGGAAAGCTGGTGCCACAGAGTGAAAGTCACGTTGCCCTGACTCTCGTGGAGGAAGAAGTGAGCGTCCCATCCCATTAGATCGTTTTCGTGACCGTAGACACCACGAAAGCCATTAACGTTGGAGCAATCATCGACGGAAACATGCAGTCGCTTATAAACCGAGGAATCAGCATCGCAAGAGGCATCGCACATTTCCGCAATGGGCAGGACGAAGTACTGCCCACTAACTTCACAGAAGAATACCGGTACATTAACAGAGGAACTACGATTGCATTCTTCGAAGAAATATCTGACGTGCCAGACTCCCTCGCCCTCTCCGAACCCTCCGCAGAAGATCCGGCTGACAATGAGAACTCGCCCACTTTCGACATCAACCGGGCCCTGTCCCGGAACAGACAAGACCAGATCTGCAATCTGCTTCGAAGCTGCTCCAGTGTCTTTCGTCATCCCCGAAGTTCTGACAAACGCCGATTGGCAATCATCGCATCATAACCGACCAGCACGCCCGACCTCTCCGTCAAAGCTCCTACCGTGTACCGCTGCCAGAACGACAAGCCGTCCGAGATCAAGTTTAAAAAAATGCTTCGCAACGACATTATCCAGCCATCAAACAGCCCATGGGCGGCACCAGTTGACCTAGTGAGCACGAAAGACGGCGCACTTTGGTTCTACGTTGATTACCGCCCCCCTAAAAACATAACAAAATAGGATGTCTACCCCGTTCTCCGCATCGACGACACACTGGACCGGCTCTGCAAGGGCAAGTATTTCTCCTCGATGGACCTCAAGAGCGGCTACTGGCAATTTGAGGTCGATGAATGATTGCGAGAACAAGGCGTTCATTACTCCGGATTGGCTCTTCGAGTTCAAGGTGATGCCATTTGGTGTGTGTTCCGCACCAGCGACGTTTCAGCGAGTAATGGATACTATACTGCCGGGCCTGAAATGGCAAATTTGTTTGTTATATTTAGATGACGTCGTTTTCTTCGCCTCGAACTTCGAAGAGCAACTCAAAATACTTCGAAGAGTGTTAGACGCCATCAAGACGTCTGGCCTAACCTTAAAAGCAGAGAATTGCCAATTTGCCTAAGAAGAGCTGCTGTTTCTAGGCCACATTGTTAGCAAGGAAGAAGTAGGCCTAGACCCGAAGAAAACAGCTGCTATTGAACAGTTTCCACCGCCGGCTAATAAGAAAGCAGTGCACAGATTACTCAGACTGTGCGCATATTTCTGAGGATTTGCGAAAACCTTTTCGCGCAACGTCGAGCCGTTCACAAAACTGCCGAAGGCAGACTCGCCATTTAAATCGGAAACCCCGCAAGCAGAAGCCTTCAATGAACTTCAATGTTGTTTACAGTCCCCACCGAACCTCGCGCTTTTTGATGAAACCGCCGATACTGAAGTTCATACAGACGCAAGCAGCGTGGGCCTAGGTGCCGTCTTTTTCCAAAGAAGCGACTGGCTGGAGAAAGTCATCGCATACGCTAGCCATTCCCGTTCCAAGGCCGAGGCTATCTATTCGACGACTGCGAAGGAGTGCCTTGCCATCATCTGGGCTACGTCCAAATTCCGCCCCTACCTGTACGGACGACCGTTTAAGGCAGTCAGCGATCACCACGCACTGTGCTGGCTTGCCAGTTTGAAGGATCCCTCTGGCCGCCTCGCTCCATGGAGTCTGCGCTTCTAGGAGTTTGACGTCACCGTCGTTTACACGTCCGGACGCAAGCACTCTGACGCCGATTGCCTCTCACGAGCCCCTGTAGATGCGGCGCCGCCGGACGACGAAGAGGACGCCTTCCTGGGACCCATCAGCTCGAGCTCTTTTGCCCAGCAGCAACGGTCGGACCCCAAACTAAAACGCCTCATCGAGTACTTATAAGGCAGAGTTTCTACACCCCCCGCCTCATTCAATCGAGTGCTTTCTTCCTTCTGTGTGCAGAATGATGTCCTCATGAAAAAGAACTTCGCAGCAAAGAAAACAGCCCACATCCTTGTTGTACCTGCTTCTGTCTGCGAAGACGTTCTACAGGCTTCACAAGACGAGCCGACAGCTGGACATCTCGGGTTTACTCGCACCCTCCGCCGCATTCAATACACGTATTACTGGCCCCGACTGTCTGCCGATGTCGCGCGTTATGTGAAAACCTGCCGAGATTATCAGCGACGAAAGACTCCTCCCTCCAGACCAGCAGGATTCCTGAACCCCATTGACTCCCCCTCAAGGCCTCTTAGCAGATTGGCACGGACTTGCTTGGTCTATTTCCAAAGTCAATGTCTGGAAATAAGTGGCTCACCATAGCGACTGACTACTTGACTCGATACTCAGAGGCAAAAGCCTTACCGAACGAAACAGCAGCAGCAGTCGCCAAATTTTTCGTTGAGTGCATTCTTCTGCGACACGGTGCCGCCGAAGTGCTCATCACAGACAGAGGAACAGCATTCACGTCGGAACTACCACTAGCCATCCTGCATTATAGCAAAACCAGCCACTGGAGGACAACTGCATGCCAACCGCAGACCAAAAGACTGACCGAGCGCCTGAACAAAACCATCGCCGATATGCTCGCCATGTATTTCGATGCCCAACACAAAACCTGGACGTCATCCAGCCTTACGTCGTCTTCGCCTACGACACCGCAGTGCAGGAGACCACCCAGATGACGACATTTGGGCTCGTCCATGGCAGGGAGGCCACGACCATGCTAGGCGCCATGTTGTCTAACGTTACCGAAGACGAGAACGTCGACGTCGCCGCCTACCTTCAACGCGCAGGTGAAGCTCGAAGGCTTGCCCGATCACGGATGAAAGACTAGCAGCGTACCGATGACAGACGCTAGAACCTATGAAGACCCAACCCGGAATACAAGCCAGGAGACCAAGTCTGGGTTTGGACTCCCATTCTCTACCGTGGATTGAGTGAAAAGCTTTTGCGCCGCTATTTCGGCTCGTAGAAGGTTCGTCTTCGTCTAGGTGATCTGGATTATGAAGTCATCCCTGGTGCAATGATTGCATTCCAGCGACGCTGCTATGACGAAAAGTTGTCTATGTAGTTTGTCTGAAGCCCTATTGTGCGCGCTAAATAACGCTGCATTTCCACTCTGTGTTTAGTTTCGCACGATACGTTTTATTTGTTGCTAGTCGCAATATTTGTTTTAATGCATTCGTGTCGATACTTCTTTCAGATGGGGAGTAATGCCACGAATCTTTGCAATTTTTGCTCCCTCTTCAAATCTGCCGCCACGCCACTTTATCGCGTTGTTTGCGACGCAAGACGCGATTAGATTTATCTCGATTTATCGCAGCCAGGCAGAGCTGATCCTACGTTGTTGCGAAATATTCTAGTAACTTTGCACGTTTTATCTCGAAAGCTCGCTACCAGCTTTAAATTGAGCACGGCCGACAGCGGCGGGCATTCTGTTCGACGATCGCCGAGCACGCTTGTTGCTTCGCCGCCGCCGAGTGATTGAGTCCATTGTGGGCGGAAGTCACCCCAATAAAGTTTTCTTTTAGAACACCTTCTGTCCGTCTTCACTGCTCCTTCGAGTGCCGTCACCACTACTACGAGACCATATGAAGGGCATGGAATGAAGAATACTAAAATAAAGCTATGAAAGTTACAAAATACACGCATGGTGAAACATAGCAGAATAGAAGCTGTCTAACATCAATATAATCAACGTAATGAGCGCTGTTTCAAAGGTTTCATGCAACTTGTTCCAATCATTATGCGAAGGAATGCGCTAAAAGCGGCCCAAGAAGACGACACACACACACGACACAAGCACTTGTGTCGTATGTTTGTGTGTTGTCTTCTTGTGCCGCTTTTACGCATTCCTTCGCATAATGATCAACCAACTGGCTCCGGTAATAGCTTTGCTTGTTCCAGTCATCATATACTCCACGCAAAAAATGGATACTTGCATGCGTTACTTCCAGTTGTCAAACGAGCTAGTATCTCGGTTTGATGTCTTGTTCGACACGCATAAATTTTCAGCAAGAAGCCTACGCTAGAGGAGAGCCTATGGGTTCTTTAGCTAGAAGCCTTGTTTCATTACCTGCATATTTTGGTTAAGTTGTAAGGTCTAAAGTCTATTGGTGAGGTTGGTAGGTGAGACAGGTAAACCACGCCTTGAGGAAATGAAGCGGATGGGTATACGTTGTATGATTTCCTGTGTTGCAATGATGCGTTTAGTATTAAGATTCCATACGACGCATGCGTATTCTAGGGCTTGTATTATGGACAAGCAGTGCGCAAATCGTGTATGATGGAAATGAGGTTGTTCTACTTTACTTCTAAGAAAGCACTGCTTAAGAAATGCTGCTGAGTGCATATTTGGTGCACGTTTATTTCAGAGTAAGGTATTTGCTATATTCCCACAGAGATACTTTTACTTGTTCACAACTTCTAGGAGCTGAAATGACCTATTGAAATTTAAGAAGATAAGCTCTTTCTGCAAGTTACTTTCACGTGTAATTTTTTTCTGCAATATACTTAGTATAATACTCGTTGCACCATGCATGTATGTTCCCAAAATTACTGTTGAGCAAAAAATGGTCCTCTGGCTGCCTCTTGCTCTTGGTCTTCTTGACTTGGTCCTCTTGGCTGCCTTATCTGTTAAGCAGCTCAGAGATATTAGTCTTGGCATCGAGAAGATTGCCGTCATGTCATAAACAGGGAATAGTTTTGTTTTCGTTTTTCAGGCTGATTTCCAAACATTTTGCGGTCACTAAGAATTAATTTTGGTGGGGTTACGGAAAATAACGTTTAGCATACCGCAGTGCCCTTCTGAAGTTTATCTGATTTAATTCCACTGTGCTTCCACAGGCGCCTCTTATCGTCAGATGCTTAATATTTCCACTTAAGTCGAAGACTCCGGCCGTGAATAAACGAGATCTCCAGCAAGGTTTTAGTTATTATGAGTATGATTGCGAAATCAGTATGCACAAATTCCTTAAATTGTTTTTCCACACATCACCAATGCCTGTTCTACGCAATTTCTCAAGGCAAAATTCCAGGTACTACATAGGATTTTAATTATTCCCGGACGAGAAGTGTAAGAGAAAATAAATTTTGCAGGTTCCACCTAATACAGTTGTTGAACGCGACACGAATACATCAGCATGTTATTGTTGACTATCACCTGTCAGAAGAAAAAGAACAAAAAAATCCACTGCCAGCTAAGAGAGAGGGAAAAGCGGCAGTGGAAGAGCAGTGACGTTAAACAGAATGATGCTTCGGTTGGCTGCCCTGCACTCGAGAAGAGCGCCCGCCGGTGTGTCTTCCTTCAATCCTTGTTCATGTTCGCGCTGTTCTCTAGAAAATGTCATATCAACTCGTCCAAGCATCCATTTTTGCGTTGAGCAGGCGTGAAAGGAAAGGAATTAGAGAAATGCTGTATGCAGTAAGCACAGCAAGCAGACACATGCGCTGAAAGTCACGGGCTAACGCAGCTGTGGCCTGCTCACCTTCAGGGCTACTGAGCGTTGCGACTTTAGTACAGCACGGCGACCGTCCTTCATGGTTAAACACAAGACTGTCACGCAGTGCTTATGTTCCACCGTGGAACTCGGCTGCTTGCTCTTGCGGTCGATAATGCGGACGGCAAAATGAGACGCCCCGACTGCTCGGAGGATGAGGCTGGAGGATCCGTTGTGCGGAGTACTGAAGAGCTGCAAGGACTGGATTGAACACATCCGGTACCTGCATTGAATTTCGTGCAGCTGGTCTACGCAGGCTCGAGAGCATCACGCTCACGATGTTGATTAAGGCCTTCGTTATTGCAATTGCTTGCTCATCTTCAACGTAAACCGGTTCCTGGTCTAGTGCCCGACCAGCAGTAGGATCAGGACACTGGGTGCGTGGTCCATGCTCAGTCATTGGGCGTGTTCCTTGCTTCAGTACCGATGGCCAAGATACTTGCAGGTCTGTGCATTACACCGCAGTTTGGTATTGTGCTTGATTAACAATAGGCTCCAGACTTCGGGCTCGCAGTACCAGCTTGGACACTGTAGGTGTGTGTAGCACTGGTAGGAATGGCCAAGGCATTTCTTCGAAAATCATGCCTGCTGCGCCAGTGATATGGCTCTCATGTTTTTGAGCAGCATGTGTAGAGGGAGTGCAAGTAGCGGAAATTTCTGGACCGTCCTTTTTTAATGGCCGCTACACTCTTAGAAGACATTTGACGAGGGCGACGACGTCGTCGCACATGAACGGTGGCTTCTCTCTGCGCGCATTTGTCTTTTGTCATTTTACCCATTATATGCGTGGACAATCTCTTGAGGCACCGTCATGACGGCTGCGGCAGTTGAGACAGTTTAGGGCTCTTGGCTTGCAAGCATGGCCGCTTTATGGCTGAGAACACCGTGGACACACGAAAGAAAAACTACACATACTAATCACGTGCCCGATCTTCATGCATTTCCAGCACTGAAGGGACATTGGAACTGAAGGGCAGACTACGTTTTGGAAGCGGGCCGCTTAACGTACGCTGGAATGGAGTACCTTTAAAAAGTAAAGATCTCGCACTTTGAACTCCTAAGGCGCTGAGCTTCCAGTATCCGTGCGCCCTCGGTTGATGGTTGGATGAAAATGGGCAGGTTGGAGACGCAGTTGCTTCCGTTGACGTCCTAAATGACGCCTAGCGCAGTGCCGTTACCTTGAAAGAAGGAAAGCTGGTGCCACAGAGTGTTTTCATTGTGCTGAAATTTACAAGTGTATTCTTCTCTGCGATATAGGTGGCGACGACATTCCTCTAAAGATTCGCCCTCACGTCTTTAATCTCTACCGGGAAGCAAGCCTCCAAGACCACAGATGGGGATTGCCTGTTGATGCGGTTGAGAGTATCAGTGGGAGTCTTTGGCACAAACAGATTGTGCGCCGACGATCTTAGCTCCGTGAAGACAGTGAACATACTCGCGCAGCATTAGCGCTGTACCTCTGAGCAATATTAGTCTGGTCTTTTGTACAGGACTCAAATAAATCACTCAACAGCTGAAAAATCATTGCTTTCTTCCGAGTGCAGCAAGTTTGCCTGGCTGCTTGCGTCACTCGGTAGGTCGAGACGTTCCCTCTCGGAGGCACCGGCTGAACCAGCAGGTTTCATAGGAGGTCCGGCTGCTTCAATTTCTTTCATCGTCACAGAAAAAAGAAGTGACTCCACGATATCTTGACGATCCTACATACTGTGCGCGTCCACAAGGGACGGGGAGGAGGACACCACTATACTCAGTTGGAACAAAGCATATATTAAAGAATTACATATTACCGAACAGATGGTGCCAGGGCTTGGGTGCCCAAGTTTCCATGCCGCTGCGTTGGCGCCCCAGTGTTTGTCAAAAGGGAAGAAGGGACTGCGGAGTTCACGTTGTTCGTTCGCTGAGGCTCGGCTTCACCCCAAGCGCCGCAGGACAGACTCCCAGCGGTGCCTTCTCGGGCCCTGCTCGTCACCCTACTGACTACTAGCTTTCCTCGTCTTTTTCCCCCACCATTTCGTCAATTCCTATTTCCAGGCTAGAGAGTCTTCCTTGCCCTCCCTTCAGTTCCGATGCCTTCCAGCATTTCCCTTCTTCCCCGTACCCCTCGCAGGCTTGGGTCTTTCCTCCTCCTGCCGGCGCCTCTTTCACTCTTACGGGGCATTCTTGACCTGTTGAATGCCTGTCGGCACGCAAATAAAGATGAGGGCCAGGCTGTCGGCATTTCGACACCTAATGAGCATTGGCCCCCGACACCCTATGATTCCTGGTGCCATACCGTTTGTTCCTCAAGCGCCTCCGGTGTCCCAGAAAGAAAGATATCGTCAGATATGGCGGCCCTCCGTAGACGCGCTGCGCACTGTCACAATATCGTGCACTAGTAAGACCTTAAGAGGCGAGACAACGGCGTTAACTACCTAGCTACCTGCTGCATATTAAGATTGACCATGATGTCACACATGTATGAAATATTGTTACGTGGCCTGGAGTGTAGGCAGCCACAAGGACGACCGGAGCCCAGGGCACAGATCACTGCGAACACCGCGCGGATCGCGCGCACACACCGGACACTTCCTCCACTTCGTCTTTAGGAAGATTATCCGTTGCACGGCCCCCTGGTCGAAAAGGCACCGTACCAGTGTACATTAGGGCAGTGAAGGGGATGCGAGACGTAACGTTTGAGTCCGGAAACGTGCACAATATCAGTCTGATGCTGAGAGGACGTGGCACCACGGAAGGCCGCACTGATCTCGTAGATTACTGCGGTGACTTGGCGCAGGACATGGTACGGGCCAATATAGCGGGAGAAGTTTTTAAGAGAGCCCCACGCGGCGAGGTGGTGACCAAAGCAGGACGAGGAGCAAAGGCAGCAGGAGACCATACGGGGACGGCCGTTGTAGAATTCCTGCTGAGAGGTCTGGGAAGCGAGTAGCTCGGAGCATGCGAGTTGGCGGCCGTGGTCAGTGCGAGTAAGGACGTCGTGGGCGTATGCAGACGGAGGGGCAGTAGAAGTGGGAAGCAGCGTGTCCAGAGGTAGGAGGGGCTCTCGGCCGTACAAAAGAAAAAAAAGGGGAGTAACCGGCAGTGTAATGGCGGGAGGAGTTGTAGGCGAAGGCCATTTAGGGGAGAGCGATATCCTAGTCGCGATGGTCCGGAAAAACGTACATAGCCAGAATATCATTGAGAGTGCGGTTGAGGCTTTCTGGGAGGCAATTTGCGGGTGGTAGGCGGTGCTGAGCTTATGTTTTGTAGAGCATGACCGAATAATGTCAAATACTACTCTGGAGAGAAAGCATCAGCCTCGGTCGGTTAGAACTTGACGGGGAGCACCAAGATGTAAGATGTGGTCGCTCAAAACAACATCGGCAACATCACTGGTGGGGAGTGCCCGCATGATCGCATAACGAGTAGCGTAGTCTGTGGCAACAGCCACCCATTTCTTCCCCGAGGTGGATGCCGGAAACGGTCCCAAAAGGTCTAAGCCGACGAGATGGAATGTTTCAAATGGGGCGTCAATGGTCTGAAGCAGACCGGCTGAGAGAGCGGTGGGGCGTTTCCTGCGCTGGCATTCATCGCAGGCTGCAACATAGCGGAGTACACAGCGGTAGAGGCGGGTCCAAAAGAATCGACAGCGCGGTCGTAAGTGCGGAAGACACCCAAGTGACCAGCAGTGGGGAGATCATGCAGCTCTTGGTGGACAGCAGTGCGAAGGGGTTTAGGCACTACGAGAAGGAGGTCTGGGCCACATTGGTTAAGGCTCCTGCAGTATAGAAGTCCATCACGGAGCACAAAGCGGCGCATCGGAGGGTCGAATGGGAAGGTGTGGAGGCGGTCGATAATTGGGCGCTGCTCGGCATCTTGGCGCTGTTCTTCGCCATGTTAGTGAGGGCAGAGAGAACACAGAGCGTCCTCATTGTCAGTGCCAGAATTGTCACACGGGCCAACGGGGTAACAGGAAAGGCAGTCGGCATCGGCGTGCAAGCGACCAGACCTTTAGAGTACAGAGTAATCGTACTGCTGCAGGCTCAGTGCCCAATGACGAAGCCATCCTGAAGTGTCTTTCAAGGAAATAGCCAGCAAAACGCATGGTGGTCTGTGGCAACTGTAAAGAGGCGTCCGTATAAATACGGGCGGAATTTCCCAACAACCCGGACAAGGGCTAAACACTCACGTTTGGTAATTGAGTGATTCCGCTCCGGGCTAGAGAGGAGGCGGCTGGCGTAGACGATGACATGTTGCTGTCCGGATTGCCTCGGAGAGAGGACAGCGCCGATGCCGTAGCCACTGGCGTCAGTGCGGACTTCAGTGGGAGCAGTCACATTGAAGTTGCTAGGACTGGCATGGTAGCAAGCCGCAGGTCGGAAAACGCTTGTGCTTGGTCGGGTCCCTAGATGAAGGTGGCGTCTTTACAAAAACGTGACCGGGAAAAAACTTTGACGGCTCGGATCTTATCAGGGTAGGGTGCACCCCCATCTTGTCGACGACATGACCCAAGATGGTGAGCTGACGGCGCCCGAACTGGCCTTTAGACGACTTGAGCTGCAGGCCGGCATGACGAAAAAGGGAAAGATCTGGAAAAGGTAAGCGAGGTGACAGGAAAATGTGGGCGAAAGAAAATGTCGTCGTCGAATAAGCTCAGGCAGGTGGACCAATCAAAGCCTTGCAAAAGGGCATCCATTATGCGTTCGTATGTGGCCGGCACGTTCCAAAACCCGAAAGGCATAATCTAAATTGATAAAGGCCTTCAGGGGTCTCAAATGCGATCTTGTCACGGTCCTGGTCATCTAAAGCAATTTGCCAATACCCGAAGCGAAGTCCGGTTGATGAGAAGAAATTGGCACCATGGAGTCAAGCGCGTCATCGATACCTCGGAGGGGGTACAAGTCTTTTTTAGTGATTTCATGCAAGTGGCAGTAATCAATGCAAAAACGCTAGTAGCCATCCTTTTTTTTTGACAATTGCTACTGGTGAGGCTCAGGGACTGTAGGACGGTTCGATAATGGTTTTCGAAAACGTTTTAGTAACTTACGCATTAATAACCTGACGCTCGGCGTGAGAGACCCGGTAGGGGCGGCGACGGATGGGAGGGTCATCGCCGCTTTCAATGTGGTGCCTGACGGCGGGAGTTTGACCCAGCGCGGTGTTTCTCACATCAAAATATCCTAAAAAGATTCGAGAAGGGCACGTAGCTGGGCAGTTTGGTCGGGACAGAGGTCGGTGGGCATCACAGTCCTGCGACAGTGGAGACTGCCGGCGCGGGGCGGCGGTGTCTCGAGCAGAGGTGGCTTCGAACTTAGCGACGTGGCAAGGAGCGAGAGGGGACAGTGTAGCCACGCAGATGCCGGACGGGATCACTTGAGAACAGACGCCGAAATGGAGGAAAGGCAGAAAGGGGGCGTTTGCTTGGACGGTGGCGATGGTATGAGGTACACCAACGTTTCGGGTCAGCAGGAGGTCAATGTTGGGCGTAACGAGATAGTCGCCATCGGGAACTGGGCGAGATGGGGCCAGTGGAACGAAAGAGGCGATTCGGGATGACAGGCGAGCATATTCGGTACTTAACAGTCGCAGTGATATGTCGACTGGTTATTAATCCAGCAGTGGAAGTTCGAGGTGTAGGATACTGTGCGAGGAGTCAATGAGGGCAGAATGTTCAGTCGAAAAACCCAATCCGAGGATAAGGTTACGGGCAAAGGTGGTCAGCACGGTGAACGGAACCGGTATACTTTGACCGGCATAAGTAACGCGTGCGGTACACATAGCGTTCATGCTGAGTAGCATGCAGAGTAGCATGCAGAGTAGCATGCCAGCGATATTAAAACGCCGGCTAAATTCTCTGTTTCTTCATTAAAGAGTCTCTCTCTCTCTCTCACACATAGCGTCGACAGCAGGCGTGCCACCATCCGTGACACGCTCACGGGACATGGCAGGCGTGAGGACTTTGCGGAGGTGACGGTGGAAGGCAGCACTCATAACTGATACATGAGCACCGGTGTCAATCAGGGCGCGCACAGGAACACGGTCGATAGTGGCTTGCAACTAATAATCTTCGTAAAGGCGATGTGGAGGAAGTATCCGGTGTGTGCGCGCGACGCGAGCTGCTTTCTCGCAGAGAGCTTTCGGTCGTCGGGTCTGTCAAACAAAGTCAAACGTGGGCCAGCTTGTCGTTTCGTGTTCATGAGTTTCGTACCAGACCCGCGCCGTGCCACTAAAATATCATTAATAGCATCACGGTGAGATCCCACCGGTTATAGGCGCTCACTCATTCATGCAGGCTGAACCAGTCGTCGACATCGGTGCCGTCGTTCCCAGAAAAGGTACCGGGGTCACGCGGAGAAGCCACGACCACAAAAGGAGCAGAAGGAGTGATGCGTGACTCGCCGGATGGAGACATGACGGCAGCAGACCTGGCCTGACGACCGCTTCGGAGCTGCGTGGCGTTTAGATCGTCTAAGCAGCACTTCCACCAAAGATGTTGCGTGGCCCGAAGTCTAGGCAGGCACAAGGATGACCGGAGAACCGGCCACAGATCCCAGCGAACACCGAGCGGGTCGCGCGCACACACCAGACAATTTCTCCACGTCGTCTTTAGGACGATTATCTGTTGCCATAGTCTTTCCATGGTTCGTAACGAGGAAGGGGCAGTCCCAGTCGTATCCCGACAATAAAAACACAAGCATACAGTTTGTGTACATCCTGAAATTTTAGATTGTAGTCGGACGTATCACCTAATAACCGAGGTTGTAAATCAGTTGCTCAGTAAATCAGTAGGGCAGACAGCCATTAAAAACACAAACTTTTAACCTTACAAACGTGTTTAAAGGACTTCCATATATATTTTTTTGCTTCAGAAGAGTTACCACTGCTCGCTGACGTCCCGCTCTATTCGGCGAGACACTTGACAGGAGTTCGGAAAATCATTTTCGCCATCGATATCGATCCGCAACTAAGTCTTCGCACAAACGAAATGGTGATCGCATCTGAAAAAGAGAGCCTCCCAAGTTTTTTATTACATTTCGAGACGCATTGTGCTCATTTTTCAAAGTGAAATTTTATGACACGAGCCAGCGCAATCCAAGGTTTGCTGGTTTGTTTGGCTACTCTAATAGAATATTTACCGCGCACTGAGGTCGCACAGCACACGAGGGCCTTTTGCGTTTCACTTCCACCGAAATGCGGCCGCCGCTGCTGGGTTCAATCAAACAACACCGCATGGGGATGAAAACACCACAAGACACGTGTCGATCCTTGATTCATCCCGGCCGTTCATTCTTCCGGCAAGATAGGCTAGAAAAACCAGGACAAAGCGGAATAACAGGTTGTCAGACAATTTGTCTATGATTCTCTGTTATGTTCGCCCCTTCACACGAGCTGTGGGCGGAAGCTGAAAGTGGAGCCTGACAATGCGTCTTTACGGCGTACACTTGCTTTCTCTGCCATTTATGATCTTAGTTAAGATGCACGCGAATCATTTCAGAGCTCTGATCGTTGCGAGCAGCCAGAAATTTTCCTGGCAATCAAATTTTCAACATTTACCCTTTCCCTGTATAATCAAATTGAGGGCTTATAATTCCGTGTGATCCCGACGGTGCTCTTCAAGTCTGCTAAACACAATATATATATATATATATATATATATTGAGGAAGCTAAGGTACAATCTTGCACCTGCCAGCGCAGGTTGTTTTTATTGTAAAAATTTATGGCAGAAATATTGAACACATGCAAACAAAGACTTCGTAAATACAACATTTCGAAGAAAAAAGTATTTCATGGATAATCTCCTTGGTGCTCTTCGTAGATCAAGTTGTCCGAAGCTCCTCCAGCTCTAACTTCTTCGTCTCTTCCTGCAGCATGTCTGCGCGTGTAAAAATAAGAAGGAAAAAATGTTCCAAGTTGCAGTGTTATACCGGAACGATGAGCACAGTAAAGCGATATAATAGCTGAAGGGGTTTAGTTTTGATCAAAGGGTTCATATTTCCGTCTGAGAGTAGTCAGCAGCAATAAACGGAGTCTTTTTTTCTATTTAGAATTATTTGCACGGTATTAGAAACTTACCACACGGCGCGGCACACTTCATACTTTTTACACCGTGAATAATCAGTGATCCATTACTCTTTCTACAAACTAGACTAATAGGTCATTGAGAAAGAAGGCAGTATCAAATCATAAACAGGTGACCCCCAGGAGATTTGAGTTTTGCGCAAAGGGTGATAAATTATAACGCCGGCTCGTATTATCCAAGACAATAGGCAAATTGGTCACAACGTATACCTTTATGACTGAAATTGAGACAACCGGCAAAGTTAACTTGGAGGTCGGGATGTCACTTTCTCTCGCTTTTTTCTATACCACTCGTGCTTCTTTCGCTGTTTTTATTTTAACGTAGTTTCACATAACATGATATTCACGTTTTATTCTTCAACGTTGTGCCAACGTCATCAGAGCATGAAGAGCACGACACATGACAGGCTCGAGTTTACAGAAAAGCGTAAGAATCGTGTAAATTATCGTTGTCTGTGTTGGAAGAGTGCTTGCAAAGAACTTTACCGGCCGTTATTTTAACTTTCAGTAATCTTCTGATAAAAAGCGGCATGACTTTTGAATATAGAAATAATTAAAAAAAGTAGCAATCCGAAACTAAAAAAATGGTGTTAAATTGATGGCAATAATTTATAACGGTTGCCCAAACGGGCTAATTAGCCGATGGAATTATTTTTATTCTCTCTACAAAAGTAGTGCCTTTGGGAAGCTGCTTCTTTTTTGTTTCCAGGAAGATGTAGATCACATCCACGCGACGGCTTGTGTTTAGAGGAGCTTTGAACTTCCAGCGAGTGCGAGTGAAACATTCCAAAAGGAATAATTATCACTTGTCCTGAAGTAAATTTCTATAAGAAATATGCTCGTAATTTGTTCTCGTGAATTTACAAATCAACGACACGATAATAGATCACCCATTAATTTCCTATAGTATTAGCCCAAGCATCATTCGACCGATATGCTCACTGCTGTACATTCTCCATTCTAAGCTCTGCGTGGAGTTCACGGGAATCAGTTCGCCCGAACTGCTCCAATGTTGTTGGCCTCGATTTGGGTAGTACATATTCTAAACTGCTGAGGTTGCATGTACGAGCTCCTCGGGTTTTTTTGGTAGTAGTTTGAACGGACAGAAGTTTTCATAAGGTTAAAAAGCTAACGAGGAAGAGGAAACCTTGAGATAGTCTATAATTTTGCATTTTTTTGTCTGGCGGTTGCAGGCGCCTGCCGTCTTCGAAAAAAGGAATCAATTACTCAGTGCTTTACCAGCAACTGTCGAATATGTTCAAATAACATATTGACGGATGTACAGAAGCTTGCTGTGCAAACATGGAGGCTAACGCAAGGGATAGATTTGAAGATGAGGAAAGCTCCGCGAGCTAGGGAGGTAAATTAATACGTATATAGAGGCCGGAAGATACCAAAGTTTGTCGGACAGCAAAGGGGAGTTAAAATTATTTGATCTGAAATGAAGAAGTGGGCTTGAGCAGGCCAGTTTATGAGAAGAGAATGTAACGCATACTTTCTTGGATACCAAAGTATATTCCAAGAATGGGGAAGCTGTAGGGGCAGCGAGGAAAATGAGGTGAAAGGGTGAAGCTAAAAAGTTGGAAGGGAAAACCCTGATTTAGCTAGCACAAGAAAGCATTCATTGAACGTAAATTCAAAGAATTTTGCAATGAGGGGACCGTGGTAAGGCTGATCATTATGTGGTAACTGACAGATGCAAGAATGTAAACCTTACCTGGAAGTGCTCGGACATGAACATTAGAAGCAGATGACCCGTATTCAGTTTTTAAATTCATGTTCCTTTTGCCAGTGCAATTGCAAATACTCATTTGCGTTGAAGCCTTGAAAGCAGTTGTGGCAGAAGAACCCGTTCGGAATCTGAGTTGGAACGTCCAGTTCAGCCTCTGTAATGAGCGACCAAAGGAAAACTGATGTTTTCGAAGGGCCAGTATCCAATACAGGATCAATCACTGTTTGGGGCACAAATGCGTCAGGTAGAGCTCCACATCTGAGACCTAAGAGAACCTAATTCTTATTTTGGGTTCTTTTCCAAGAGTAAGTTTGCCGTGTGCCTCTCTTAGTCATTTGATCCGCAATTTCTTAGCGTCTAAGACCCTCGGAAATGCACTTATTTAAAATTCATCACAAATGTTTGGTTGTTGTAATTTTGCGGACCATACATGTGTTTATTTTGAGGAACAAACAAACGTTAATTCCCCCAAGTTTTCTGCACTGAAGATGACTTCTGCAGTTCAGTTCTTTATTTTCATCATCAAACTGTTGACAAACTCACTAAGAGCTCTAAGGAAAAGTAGACACGAACGGGTTGGCAGTGACATTTAACAGTGACAGCACTATAGTACATAGATACAAGACGAGGAAGAACCAGCCATGAAGATATTATACCTGGCTAAGCAAAACGTTTGAACCCCTTAAGTGCAGACACAGCTTCGATTGTGACGATACAGGCTTAATGGTAAGAAATGAAGCATTTTTTTAATTATGCCCGTACTGTTTACTAGAATATCTACTGTTCCTATGGAATGTGTAAAAAGCGAAGATCACGAGGCAACACACAAAAGAGCTTTCCTTTTTTTCTTAACAGCTCTGTGCATTTATTCTTATTGTACTCGTAAGGAACGAATTCAAAATTTTGACAACATGCAATCAGAAGGGTCCTTAAGAAACATCAGCACTGGGGTGCAGCCATCGGCTTCGGCGCATTCACGATGGAATACAACGCACCCTCAGTAAAGGCGGATAGAGTACGATTATCTTAAATCACTCATTTAGATAATACATGAGAGAGTTACTAAAGAAGCAGCAAAAAAAAAAGCCGGCAGCAGATATCGAAATCAACATCAAGCGATACGCAGCAGTCGCGCAGTGCGGCTGTTGGAGGGGTCTAGGCTAATTCGAGACCTTACTATTCTTTAGCCGCTACAAGGTACCTTCCCGAGGACCTCCACATGCTGCATGATGCCATGGTGAGCGTGCAGTATGAGGTCTGTTTCCTTTTTATTCACACGTTTGTGGCTCTTACAGGTAGGCCTACCTCCTATTTTCTCGTTTCGGAAAGGTATTCATGATCCGTAAATTACTCCTGTGTCGAACTTTGCTAATAACCCCCATACTATTTCCAGAGCCTCTGCCACAGTCGCCCAATGCCTCGTCTCCAGCCTACTACCTGCGTAACTTAGTATAGAGGTCACCCATCCTAACAGTGTGCGGTATTTTTACTTAGCTTATTTTCGATTCTTTGACTTGGGTTAATTGTTGCCTGGTTCAATTTCTAATAGAGGCCTCTCAGGAGCAGAGATTCTAAGCACCCTCTTGAGTCACAGGTCTGACCGCTGCCATGGTCAGTTGCTCCGAAGCTGTAGGAGGGTGAACGCCGAGAGTTAATTAGTTTAAAATACATATTAGGTTCAGGCCAAGTACTGCACAATGGTGGCCATATCCTTCTCCGGTGATTGAGTGCCTTGTCGCTTCTGGCCACGGATATCAAGCTCTACCCGTGGCCTGATTGTGAAATTTTATCGACACGAGGAGTGCGTTTTTTTTACCATATTGAGAATTGTGCGGCACTGGGATTCGAACCTCGATCCTTTTACATGCCAGGCGCATTCTCTAAATCTGCGCTCTTTGGACCTGTACACACCGACAACGTCTTTAACATAGGTATTGCGTAAGATCAGCACTCAATGCATCACTTGTAATGTGTTGAAAAGTTGCATGGTAGCTAACAAAATCCGTGCACTGCGAACAGCCAGAAACTATGGTAGTTCCATGATTTGTAGAATTTAACATCCTAAGGAGACACGTGGGCTACCATGGACGCTGTAGTAGGAGGCATCGGATTATCATATGCATTCTATGTAGGGGCTTTCTCGTAGAGGGGCCTCAACCAATCCACTTAGAATCGAATTATATAGCAAAATAGCAAAAATGTGCAAAGAGCAACATGATTTCATGTGTGCGTGCACTATATTATGCCGCGGCATGCAGTGGCGCCGACTGGACGGCTAAAAACAGCTTCACTACAGCTTGGTTTTTTAGTGCATTTTCAGTTCTTAGCCTTGAAATGCTGTTGCACTTTGGTGTTTACTTTTAACTTTGCAGTGTAGGCAACAAAAGATTACATCATTTAGGAGGGCGATGAGAAGCCAGGTCTCAGAAACCGGCGACAGCAACTACGGGCGAAAGCAATTTAAACGGCGACAAGCAATTAATTTGCGTGTTTTTTTACATGATATATAACTAAGATTGGCGCAGATACGTAACTTGTTATGAAGAGCTCTGGAACTTACACCATTTCAAGCCAGTTAACAGGTATTTAATAATTACATTAGCGCTATTTTAAAGTCAAACTTTAGGGAATAAATAGATGCCCAAGGAGTGCACGATTTTTTTAAGTCAGTGTCGTCACAAAGCACTATTCAGTGCGTTCAGGGTACTTTTTTTCAAGTTGCCGGGTTCTACAGAAAAGATAAAAAAAAACACTCCAGCATGCATACACACCCGAAAGTGTTTGTAACAAAAGAAATTCTCAAAAACATTTGCACGTGCACTTAAAAAAGTTGGGAGTTTTTTGCACTCCACCGCCTCTCAGGATTCATACCCAAAATCTTAGCAAATGTATGTAATTCTCTGTCAAATGTCCAGGGGTAAGTAACAGTAATCGCAGAGAAAGAGAAGCTGAGGAAATAAACCTGAAAGTTTATTCTCTCGTTCATCGGGTTGCACACTTTTAGAGAGAGAACTGCGCCTTTGGAACCAGTTCATGATCTGATAATCCGGTCTCTCCCCTTCGTGTTAATCCGAGGACAATGGGGGTCTGTTGTAGGGAACCCGAGAAATTTGCAATATGGCGGTAGCATCATAAACGCGATGCTCTCGCAATCTTGAATGACAACACACATAAAAGCGCAATTTGCCAAATCCGTAATGCATATTTTTCAATCATTTCGTCACAAGAATAAACGGAGAAATTAGAACGAATTGGCTATTGCTTTGTCCTGTCCCACCATAAGGTAGGCGAATAGGAACCATACATATTGCGGGCAAGTTTTGCGCTGCTTGTTCCTGCTGAAAGTTGCCGAAATAAATTAGGCCGAATGGGCCATTTATTTGTTCCATCGAAATTTAAGGTATTTAAAAATAGGCACAAACATATTGTCGCAAACCTTTGTGCTATTGGTTCGTTCATGGTGAAAATCGCAAGCACGCTCCTCTATTACTTTGTGGCGTGAGATACGACCAATTTCATATTGAATGATTGCATGCAACATCTACATTGTTCGAAACTGTTGCAGCTGCTTTTAATGCCTTATCTCGAAGTTTCTTTACCAGCTTTAAACTCACGAGACACCAGGTAGGCAACGTTTCTTTGTAAGTGCAAGTCAGCCCGATAAACAATTTATTTCCACCATCCCTCCACTCTGCTCGTCCATTCTTCACGGCATTCGGTTCATCACGTGACAATGTAGACAGACTGCGTCATACAACACTGAAGTTTGCCCGAAATATAGTGAAGAACTGAGCTTTGCAAGTCTTGCATAACCGCCTCAAAAACGTTTTGGCCTTAGTGTAGTATATATAGTAATTTAGGCCACGTGAGTTTCTTCAAGGTGCACTGACATCGCAAAGCGCATAGGCGTGTTTGTATTTGACCTCCATCGAAAAAATCACCGTGGACCTCATTGCAACCGTGACCTTAAGTTCGGCAGCCGAACGCTGGGAACTACCGCACCAGCTACATTGGTCAGTAATTTACTGCTGCAAAAGTGAATAGCCTAAGAGCAGGAGACCTCGAATTCGAATTTTTAAGAACAGTTGCGTAGCAGAGAATAGAACAAAGCCTTTGCTAAAGTGTGCAGAAATTTCTTGACTTATTTTGTCAGTCTTGGTGTTCCTAATGATTTATTTCTGCAGCACAAAAAAGGTTCCGCACACTTTCCTTTCCCTAAACCATGGCCATGTTCCGGCAAAAAATATTGTTCGGTAAGGTACATATCCAAAAAGATTAGCATAATCTTCTTTTGGATCTTGTAAACGATATGAATGGGTTTAATGTGGCCGAAGTTATATTTGTTTCGTTTTTTATATGGCGCCTTGTACAACTTTTTTTTTCAAACATGAAAAGTTTTCAGTAAGGGTGCCCGATGCTAGTGAAAGTTAGAAAGTGTACGCTAAGCATCGGTATGTTTTATTTGCACATACTATAGGTCCTAACTCAAACCAGGATAGGGTTGGGATTCAAAAAAACAACAGCGTGGCAAAATGCATGGAAAGCTGTACATATGACATACGTGGTATGCTGGGCTCAGATAAGCGGAATCAGTACGCACGCACAAACAATTTATATCCACGGCAGGAATTACAGAATACCAAAACCAACAGCGTCATTCGCTCGTATGCACTTCAAGGCGAGACCGCAATGGCTCGCGATCTAAATCTAAAGATCTAAATACTACTGATGTCTGCTCTTTTTCTGTTTGGGAAGCACAAAATCGTGACGTGCTCATTGATTTATCCCTTGGCTCCAAAAGGCCGTATGAGAGAAACTAGTGTTGGCGCAAAGAGATTACACGTCTTTCTTTGCCCTTGCGAATAACGTTTTAGCGAAAATGGTCTCGCATTGCAAGCCCACAATGCGTTTTATCTTCAGTGACTAATTCCATAATATCAGTGCGAGCAGGTCGCATTTCGACTGTGTCATTTATAATTTTTCAAGTTCACTTTGCTACAGAAATAAATATATTACCGAAATAACATAGTACTGTAAATTCCTTTTCAACGATTGCGCTGTAATTACAAGCCGTAGCTTTTTACTGAATAGCAAATTTAGCGAGTTCTTGTTTATTTTTGATTTCTGTTGACGTTATACATCAGAAGAAGTAACTATGCTTTCGCGATATATCGTATTATTTCATGCTCGCCTCCTATATGCAAATTTTCACTACTGAAAAGCAAGAATCTTAATTCTTATCTTAATTGTTACTTCAGTAATAAGAACATCAAAAATTTTACGTACGTTCCCTGGCGCACCGTAGTAATAAAGCAGAATACGTTAAAGCCCACACGACAGGAACTAGACCTTCAGTTAACAAAGCCGGACGAACAAGTCTGCATGGCTTAGGAGTAGCGTGTACGACTCGGAAATCAGGCGTCAGGGGGTGCGATTTCCAGTTAATTACCGAAACTCTCTTTCAAGTGCAATTGGTTTGCCTTATATTTTTGCTTCTTAGTACAACGTTTGAGTCGTGTGGCTGGCTTTAAATCTAAATATTTTCCAAATGTGTTAATCACTTTTCAGTGCAGCCGCTCCACGTGTGACTTGGCCACCATTTTGGTCATTACGGATTTTCCGCTCACAACAGCGGTAGCGAGATTTCTGCAGAACGAGATCCTTAATGCTATCGTGGGAAAAACAGACAAATTATGTTGGGACTAAATAAAAATAAATGAGAAAAATGTGTTCCGGCCCACCCAATTAATGAGGAAAACAGACATATATTAGTGTGGGAAAAGAAAAAGAAAGAGAAATTATGTTGCCCAGCCCGCACCGCCTAAGGCACAACGGGCTATGAAATCAGACAGCATGAAAGCCTTGAAAACTAACAAAAGCGTGATAAAAAAGACACTGCGGAGTGGCTCTGCGTGCTTCCGGTCTAACTTTAACTGGCCGTGAACATGTTGCGTCATGTGCTTGAGCTTCAAGACCATGTCAAGGAGCGGATCTGCGAACAGAAATAAACATTGCACTTAATCACGTTCGTTTCTTAAAGTATATTTACAAAATCCACCGGAATCAACACCATCCCGGCGCCAATAACACTACTTAATTAGCTAATTTAGCGCTGGTAGCTTTACTTCGGGACATTTAAAGATAAACCTGCGTGCCTGCCTTCGCGACAATTACTTTCAAAGGGTGCCATTGCGGATGCTGCAAGACGCCCATATTAGACACCCCAAAAAACTGCACGATTCCAGTAAAGTCTGCTTGAGAGCAGAAATGCGAAAGCCTGTTCCTTTCCTCTCTTACCTTGTGACGTCATAGGCTTATGCAATAAACTCATGACGTCACGTACTTTGTAATTTTATCGACTTATGACGCCACATGATTCATGACGCCATATGACATGGGACGACAAAGTAATGACATCACCTATCTTGTGACGTTATCAACTTATGACGTCAACGCTCATGAATTCCATCTCGTGTTTTAACGTCATACACATGACGTCACATGATGTCATCGACTTGAGCCGTTGCATAATCCTGACGTTGCATACCTTACCTTTGTAAGAACCTAACCCATGATCTCTGCGAGACTCGAACTCACGAACGTTTTGCTATTGTTCTCAAAAACATTGATATCGTCACCACTATCAACATCGCTCTCATCGTTTGTAACTATTGTTATCGTTTGCATCACTATCACCATCGTCATCATCGCTGTCACCAACTACCACTATCGCCATCAGAGCTGGTGTTGAACGGGGAGTGCTGTGAAGTCACTGGGGACAAACTTCTGGCGAAAAATTTTGCGGACACTTCCAGCGTCAACATAGCGTTCTAATGCTTTCGCGTTAATAAATTCTACATGCAGCCAACAAGGCAGCCTCTGCTGGTACGGCGGTATAAGCCGCTTAAATAATTATACTCATCATTTCAAGTGGCGGTGAGGTCCCGTTCCTGTCCAGCATGCTCATTGGGCAAATCCTAATTCGAGCTCGCGTAATGCGATATCCTTCGTCCTTCGTCCAGTTTGAATTACGGCTGCATAATGTAACGCAGCCAATGAAAGCAGAATGACCCAGGAAACGAAACAGGAAGAAAAACTGCAGGTTTTAAGCAGAGCGTATTGAGTAAAATTCGTCTTTACGTAATCGTAACGTGCATTTTCAATTTGTTTACAGAATCGGCCTACATTTTTACACTAAGTGGCGGCCATTTCAAGAACATGATCCGCGCCATCAGCTGTGGCCTTTCTCTGGAGGGTCTCTGTTGTGTTGGGTGCTCTGTACGAAATGTCTAGAGTAAAGCATGGCTTTCACCAGATGAAGGGCTTTGTAATATCTACCGCGAAAAAGCAAATGGTCCATCCTGTAGTGATTAACAAAGCCAGTTAGTGGAGACTTGTTTTCTGCCGTCGTTTCTTACTTATATTCGTCACCACCTTTGTATATAGAAGTAATTGATTAACTTATCTGATGAACTGAACATTTCTCAGAAAGACTTGCGCGTTACATATATCTTAAAAGCAATGGTATAACTTTGGGTAAAATCTGATGGAATGAAAGAAATCTGCGAAAAGGTTTGCGCGATACATGCAACATATAAGTAGTGCAACAAGTTTGGTTACCTTCCATCGCAAGTTGAGCGACCGCTCGGATTGAATGTGGTGAGCATAGTAATGTAACCTACAACATGAGGAGCGCTTTCTGAACAGAATAAATATAAGGACAGTGAAGGGAAAGCAGATTTTAAGCGGGTAGAAATAACCAAGCGAAGGTTATCTCATTGGTGGCCAAAATCAGAAGAAGAGTAAAATTTCATAAGTCATGGCTAGGTGGCTTGAGCCCTCGCCCGATTTAAAGGGTTTAGCCGTATCCATCCATCCATTCATCCAAATTGCAGCGAAAAACAAACTTGCCTTGTGCGCTCCCAGCCGCAGAATTTTGTTCGGCCAGGCCACCCGGGACGAAATTCGCTGTGGGCTGTGGATGAGCTGGAAGCCGCACCTCGCTGTATTCTTGCGTTGTCGGTGGACACAGCGACGTGGGTGTGGCTTGCGAGGCCGGGTCGCACTCTGCGTGAACCACAGCAAGAGAACCGGGGACCATCCCCACCAGCGCGTTACGAAGAGAGAGACGAACTGCCCACTCCATGCCCCTCCCCGAAAAGTGAAGAGCGATCTGGGGACGAATAGTGCAAATAACCACGTAGACCAGACGTTCCTGGCTAGGCAGGCACTTCGTTTCGTTTATCAAGCAGCCGTACAGGGCGCGGCCGCGCAATCTTAGGGCATGGGTTACGGTGGAGATGCAGAAGTAACGTTCAAGTTCCAAGGATAGACGCGCCATCAGCTTCGAGCAATCAAGCGTTGTTAACACAGCATGGATGTTGTAAAACTGCCACTTCGGGATGTACAACCGCGGCAGCAAAAAACTGCGGACCCAGGCTATGCGCCACAGAGCCTCTGATTTCGTCGTCGCTGCCTGCACAGCATCGCAGATAGCGTTCGGCATTTCTTCTGGCTCCATTTCTCTGAGCCGTGGCAGCCATGACATTATAGCGTCGTCGAGGCTTTGCAGGCCCTCTACATCCACCTTGTGGAGCAGACAACGCAGTTTCGACAACTCTACGTCAGCCATTCTTAGTGATCGGATGTCGTCGATGGGGTGGGGGACTCAGAACCAAAGCTAGACGTGAAGGTCAGTGTTGCTCAGCTGTAGTTATTCCCGGCCTTTACCACTTGCAGTCCAGTTGACGAGGTGGGCGGTTGGCACGCTACAGTTTAGGCTGCTGCAGCTTCGGTAGATCCCTAGTAGCCAGCACAAGTTTGAAACATCGACTACGATTGTTGAACTGCAGTACCGAATGGCCTCACCATTGCCTTCGCATATATGATCTCCTACATAGCAATAAGACAGCAGTAGTTATCATTCGCCATCGTGTGATTTCCTACTCAAGTCATGCGATTTCATACTTTATCAAATACGAGCGCTGTTAAGGCTGCGAAGCTTCGCAGTAGAAGGAAGAAAAGAGATATCGCTACTGAAAAAAGGATTGTACTGACACGTGTTATATTTCGGCATGGGCAGTTATTATTCTAGATGCAGAAGGCACTGAGATCACTTTTTATATTGAATGCAGATAGCTAAATTATTCCGTGCGCATAAAGAAGACACGCGTGAGGCCTTGCATAACATCATTTATTTGTCGCACCAAAGAGCGCACTTGGTCAGTGCGTTGGTTAGCCTTTCATGGTTGTGTGTTATGCAAGGGGAATGCCATGTGCAATAATAGTTACTTTTTAGCATGAAGCTGCATCTTTCGGGTGATGCACAAGACGCGTTGTATCGAGCGACACACGGGGTTGGTTTTGCATCATCCAGCCGCTGGAAGTACTGCTGGAGACGGAAGCTGAGTGCGCCGGCGGCCTTTGCACAAACTGCATGATTTGCAAAAATACTGTAAAAATGAATTCAAAGGTGTTCTGGGTATTAAAGAAAAGAGCCTGAGCACTATCATTTAAAACGAACAAAATACAAGCATTAAAGTGTGTCTTGGGTGCTTTCCTTCAAAAAGTACCATTTAATTGCTCTCTCATGCAATGGCGATCCACTTCTGCCCAAAGTATGCATTTTTAAATTTACTCTTGGGTTGAACTTTGCGATACATCTATCAATTGACGACTACTTTCCCAAAATCGAAAACAGCGGCAGCTAAGTGTAAGGCAGTGCGTGCCTCTGCACGCCTATATATTTTCTTAAATTTCATGCCAGTTTTATGTATGAAATAATTAGAGCATTAAATAAAACCACGTTAGCAGCGAGAAAAGTAGCAGAGCATGCGAATTTTATCGCCTTCTCACTAACGAAAAGCACGCCCCTAATAACACCAGGGAGTGCTTCTTTAGCTGGTTTCGCGAAGTATAACATTACGTCGCTTGTACTATCACGAGCAATATGAGCAGGAACACGAGAGCGCGTGCTTGATAGCCTCGAATCCTGCTTGTAGCGATACGTGGTGGCCGCTTTCAGAACCAAGGTGGAAAGGGTGCTGTGTTCTTCCGTTTTTAAGAAGCAGGCAACGCAGCAGAGCGCTCTCCAAAGTGCTGCCAGCCGTTCATCGCCACGAGCAGGGCGTGAGGCTATCTGCCACGCGCTCCCGTGTTCCTGCTCATATTGCTCCTGATAGCACTTCATTCTGTCCGTGCCTACAGCGACCGGCATCTGTCATATTCAGCCTCGAGCAGTTGGGTATCGCTTGAGTGCATCTTTCGAGATCTCCGTATTGGTGCCTTTTTCAACAATAAGAACAATAAACTGGAAAACTCGTTCCTAAAAGTATGATGACCAGCGTTGTTTAGGCCGTGGTGATGAAAGACCTAAATTATGAATAGCATACTATATGGCTTATGAAGACTGTCGAAGGGCTTTATTGCAAAAAAAGAACGAGAGGGATATCATAGACAGCACCAGGTAAACGTGTAGTTCATTGGGACGATCATGTGGCAACCAATCGTCAAGCCTTAGCTATGCTTGTAGTATCAGCAATGCGCAAACGTTAAAATGGCTAAAAAATGTTTTCGCAGTGTCATTTGTGTTGGGCAATACACGTCCAGCATGCAATGCTTTTATCTCCCTTTTGCTGCCCGCTGAAGTTACCGTGGTGCCAGAAAGGTTGGAGAACAAGGCGCCACAGGAAAGGTGGAACACGGAGCCCAAACTATTAACAAACGCTTTGTCCCCCCCCCCTCTATCGACCTGCTACGCTGCCACCGGAGCAGCGCATGCGTCAATAAGAGCGCCTGTATAACGTGCCTCGCAAGCATCACTCTGCGTGTCTCGGCACAGCGTGGCATTGAAAACGCATGTGCCTGGCAGTAACCATATTCGCCTAACTGGTTTTAAACACAATTTCATTGCACGAACTGCTCTTAGTAACGTCAATTCCCCATACAAAACGAAGTAACAGTAGCGAGTACTGTCGCGAAAGGGGTACAAACAATACTCGGTTCAACTCGCACGTACCAGAGTCTAAAACCATTTTGCATTGTTTTCCTTAGTTGGCACCACGAAGCGAAATTCGCCGCGTGCACACATCGCAGGGCACAAACGGAAGTGTCGCACATCACGCGCTCACAAGAGCGGCTAGTTCAGGAGGAGCTACACAGACACAAATGACTGCCCGTGCTTCTTGGTATGAGCTATATATAAGCTATAGGCCATCCCTAAAGGAACTGATAATAGTCCAGTGTCACCAAGTCCACGTATGCCTGAGAAACAGGCAGGCATGCACACGTTGTACGAAATGGGACATGGCAATGTATGGTAGTCGACGCCAGGCTAGTAAACTGCTTTGACGCCACATCAAAAATGTTTCAATATGCTGACACAGTGATCGCGAGACCGTATGGGGTCAGCAAGACGCTCTCGAAATGTAAGCGAGATGAGTCGTAAAAAAGTCTGCACGGCTACAGTTTCGAACACTGCCGGCTGTAGTGTATTCACATTGAGGCCTGCAACGCTGAAATTGAGGTGGCCCTGATACAGTGGAAGGACGAATTGTCGCTTACGCTTACTGTCTGAAGACAAGTAGTCGACGGCTGAGAAAGAAGGCCTCGCGGTAATATTGACCATCCGCGAGTTTCGGCCACACATCTCCCGAAGTCACTTGCGTGTTGTCAGCGACCATCGCCCCGTAAAGACCTTTCTTGGTGGTTGGCTAGATAGATCCTATACTTCCAAGAGTACAACGAACGGTCGTGTACATGTCGGAACAGAAGCACCCAGATGCCGATTGTTATCACGCGCGCCTATGGACCTGGATTCGGAAGGAATAGCCGAAGATTACTATTTTATTTGTGCCATTAGTGCAACCCATTCTCGCAGCTGCAAAGGACGGACCCCAAGCAAGCACAGCTCATCGAGGAGCGGCAAGGCTGCAAAGTTTATCTTCCGCATGATTTCCTTCGTGGACGCAGCCCTTCGCCATGGCAACTGTCGACCTCTACAAACGCAGTTTGAACATTCGTTAGGTTAGGTCAACCTAAAAATAACGCAAAATAGTAAGTCCCTGCCCGCACCACTGACGTATAACAGGCTTAATTCAATCTTAAAAGAAATGAAAAGGCCTGAACGCTTTGGTAAACTTTTGCCACCCCTAGGTGGGAAAATGGAAAAAAATGATGGAGGGTAAGAAGCTACATAGTGACCCACAGCCGGGGAAGTGGGCCCGGGGAGACTCCCCTGATCTCCCCTGGGACGCAGCGGAAGGGGTTCGATGAACGGGTTATGGGGATTGGGATGGGAAGGGGGAAAGCGAGGTTTTTCGCTGATCCTTCATTTGTCTCGACTCCATTACTGGCCTGTCTGGCCAGTACAGGGAGAGCATCGAGATTGCCCAATGGTGCGACCCCGCTCACGGTATGCCCGACCACCCACAAACGCAACGGGCCCCGACCGCCGGAGCCAGGAAAACCTAACGTGGGGTCAGCTACCTCGGGCCCCTCCACGACTTTCAGGGTTGTTTGGGACCTACCAGCTGCTTGCCGTCGAATGGTTTTCGCGGTTTTTTAGAAAGCGGAAGGCTTAGGTCGTCAGCCTATCGGCCCTCCGGCTCTCGGCACCATGACATACCTCCGGGGGGCCCATCAGTGCTTCCAACCAACCAACCATGCACTTATCTTCTTCCCTAGCTTGCTTCACGCAGTTTGCACAGCAACACTCGTCGTATAATGTGAGCTACGGCCAGATATCTTCAACGCTTATCATGACGAATCAGCTGCCAGCCACTTAGGAGTCAGTCGTTCGCTCGCAAGCATTCGGAAGAGGTACTATTGTCTCAGATTACTTCCGTAAGTTACCATATAAGTTGAACTATGCTGCAACTGCCGACGTGCGAAGTTATACCTTTGAACTCAGCATGATTTTTTATTTAAGCCATACCTCCTCTGAATGATCCTTTCGAAGATGTGGTAATGTGCCTACTTGGTCATAGGAGAACACTGTCTTCAAGCTGATGGGTTGGTGCACACTGACCGCGGTGGGAGTGGGATTGCAGACGATGACACAGGCGGGACCATTTATGTAGGACACAAGGCACGCTGCAAAAGATCAAAGTAAAAATAAACAGAATCTGAGCTCGTCTTTTTACTGCGTGAACTCCATCTGCACATTTCGAGATTTCTCAGAAACTCCGAATTATTGTTATGTGCGGCGAGTTCTCTACAAAATCTATTAAAATTCGCCACAGTAATAGTCTCAGACTATACGAAGATCACTTGCGCGTCAGCACGGGACTGCACAGTAACCGTGGGAGAGGAAATGGCTGTTGCTCTAGCGGCCGCGGAGGGTTATAGCGCGAATCAGTCCTTAACAATCCTCACAGATTCAGAAGAGGCATGCCGTAACTATATCAATTGCAGAATATGTCATAAAGCGCTTCAAATCCTTTTCCACGCAGGCCTTCCCAAAGATCACATTAGACACACCCTTTTCTGGATACCGGGACACACCGAGATAGAAGGCAACCAAAGGGTCGATAGAGTCACTCGCGAGTACACTAGCCGAGCACTCTTGAACGAAGACTCGGAGGATTTTTTGAGGGCAGTCCCGACGTACTCCGACATTCTAAATTATTACAGAGAGGCGAGACTAAAGTATCCTCCTCCCCACAACAAATTAAACCAACAAGAAGCAGTTTACTGAAGGAAGCTGCAAACCGGAAGCTTCCCCAATTTACGCATCCTCAGCAAAATGTTCCCGAACCAATACAGGGACATCTGCCTATGGTGCGGTGCAACACCACCCTATACCATGTTACTTGGGAATGTGACAGAAATAAAGCATTCCATGGCTCAGAAAATCTGAGTGCGAAGCAGTGGGAGAGTGTGCTCTCCAGCGGCAACCCAATCCTCCAAAGAGGATTGGTCATCCATGCACAGCGAGCGGCCAAACTCAGCGGTGCCCTGGAATAGGGGCGCTGACCTCTGCAAGACGGAGGGAGACATATGCTTGAATACGAAGACCTCTGCCTGACCGAAAAACCTTGTTAGAGCAATAAAGTGTATCCTATCTCTACTAAATTGAATTAAACGTTCCGGCTGCCAGCTTTTCTTTGAACTTACCAAGATGGCCGGAAAAATCCAATGGCCCCTGAAATTCAGGCTTCCTAACTAACCTCGATTTATGCTGCTCATTAAATGTTATTAACACACTTACACACACTACCTCGTTCGATCGTCTTCTTCCTCCTTACCCTATCACCCGTCGATATCTCGTCCATTTCTTTGTCTTTACTTTCTCTGTTGAACCACTCTCTCATCTTCATAAATATCACGACATTTCTCGAAGTCCTGGGCTACACCTGAGGCTCCGAGCAGTGCGGACGTGCACCGAATGGCCTCTGACCTCGTGACCACTTTTTGGAGATTTTCGTTAACTTCTGTTCCTGTGAATTGTGCGAAGGATAAGGACAGGTGCTTCATGCCAACTGATACCAGATTTCGCCAAGTACGACAAATAGTCACCCATCTTTCGGGACTTCAAGTGTCAACATTTGTTGAACAGCGTTTGGCCCAAGATAAGGCTGAACACCGGTGTCGCGCCGCTGGGACCCGCTCGCCACGCGGACCACCCAGAACGATCGCATCATGGAATGCCCTGTAGAGGGCGAAGACATTACTCCGGCGCAGCTTGCCGAAGGAGAATGGACGACCATTTTCAACCGGCAAGAACGCTACCGGCACCCCGGAGAGAAGAACGCCATTCAAGGGAACGCTGACCCGACAAACGCGCCGGCGATGCCGGAGAAGGAGCACGACACCGCTACCAGCGTTCCTCGCAGCGAAGGCAAGTCCAAATCTGCTCTTCTGAAAAATTCACCTGCCCGACGTAGGCAGGCACCACACCCACGTCTACCAGCAAAAGACTATGGATTTGCACACCATCGCTCTGCGCAATATTCTCCGGGGTACATGTGCAGCGTTCGACCTACCGCTTGAAAAGATGGTGAAAGAAGACAGTCCTTGTGTTAACACAGTTAACAAAGCATTTACCATTAGCACACCAAATAAGCTCAGAGCTTCGGTGTACAGCAACCTGACACTCAAGATGGACGTCAATGCGTACGAAGTGACATTGTACGTGTCAGCACCGGACGACTCCACGACATGCGTCATATTTATGCATACGATGGCGGAACAGCCGATGAGGTCCGACCGGGATTTCTGAAGCGCAGCCAAGGGATTCCGGTGGTGGATGTTCGCGGCCACGGACAATCAATGTCCATTCTGGTGACTTTCTCCGGCAAGAGGGCTCCAGACACCATCGGCTATTGGGAGTGTCCTTTGCGTGTGCACCCGTACAGGGAGCAGGTCGAAACCTGTGTCAACTGCAGAAGGGTCGGTCATCGGCGGACGTCTGCTACAAACCCATGACCCAACTGTGCCTCAGATGCGGCGATGAACACACTCTTTCAGCCGAGGGGAAGCGCACACGTGCAGGCCAAAGTGCATTGTGTGCAAAAGCGCTCACAACACCGACAGCAAGAACTGCAAGCATCGCTTCGTGGACCACCGGCCCAGACATAACCGACAACGAAAGAAGCAAATTGAGGAAAGCAACCAGCAGTCCGGAAAAAAGACGCGTTCCAGAGACAAGGCCGGAAACTGATCGTCGAGCCGCCGTCGCGGCAGCAATTCCGGCGACAGATGCACCTCCTTCCCACCACTGTCGTCGAACCAGGGTGCCAGTTCGAGGCAGGGAAGCAAGGACAGAGGGAGGAGTGCGAGCAGGAGCAGGCGTGGAAGCTGCTCGAAGAAACAGGTGAGCTGGCCGGATACGGCCTCCAAAACTATACGGCTCGCGAGAAGGAGCTCCTAGCTAAAATACCATGCAGAGACGAAACTATTGAGCAATTGCAGAAAGAGGCGGCCGAAATGAAAAGACCGTTTAAATTACTACAACCCCCCTCTACAGCCATGCCCCTCGTATCTCGCATGCCCCCCTCTCCCGCGCTAAGCGCTATACCCTCCACCACTAATGCGATGGAGGCGGATAGCCGCATGAACCGCAAAAGGCCGGCTCCTTCCGACGAGGTCTCCGGATCGAAAGGCGCTGCGGAAGCGTCCCGGGAGGACAAACCGCAACCGACAATCAAACCTTAGGGTACAGACAAGATAAGAGCCGAAATGAACGCCCTCGAGAACAAATTTAGTGGTCTGGAGGAAAAACTTACAAATCTTAAGAGGAAAGTAACCCTGCTTGGTACAAACATCTCTACATTTTTCAATCAAGTAGGGGAGCGCCTCGCGGCCTTGGAGGCAAGCCGTAACGCTATGCCACCAGTCGCGACCTTGCCCGTAATCATCCCCACCATATCCCACCACGGCCTCTCGCCAACAAGTTGAGGTCTGCCAGTGGAACTGCAGGGGGTTCCGCAACAAACAGGGAAACCTGCAGTTTCGCATCTAAAACCTTGGTAAGCAACCGCACGTGGTAGCCCTTGAAGAAGCTAGCGGCCCGGCGAAATTACCATGCTATAAAGCATTCATTCCCCCCTCGAACGCAGTGACGACGGCGACGGCCCTGTTCAGCGCTACCTATGTGCAACACAGCATTACGGCGATACAAGACAGTTCTAACGAACAATACTCGTTACTAGAAAGTGTGCCGAGGAAAAAGACAGAGGGTCAGCAATTCCCGACCTTCTGCTTAAAGCCACGCGCCTGGTCGCCAGTGCACAAGTCCTGGTGGTAGGCGACTTTAACGCCCATCATTCTGCTGGGGTTATCGAAAAAAACAACCCCAAAAGCTTCAAGCGGTGACAATGATTCCCAGGAAAACACGCGTATCGGAATAAGCGTTAGCATAGATAGCTCACCGGATCTCACTCTCCCCAAATATGTTCGTGACGCCCGCTGTTCCAACACAAAACATACGCTGCGAAGCGACCATTACATACCAGCCACGACATCTGACACGAAATTGCACGAACTGCACCCCATGCGCACTTGCATTACCGACTGGGATAGGTTCAGACGCTTACGAGAACAGACTGCCCCAGTCAGATCAACGACCTGATGGAGTGGATCGCTGCACTCAAAGACGACGTCAAAACCACCACGGTCGAGGGGCCTACAGAGGAACCGCATCATATGACAGACAATAAACTCTCTCCAGATGTGGGAAGCGCACACCAGCCTGCTAAATCTCTGAAAGAAACAGAGACACAACAGAAACTTACGCAAGCGCATGGCACAACTTGAACGCCAAATCGAAACGTACACACTGTAACTCCAAAAAATTTTTGCAATTTATGAAAATATGAGTGGAAAAGTGAAATGCAACACAATATGGCTTTTGCTCCGCTACCTGCTCGACCCAACGGGCAAAAAATCCACACAAGGCGACCAACTCGACAAGACTTATTCATCGGTATTAGGGTACAGACGCAGAGCTACTCGCCGAACTGCGGGAACGCTACCTGAACACGTCGCTTACAGAATCCCTACCCGCATACGAGGGCCTCACCAATGAGATCCTGGAATCAGACATCGTAAATTCTGAGGTCTGGTTTGCTCTGGGTCAGCTCCGTACCACCTACGCGGCTGGACTGCACGGAGTGTCGAACAAGACGCTCACAAACCTAGAACCCAAGTCTGTCGCGGCAATAAACGACCTAATGAACATCTACTGGAAGGCAGGCGAGATCCACAAGAATCGAGGCATGCACGGGTGATATTCATCTCCAAACCGGGAAAAAATCTCTCGATCGAGAATCTGCAGCCCATCGCCATCACGTCTTGAATCGGTAAACTCATGGACATGTCATCCTTAACCGATTGCTAAATTACGCAGAAGACAGCGATATATTTCCTCCCCCAATGAGTGGCTTTAGGGGTAGCTTGCCTACGCAGGACTTGATGCTTCAGGTTAAGAAGGACGTGCTGGGCCCTGCAAGCCGGACCGGGACGAAGGTAGTGCTGGGCTATACCTGAACAAGGCCTTAGAAAACGTCTCGCGAGAGACCATTCTCACGAACCTCTCTAAAATAGACCCAGAAGAATGGACATTCAACTATATCCGACCATTCCTATCCGAGCGGTCTGCAGAGCTTGCATTAGGTGGCCTCAAATCGGAGCCCATTCCTCTGGGAAGCCGAAGCACGCCACAAGGCTCGGCGCTCTATATTTTCCTGTTTAACCTTGCACTGGTTACACTACCCCCAAACTTGCCGCCTTGCCGGGGCTGCGGCAAACCTTATACGCGGACGACATCCCCCTGTGGGTAACCACTGGGAATGACGGCCAAATAGAGTATACCCTGCAGAAGGCATTTGACATAACTGAACCGCACGCGTCATGGTTTTCTAGTGGCAGCTCCAATGGCGTATGCTGTCACGGATCCCCCCGGACAACACTCGGACCCGAAAGAATGGACTAGGCGACAGGTGTACCAGCACAGACGCACATTTAATACACCCTACGTGACACACACACTAGAACACAAAGCTAACAAAACTAACACAAAACACAAAGAATAAAAATACACAGGACCCGGGAACACTTCTCCCAGCGTCTACTATTAGCGCTATACTGTTAGTGGCGGCGTTCGTTGAATGGATCCAGTAGCCGGCGTCGAGTTGGCGTTCGACGTGCTCGGGCTGGCGTCGCTGCTGGGGTCGCAGGCTGCGTCGTATAACTTTCCGGTCCAAGCACCCGTGGAGGTGATGCCGGTGTTCGTGGCATTAGGGGCATCCCCCGGATGGGTGGCAACAGTTTTGGAGACACCCCTGGCCGTAGCAGGAGGTAGCTTCCTCTGTTGACTCCCCGGAATGGGCTCAAGCATGGCAGGAAGTCCATGATGCGAAGCCGTAGAACGCGAGCTCACCGAAGTTGCAGCCGGCGTTGCTCTCTTCCAGCCAAAGCGTCCCTGACCCGCCGGAGCCTCCGCTTCTCTGTTCTTCCCTCCCGTGTCTCGCTCTCCCTCGCCCTTTTATAGCCTTGGCGTTAATAAACGTAAGCCTTGTCTTCGTCTTCTCCTTCTCTTCTCCACCAATCATCTCTCTCCACCTCACTGAATGCTTTTCCACCAAACATTTCTCTCCACCTTACCGAATGCTTGTTCTTTATTCTTCGGTTAATCCACGTCGTCTTCTTCACACTTCACTCCTAGATAATTTTATTTTGGACTCCTTATTATATGTGACAAGGGCCCCCTCTCTCAAAAGTTTTTCCAAGAAGAACTGCTCACGTCATACTCATCTTCAAGCACTCCAGCCAACCGACTATCTTCTGTGGCGATTCTGTACCCCGCACACAATACACCGCAGATGTCCAGCACACACCAAGAGCACATCACTAACACAGCACACCAAGCTGCGTTTTCAGAACACTAACACACCACTGCCGTTGTCCGTACAGAGTCCTTAATAAATATGTTGATGTCCACAACACACTCCCTTGTATAATAACATAACACCAACAACAGCAACAACCACAAGATAAATCCCAGAGATACATTAACACAGCAACAACAAGATACATCCCAGAGATACCTATAGCTGTTCAGTTAGCTCTACTCATGAAGTCCGCTCCAACGTTATCTCTGCCATTATTATATTCCACCTGAACTGAGCATTCTTGAAAGGCCAAACTCCATCTCATGACTTTAAAATTGCTCATCTTGGCCTTGGTTAAGTATTCAAGCGGCTGATGATCTGTTTGAATCCTGAAATGTCTTCCATGAAGATAAATGTGGGAATTCTTTACCGCCCACACCACCGCCAAACATTCCTTTTCAACAGTGGAGAAGTTGCGTTCACTACCCGATAATCTCTTGCTTGCAAAAAATACAGGATGTAGCACGCGATTCTCTTGCAAGAGTACGGCTCCTAAAGCTCGGTCTGAAGATTCAGTGCAAATCCCGAACTCAATCCAGATTCGGAGCAAGCAGTACGGGCGGTTTTGCCATATGCCCTTTTAACATCACGAATGCATTTTCATGTTCCGCAGTCGAATACAGCTTATTGCTTGCCCCCTTCTTAGTGATTTCGACAAGCGGGTCGGCTATGTGGGCATAATCGGGAATAAAGTCCCTGCAGTATCCCGATAAACCCAGAAACGACTGTACGTCTTTCTTGGTCGTCGGTGTCTGGGCCCGCTGTATTTTTTCCAAAAAGTCGTCTTTCGTCGCGATGCGGCCCATCCCCAGCTTGTGTCCGAGAAAAGAAATGGCTTTAAAGCCCACCTCATATTTTGCCGGTTTTATGGTGAACCTGGCTTGCTGAATTCTATCAAATAGTTTTTTCAGTGTAATTACATGCTCTTTCCACGTATCTGTTGCCACAAGGATGTCAACAATATAGTGTTCTACATTTTGCAGCCCATCCATAACCTTCCTCATCCGCTTCGTGAATATTGCAGATGCTGTCTTCAAACCAAAAAGTATGAATTTATACTGGAAAAAACCCGCCTAGCACGAAAACGCAGTCTTCTCTTTAAATGAGTCTTCCATTGGTATATGCCAATACCCTTTAGCTAAGTCAATTTTAGAAAAAACCTTTTGTGTGCCACCTTAGCGAACACCACGTCCGCTCGTGGTATGGGTTCGGCATCGGGTACTATGATGTCATGTAGCCGACGAAAATCTACACACCGTCGATTAGTACCATCGGGTTTTTCGACAACCGCGAGAGGCGCATTGTATGGTTACCACGACCTCTCAAGCACACTACGCTCCAACATATCCAGCACCTTATTTTCAATTAATATTTGGGCTGCTAAAGGTAGTGGGTATTGCTTCACGCTGGTTGGTCTATCTGTAGAGAGATCTAGTCTGCAACATATGACATCCGTTTTGCCCGGCACATCCGAAAACACATCCCCTTTGCTTTGGAGTAGGGTCTTTATCTGTGATCTTCGGTCTTCATTCATATTGGGGATGATTAGCACCTTATCTCACCCTACAGTTTTCTTCCCACTCCGCATGGGCACCTCGACAACATCATCTGTCTCCTCGGCTACTACCGAGCGTGCTACCTTGGGGGCGCACTGTACGGGAACTCTTTCTTCGTACTTTTTCAACATGGTTGAATGGAAAACCTTCGTGGTGTTATTTATCAATAAGTCATAATTCATGTCATTTTTCTTCTACGTCACAAGGTAAGGGCCATCCACTGCATCAGTATCTTATTATGATCCGTGGGCAGCAAGATGAGAACCTTGTCGCCCAAATTCAGATTCCTGTGAGTGGCTTTCTTGTCATAGTAGCCCTTATAGCGTTCACGCGCCCTTTCCTGGCCTTGATGTGCAAGTCTGCATGTTTCTTCCAACTTGTCCCGCAACTCAAGAACGTATGCGTAAGTTGTCTTGAGATCTGGTGCAATCTCCTTATTAGCCCACAGCTCCTTGAGTATTTCAACGGTTCTCCCATACAACATCTCGAAGGGCGAGAAACCAAGATTTGTTTGTGATGCTTCGCGGTAAGCAAAAAAAAAAGAGCTGGCAGATACCTATCCCAATCAGTAGGTCTCTCCTGGCACATTTTCTTGATCATATTTTTGAGGGTTCCGTTAACCCGCTCTACAAGCCCATTACACATGGGATGGTAATACAAAAGCACCGAAGTTTGGGCCAGTTGGTAATGATCCATCTTGAGAAAACGAAGCAGCACGAAAAAACGGGGACGAAAAAGACACACATACGACTGGACGAATGCTGCACTTTCAAACATTTGATGAGGACATGACTTTTTCAAAGCGGAATTGAGGCAATTCATGGCTATTGCTCTTTTGATTATTTTTGATTATTTTTTTTCAATGAGCACTACTGTAAGGGAGAAGTGCCTTTTGTGACCTAGGATTGTACATCCAGCATATATGCCCTTCCAAGAAATGAATTCTCAGGTCAAGAAACTGTATACAATTTCCACTAGGGAGTTCAAAGGTAAACATTAAGCCTTTTGCAACAGTTTTGAACGATGCGAGAACATCAGCAACAGCTTCGTCAATAGATAAAACATGCGCCTTGTCCATTATCACCAAATAACCGTCAACATATCTAAAAATGCGTAGTTTAGGAAGTAAGCTAGGCAAGCTTTTGTCAATGCAGGAAAGAAAAATGTCAGAAACAACGGGAGCTACGCACGACCCGATGCATATTCTTGCTTTTTGTGTGTAAAACCGGTTGTTAAAATTAATGGCAGTTGACTGTAGATAACACTCTAAAAGGGCTAAGAAACGGTCGGTGTTCACACCCGCCTTGTTATGAAAAGGCACTTCTCCCGAATCCTCAATTACGGATCTAACCGCCTTAAACAGTTCTTTGTGGGGTATGGAGTAATAAAGATCTTCTATGTCAATGGAGAACCAGAAAGTGGCTGGTAAAGTCATGCTAAGCCGTTGCTTCAGTTCTTCGGCTAACTTGTGAGAGCTTCTAACAAGGAAGGGGTCTTCAATCGTCAATGTCGCCAGCTGCTTCTAGAGGTACTTTCCTATAGCTGACTGCCAGCTACCCTTTTCTGAAACTATAGCCTACACGGGAAATCGGGCTTGTGCGTTTTGCATGAGAAGAATGCTTCCAGGGTGCAAATATCCGAATTTTTGACACTACTCGCAAGTGATTCCAGGTGAAGATCCTGCAGCAACTTGAGCGCTGTAGCCTTCTGTATTCTCTTCTTAAATTTGGTCTTCTTGAAACTTTTCTCGATTGCTTTAATAGCTTTCTCTTCATACGTTCCTTTGGGAAGCACAACAAAACCACCCTCTTTGTCGGACTGTACTACTATTAAGCGGTGTCGATTTAGGTAGCTAACAACCTTTTTCTGTTGAGGAACGCGCTTTGAAGTTCGACTCACGTTGTTTGCCACGGATTGAGCTCCATCAGAAATGGCTTTGTCTTTGTCTCGCTCCTTAGTTCTTCCGGCTATATGCCGCACCATAGCCAGTAGTTCCGGCTTTCCGGTATTCGGCTCAAAGCAGAATTTTGCACCTTTCTCAAGGATTCCGCGAACTTCATCCGAGAGCTCCACGTCACCCACGACGTCGACCTTGCTAGGTGCCGTCTGGTTTTTCCTCCTTGCCGGATGGGAATGGCGGACCCGATGCCACAAGAACTCCGTACTCTGTGCAGCCAATTTCTTGTAGTCACGAAACAATCTTGCCGCTCAGCATGGATCTTTTCCTTCTTGGGTGAGCACACGAAGCCAATCCTCGTAAAGTCGAACTTGACGCCATCCTTCAGACTACATTATCTTACAGAGTCTTCCTGCATGGCCCAGAGACGACGACACAAGTCCCAGCAGTGCTTCAACTTCGAGGGGAACAACGCCTTGCTTGATGCAAAAAGAAAGTGTCCGGCACTGGCATGTGGTCACTGCGATTAAATTCACACACGTGACAATAGGACTCTGCATGGTTTGGTGGGATAGGAAAGAGCCCAGTGTGGAAGAAATACTATGCAAAAGCACCGAAGTTCGGGCCAGTTGGTAATGATCCATCTTGAGAAAACGAAGCAGCACGAAAAAAACGGGGACGAAAAAGACACACATACGACAGGACGAATGCTGCACTTTCAAACATTTGATGAGGACATGACTTTTTCAAAGCGGAAGTGAGGCAATTCATGGCTATTGCTCTTTTTATTATTTTTGAATGAGCACTACTGTACGGGAGGAGTGCCTTTTGTGACCTAGGATTGTACATCCAGCATATATGCCCTTCCAAGAAATGAATTTTCAGGTCAAGGAACTGTATACAGTTTTCACTATTGAGTTCAAAGTTCAAAGCACAAGAAACTCCTCTTTTTGCCTCTTTGCCTCCTCCTCATAGAGACGCATCGCCTC
Organism: Amblyomma americanum; assembly: GCF_052857255.1. Lineage (NCBI taxonomy): Eukaryota > Metazoa > Arthropoda > Arachnida > Ixodida > Ixodidae > Amblyomma > Amblyomma americanum. The sequence continues at coordinate 65,333,941 of NC_135505.1, read as the reverse complement.
TTCCTTGCTTAACCCTAGCTTGAGCGCCAGTTCGAATGTTTTTGCCAAATCCATACTTTCTGCAGTCGGGAAATCGGAAAGATCCGAGACAAAGCTACAAGAAAAAAGGAAATCAATCCTCTCGCAGGCTCGCCCCTTATCTTTGTCACAGACCTCCCCGGAGAACACTCACCGAAAGAGTAGACTAGGCGACAGTGTACCCACACAGACGCATATTTAACACACCCTACATGGCACACACACTATAATACAAAACTAACAAAACTAACACAAAACACGAAGAATAAAAATAGACACGACCCGAGAACGCTGCTACCAGCGTCTACTATTAGCGTTCTACAGTTAGTGGTCGGAGTTCGTGCTCGCGGTTGGTTCGTTTCGGCTGCGGCGTTGAATAGATCCAGTAGCCCGCGTCGAGGCGGCGTTCGTCGTGCTTGGGCTTGCGTCGTTGGCGGCGTCGCTTGCTGCGTCGTATAAACTCCCGGTCCAAGCGCCCGTGGAGGTGATGCCGGTGTTGTTGGCGTTGGGGGACCACCCGGACGGGTGGCAACAGCTCTGGAGACACCCCTGGCCGTAGCAGGTGGTGGCGTAAGCCGTTGACGCGTAGGAACGGGCTCAGGCACGGCAGGAAGTCCGAGATGCGAAGCCGTACAACGCGAGCTCACCGGAGCACTAGCCGGCGTCGCTCTCTTCCAGCCTAAGCGTCCTTGACCTGCCGGAGCCTCCGCTTCTCTGTTCTCGCCCCCCCCCCCGTGCCTCGCTCTCCCTCGCCCTTTTATAGCCTTGGCGTTAGTCCATGTAAGCCTTGTCATCGTCTTCTCCTCCTTCTCTTCTACACCAATCATCTCCTTCCACCTATACCGAATGCTTCTTCTTCTTCTGTACTCTTCGGTTAGTGCATGTCGCCTCCTTCACACCTCTTTCCCTCATAATTTTATTTTAGACTGCTTATTATATGTGACATCTGCACCACCTAGACCCCTTACTTCAACTCAGTCCTCCATCTGGCCTTTCCCGCTGCGAGCTATGCTGTTATGTCGCCAATGGCTGTGAGTGGCGTTCATAAATGGCTGCTCCCACTTAATCGCAATGGCATACTCTCCTGCGTGTGAGATCTGAGGGTGTGACGAAACAATGGAACACCTTCTTTGTAACTGCCATCGGTTTCAGCGTGAGCGTGCACTCCTAGCTGCAATACTCCGACTTTTAGATCCTCGGTTCTTTATTGAAGCCAAGATTCTGGGTTCTTTGAGTAAGCCTTCATCGCAGAGGACAGCTTTGAAGGCACTTTTCAAGTTCTTGACGGACTCAGTACTGAGTGCAAGGTTGTGAGCTATCAGTGTGGGCCCGGTGTACCCTGCATGTGTTGGCCTACGGACATCTGGAAAAATGATCATCTCCCTTTGTTCTCCGCCCCTTCTATCTCTCCCTCCGTTCCCCTTTCCACGTGTAGGGTAGCATACCGGGCTCTGCTAGTTAGCCTTCCTGCCTTTCCGTTTGTCTTTCTCCCTCTCTCTCTCTCTCTACGCGTCGGGAGCGGGCCATCAATGCTCGCACTCGAAATCGGTACTGCTGGTTCTTAGGGCCAAGACACGCGGTAGAAACGCAAGCCTGACCCCGTCAACATCTCTGCATGTACATGCGCAAGGACTTCCGGTCAAGGAAGTCCAAACCATACGCATTTGTGGCATGTACACACAGAACAATCGCAAAAACACAGAAATGATCAGCAGACTCACGGCCACGGTAAATCAGACTGTGCGGCTGGTAAGACGGATCGCCAGCAAAAGACGAGGCATGAAAGGGAAAGATCTCTGTCGACTTGTGCAGGCTTTCCTGTTTAGCAGGGTCGTCTACTCCCTTCCTTACCTGCAGCTGCAGCTCGCGGAAAGGAACAAGGTCGAAACTACAATCTGGCAGGCTTACAAGGCGGCCCTTAGGCTCCCGCCCAGTGCGTCCACGGAAAGGTTGCTGGCCCTTGGAATTCACAACACACTCTCGGAGCTGGGCGAGGTGCACGACGTTTCCCAGTTCGGACGACTCACTTGTACGAGCGCGGGAAGGGCCATCCTGTACAGAATAAAGATGCGCGAACACCTCCGAGAGGGAGACGCGAAAACGCAGTTGCTCACGCACATCAGGAAAGCTTTTTTGATTAAACCCCTACCCAGGAACATGCACCCCGCGCACCACGAAGGCCGACGGACAGCGAGGGCTCGCACTTTACACACCAAATACGGCCGAAACGACAATGTGACGTACTTGGGCGCCGCGGAATACCGGCAGATCCCGAGAAAAAAAAAGTTTGCACTGGCCGCGGTGATTGGGAACGGCGCCCCGTTGGCGGCCGCGTCGATAGAAACCACCTTCTCCTACACGGCGGAGGAAGCGGCAACAGCCTTACCTATAGCAAACAGGCGTGCTGATATTATATTCAGCGACTCCAAAACAGCCCCGCCGCGGTGGCTCAGTGGTTAGGGCACTCGACTACTGATCCGGAGCTCCCGGGTTCGAACCCGACCGCGGCGGCTGCGTTTTTATGGAGGAAAAACCCTAAGGCGCCCGTGTGCTGTGCGATGTCAGTGAACGTTAAAGATCCCCAGGTGGTCGAAATTATTCCGGAGCCCTCCACTACGGCACCTATTCTTCCTTTCTTTCACTGCCTTCTTTATCCCTTCCCTTACGGCGCGGTTCAGGTGTCCAAAGATATATGAGACAGATACTGCGCCATTTCCGTTCCCCCAAAACCAATTATTATTATTATTACTCCAAAACAGCCGTTCGCCATTTCACGAGGGGTTGTATTACATCTACTTTACTCCGCATCCTTCAATACACACCCTTTCCGATTAGAGAAGTTGAATTAATCTGGGTCCCGGCCCAGTCGTCTAATCCAGGGAACGAGGCGGCTCACGCGCAAGCCTGAGGCTTCGTCGACCGTGAAGTGAGCGCGCCGTGCGACCCGAATTTCATGAAGGACGAGTTGATCTCATTTCATTACATCACCCATGATTTAGGCTGGAGAGGCGCGCATATACCCATACCCACGATCGTTAACAAAAGCGCACGAAGTTACCTGGTGCTGACTGCAAACACGCCCCCTTCTGAATCCGGCAGTGCTTGCCTTCATGTATCCCGGCCAGTACGACCCAAACTGCCATCAATGTGGTGAAAGGGCAACATACGACAACATTCTGTGGAACTGCACGAATGATTCGCCTCCGAAGGAGTTGATACAGCTCCCTTCTCCCCAGCAGTGGGAGGCCGTGCTGGTCAGCTCGGACCATAAGATTCTAGTACGGGGCAATCGAGCGGGCCAATGAGGTCGCCGCCAGCCATGGGCTAGCGGCCATCTACTATGTCTATCCTGCAACCTGCTCTCCACGCAATAAATATTTTACAATCCAATCCATTCGAAGTACTCTAGTGGAAAAATTTGGATTGATGTCCTCACGGACTTAGCACGGTCCAGTGAGGGCACGTCGCTAGAAAGCGGAAGTGCTCCCAAAAGTGCCAGGATTATTATGCGCATTTTGCTGAAGAATGTCATGCATGGGATTGTTATTGATACCGGTGCGGCTGGTTTCAATGACCGCTTAAATCAACAGCTTTGAATATGGCGCACACCAGCCATAGGCTTACGGCGGCATCCCACAACAGGCAAATGCTTACTTGAAACAGCGGAAAAGAACCTTGACAGACATACTTTCTATGTATGCTGATGTGTAGCGTAAACAATAGGGCCAGATTATCCCATACGCAATTCAGCTTGCAATACGTCCCTGAGGAATAACTGAAGTGTCCAAACAAAAAGCGACCCAAAGACAAGCGACGAGCTTGGCCGTGAACGAGACCATGTCACTTACTCAATTCCAACTTATCTTCTTTCGACGAAATGTCAATCCATTGGAAGCTACGTTTCCCGTCTACCATGATAGTGACAGCCAATGTTACCTCTATATTATCACCCTGCTCAACGTGCGGAAGAAGCACGGCCACTGAGAAGACAGCCAATACGTAGTCAACACCACGTAGACTCTGTCAGCTACAAACTCGTGCGGCGATTTGTTTCGTACGAGGCTGGCGTTTATAAGTGGGCTTGAATGACCGTTCGTCGCCGCGCACTCTCTGAAAACTTAGTGCGCCGATACTTCCGTCCTTATCGCTGCAAAATAGAAGTGGCTTGCGACGTTTTACCCACTACCCATGCCCGCTCGTCGTACACAGCCCAGCGCAAAGGGGTTGTGCACGTCGTCTTTGTCAAGACCTTCCATAGCAGGCAAGTGCTATTGAGTTTGAGGCCGGCTGGAGGCCTGTTCTGTGCTGTGGTAATTGTGTCTTGCCCTCCTGTGTCCTCTTTCTCCTGTATTCAGTCCGGAGGAAGCAGGCCACAGTGAGGCGATGCTGAGGAAGCAGAAGTATATTGTTCTCCTGTTCGCACTCCCTCGACCGGCTGTATTAGTTATGTCACGATTCCGATCTCTGTAATATCATTTGTAATATTATATTCCAACTTCGGAAGCCTTATGTGAAAATTATAGAAAACGTTTTTCCGCCCGTTGAGATAAGTTTTTCTGTGGCTACCAGAGCTAACCGGGAGTCAAGATTATGGTAGGGCGGGAGCGATTGATCAATAACTCGAAGTGGGAACAGTGTTGGTTAAATGTTCAGGGGCTCCATCGAGGTGGAGAAGATTTGTAATAAGGGTGTAATTACTCCCGGCTACACCAGACTGTAGCCATACGGCTACAAAGAAAGCTGTAGAGCTTTATCAGAAACTTCGTAGTTAAATAAAAAATTTGAGTGCAGATCTCTTGCCCAAGCAATGTTGTGTATACACCAGGCCTGTCTTGCAGACACGCACGCAGTAGCCAAATCGCTTGGCCATAAGTTCCGCATGATCATAACTACGAACGTGCAAACATTATTGCTGTTAAAATAGCCTCATATTACCATCCTAAATTACAAAGCCGGACATGTGAATGTGCGGCGTCCTTTAGAGACGCAGATAGTTTTGGAGCGATAGCCACGCTGTCACGTGGTTGTTCACGCGGTGTGGAGCACAAGCCCTAGGCGCCGTGGCTGATCACGTGGTTGGTCACGTGCCAAAGTTCCACCCGACCAACTGTAGCTGTCGCGTCACTCCAGGTTTAACGAAAGCTAAACCACCGCCAATTTTTTTACCCTCGCAGCTATCACACCAACAGAAAACTTTTATAGCCCTTCTACATAAAAGATAGCGATAGCAATTGGTCAGGAATACATCCTCACAGTTTTGTGGTATCTAGCTAACAGCATAGATACAAACACTCTAGTCTAAAGCAAGGAATAACGAAAACAAAGGACGATCGGTAGGCCACGCGAGACCCTTGTTCGCATAAGAACCGAAACAAAAATTACATTAATCTTCATTTCACGGATGATCGCGCGATAGATTTTTTCTTACTTTACTATGATTTTGATATTTCTGATTTCACCTGGTTTTACTTATTCTTTGCGGATGTAGCCTCTGCTGAAATCAAGATCTCAGTTGCATTCTAGCAATTTGTTAATTTATGCATTTATTGACTTCGCACTGATTGGGGCAAACAGTGTCTTTATACCGTAGAGTATTTGGCTATGTTTTGCAGTTCAACAATCGTGAATTTGGCAGGGAAGACTCTTTCAAATGAGATATCTATTGCGGTAACCTTTGTTTCTGCCTTCTTATATTCGAGCCTGTCCTGTGTTTCGTGTTTCTTCTACTCGTCCTAGTTCCGTTGCGCTTTGTCAGTCTGTGTCGTACCACATGATCGTCGCGTTGTCTATGGTAAGATCATTGACGTCCCACTGGTTTGATAGCCGCCCTTTGCTTCCATCTTTCTCGTTCACTAGGTGTCAAATCACGGTCACGCGTCTATGTTAACGCCGATTACCCGATCTGAAAATCACCATATACAAATTAAAAGCCTCCATTTTGTTACCCGCAGCCAGTTATCCTGAACAACGATCTATTTTGTTTCAAATCGGAGATAAAAACTCAGGTGTGGGCAAAATTTTCGGAATGGCCCGAGTAAAATTTGGAGGTCACCATCGTATTCCCCGCTGTCAAATTAGCCTGGACATCGATTTTTGCTCCAAAGTGATGGAGGTCAAATTTCACAAGTTCGGTTGGGTCAAAGTCGGAATTGGCGGGGGTGAAATTTGGAAGTCACCATCGTATTGCCCATAGTAAAATCAACCTGCATCTCGATACTGGTCTAAATCTATGGTTAAAATTTGCTGATTGGCCTAGGCCATGTTTTCGAAGTGGGTGTGGGCCAATGTTGGTAACGACCAGGACGAAGTTTGGGGACACCATCGTACTGGCCATAGTCAAAATGTGCTTGAGCATCTAAACTGAGCAGTTGTTATTTAATCGCCAAGTCCGTTAGGTCTTTTCAATATCAGGAGAAGTACCGCACAAACACGTAATTCGCAATTAGGAAAGCTATCGCTCAAAACTCGAAAGACTGTGGCTACAGGCCTCATGAGCGCTGCCGTTACCTTACCTAAGTTAGATTTATGGGCGCACGTGTCGATTAATTGTGCGAGTAGTTCACTGGATATAAAATTACTTTAAAACCAGCGGCAATGATATTCTTATCTCGTTAGCAGATAATTTCTCTACCTGTTCGTCGTGAATTGCCAAGGCGTTCAACTACGTGTAGAATTTAATACCATTGTTTTAACTCATCTTTGGCTGCTTCCTGTGGTTTCTTAGTCGCCGATGTATGCTGCGTCAAAAGTTTCACACGAAATATTCTATCTTGAGCTTGAACACTCCCAAGTTGCTGGCGAAGTAGGCACCCGATAAATCTAAACTTTGTTGGTGTTCTTTCAAGCATTTCGCTAGAGACAACAGCTTGCTGAATTGCGGACCGCTTGTGTCATTTCTTCAATGTTGAGAGGGGCCTTTTGGAGCGGCGTATTTAGTTTGAGAATTTCAATCGGGTAGCATTATCTGGAGGTATATTCTTTTTCTCGCATTGCTCTCACGTTTGCAGTCGAGCACAAACAGTGAGCGCACGTGAAGAGCGCTGAGGTCAGAGCGCTTCTGCCCATCCGTATGCGCAAGTTGAAATCCACGTATTGCCTGGCATGCGCAGGCTACCTCAAAACGATGTGTCACAAGGTCGGTTGCTATGCTTGCGTTAGAAAATCGAAGAAATCGATGCGGCAGGAAATCTTTCGCTTTTTCCAAAGAGAGTGCAATCTTCCTCCGGACGACCCAAAGAAAATTATGCGCTAGCCCCACGCAGTGCAAACTTCAAACTGTCCAGGTTGCTTGAAGTATTCGGTTGGTGCTTCCTAGCAAACACCATATTGATGATTAAAGCCAGTAATCAAGTGTGATTTTGTCACATTTTCGTCACAAGATGTAACAACCTTTTAAGCCGTTTTTTTTCTAGTGAAGCAGTTCAGGTCAGTCTACAGGGTAAATTTCTGCGCAGTAAAAGGTGTCAGTATTTGCCGTACTCCGATAAACGCTTTGGAACCAAGAGAAAGGGTGGCTCAGAGTCAAATAAGATATAGAAATAAAAATAAAAAACCCTTCTGCCTGGCTTTAAGAAGTCACCAGGGTAAAAAGTCGCGAGGGGGTTTTTTACACTTTCATTACCAAATTGTCGAGCCAACACCTTCCGAGAGGATCCATGTGAACTCAATAATCAAAGTGCTCTGGCAAGAGAACTGTATTATTAAGCGTAGTATTCTACGTCCTGAGGAAGAAAATGAGCAATGTGGGACGCCGTAGTTCCGGACAATGCATCAGTTGAGGCTTGCAGGGGTTATTAACGTTCGCTAACATTGCACACCACACAGGAATTTTTAAATTCAGCGTATATCTAAATACGGCCGCCACTGCGGTATTAGACCCACGAACTTGGGATATGCCGCCGAATGCAAAAGGCACTGAGTCACTACGGCATGTCTCAAGAGAAACATGTGCAAGAAAAACGATGCTTGCTTGATTACTTCTGAAAGGATGCGGATTGTTCAACTTTATCATCCTCAACTGTATGCTCCAGAAACTGAGAATGAACTGGAATATAGTTCTTCTTGCTAGACTGCGGTGACGGTATAACCAGTATGGCTTAGATAAGGAATGCAGTTTAAAAGAGCTCTCTCACAGTAAATGGCTGAATCTCAAAAAGGCACGTTGAAATTTAAAGAAACAAAAATTTGGTGATAATTGTACCACCGATGCAACGTTGATAGTTCTAGGAGAAAAATATTGTTAGCTCCACGTCAAGATGCAACAGCTGTAGAATACCCATGGAGCCAAAAATATTCGTATAATAATTAGGTGTGCGCACGAAAGAGAGTATATATACAAACCGCAAAAACATTTTGCCAGTGCTAGCCGACAGCCAGCAGAACTTGTTCAGACACGTTATAATCAGTATTACAAAACGCGATCCTAAACAGTGAACACGTTATTTTTTTCTTTTCTTAGGAGAAGGAGGGGGCGGAAGATTTCTAGAGCTTTCTTGTTTGGTTCTGGGCACACCAGCTGACAGATTATGTCTGCGCATATCACAGACTTCCCGAATTTTCGTCGCTTGTAGTTTGGGCATATTTCTCTGACAATAAAAGTGGTAGGTTGCGCTTTTGTGTCACATTCCGCATGATTTAGTAACTTAATGTTACTACGCTAGCGCAGAAGAAATCTTCGCTTTTGCAGTTACTCGACATGGTTTCTTCTCTTCGTTAGCATCTTCACGAGTCCGTTGGCGGGGATTTCTGCTCAACAAACAAAAGTTGCTCCATAGGAACACAGCGATGCTTAGCCAAATAAGTGCGGCCTAGTGTGGTAGCGTAAGCATTCCGAAGAGGTGAACAAATTTACAGCGGCAGCTGCTTGTCACCCGTGCCTTGCTTGCGCGTCGTAATCGTCCACTGTCGTCGCTGTTGGCGTAACCGGTGGGTGCGTTACAATGGTTACCATCCAAGGTTACGATAGCAACCCGGGTATATATAATATCTCGCATGGTACCACGTAGGATGTGTTAAGGCCTTTATTAAAGGTGTGCTCCTGTTTGGCTGTCGTCGTCTGAGTTCAGCTTATGTCGCGGTAGACCTGGGTCGCGTGAGCCTATTTTGAAGAACCGCCCGCCAAAACTAAATCTTTACACAACTATCGCTGAATCTCGCGTTATGTAGTCGTAACCGTCCTGTGATTTTTTTTATGCTGTAACATCGTTCACACTTTTTACATTTTAAATTGGCACCATCACTGAAGTAATCGTGAATTCTCGTTTTACCATTATCTTTGCACACTAGGTATGTGCGACTGCCTTGTCCACTAGTCTATGTTGTTAAGCCGGAACAATGGCGAGAATGCATTACAAGACCAGTACATGTGTACTGCTCTGAGAAGCAGAAGGGTCAGCTTTCATTCCTAAACTGTACTCTTTTTTCTCTTTCAAAATGACCCGAGGCTGCTATTAAAACCGGGCCACTATTGCGCCCCTACACATACAATTGCTTTACGGAGGTGATCAACAATTATTTTAAATCGTCTTTTATATCGTCTTTTAAATCGTCTTTTATAGCATAGACGTGCTAAATTCTAGGGTAGCAAACTAATATTGAGTATTGAACTCCTTAACTACTTACTACTCTTAGTTTCCTTGTTTATTGAGTAGGATGTATTTCGCCGCAAGAAATATTGATATAAAATTTTTGAATTTCAAAACCCAGTTGCTGTCGGTGCTGTGGCCCAACAAATATTACCTGCATGCCGCCAAAATATATGGGCTTCGAAAAAATTACTGGCAAACACTTCAGTTCACGTAAATGGTCCAAATAGCCAAAATATGTTGGGCCTTACCGCCAAGGGTCATTGCGTTTTATAATTTTTAAAAACATATGGATAGTACCTACGATGGTCTCACGCCTCACTGTAAATAAGAAGACTGAGTGTAGTACGTAAAGAAATGAACTATTCTATATTAGTTAACCAGCTTATTGGTTAGCAAGTCATAGCGGTATTATGAGGCGCTACCCCACTGAACGCTAAGCAGGAAATGCGCTCGTGTAACTCAAAAGCCAATTCTTCAAAATTGCAGGGCACCTTAAGTGAAACACCCTGTATAACCTCATGTCTTCACAACGGTACTTGACAGCATTAAGTGCCGCTGCCTGGCTGAACATTCCCGAAATCTAAATTCTCAGCATGCTTCCTTTCCACCGCAGGGTTTAACAGCAGTGTCTCATATTACCATGTGGCACCGTTGGTAACCTTTAAAACTGCATTAGACAGGAAATTTCCATCCACAGACGGCAAATGCATTCCTGGACCTCTCAGCACAGTTTTTTTTTAATATAGCACTTTATTGGAGAACTAGTCAAATCGTGGCTGATAAGAGTGCGTGAGGTTAATCTGTCGAAGATAGTAAGTCCACCGCTGATTTTCTATTTCCGTGATCTTTTTCGCTGATTTCATGTTCCGACGCATTTTTTTCAGCTTGCCACTTCAAGCCTTTCTTTCGCATTTGTAAGGACCTAGAAAAAAAAACAGGAGATGATGGTTTAAGTACCAGACAAATAAGTAAACACTCTAAGAAGTGCATATTTTACTGCATATATAAAACGGCATATTTTACTGACATCGTTTCTCTTATATTCAAAGGTGTGCTGGTATCATCTTCAAAATAATTTTGAGTACGAAGTACATTTGCTTTTTAAAAAAAGAAACTTTTGCACTGTATACGGAATTTGGATACCCATAACAGCAATGAAGCAATTAATAGCACTCATTTTTATTCACTGGAGGAATTTCTAGTGCTCCAGCATAAATTCTTTAGGATCCCTTAGTGTAGACGATCAATATAACATACTTTAGAGAAGAAGAGAAAGAAGAATACTTTCTTATTAAGTACCTTCTTATTAACTTGCAGTTTCGAAGATTTCCATATCATCCGAAAAGTAGTAAATGCGTCAGCTCGCATTTTTTCGAACCAGAACTACACACACAATACTGGACTGGAATCATCTTAAAAACAATGCCGTCTATGTGTTAACATTACCTGCGTTTTTTTTTTCAAATTTAGAATAATGCTATCTCATCTATTATTTGCTGGTTTGCTTATTTGCTGTAAACCAGTGTGTGATAATTGAACTTTTTACTTATTTGCTTTTGCTGAGCCCAGCTCTGCCTTGTGTGTTTATTGTGCTTTCTAATGCATAACCAGTGCATCTTTTCTCTACATGCCAATGTTTTAAACCACGAATGTCCTACCCTGCTAAAATCATCCTGTGGTGATTTCAGTACCTACAGATAAATAATAAATAGATAACTACAGTCGAGCACGGATATGCCAAACTGGGATATCGAATTTATTTACGTCGAACAGTCAGAACATCCCCTCGAAACTCCAATTCAAACTATGCCAGTAGTGTTCGCATATATCGAACTCGTGTTCAGCGGAACAATCGAAATATTGAACTGTGCGCCGCAACCATAGAGTGCCGCTTCTTCTGAGGGCGTTTTTCAAACTCTTATCACACTAAGAGACGGATCGCCTTTGCACCCTTGGGCAACTGCTGTAATGCTGGTGCTGTGACACCGCTTATCGAGGTGGACTTGAGGGTAATCTGGGGGTGACCCGAAGTCTCTTGTACTCAAGCTCAACGCCACATCACTGTCATATGGTGAAGCCAAATGCATGCTGCAATGCGCAAACTCTCGAAATTGCAATTTATTCATGATCGTTTGTTCCAACGGTTGACGTTCTTTTTTAGGCAGCCGATAGCTTATAAGAACTTTCCCTCTTTCTGAGGTGTTGCATCTGCGAAAGTATACTAGCATAGAAAGATGCGTACTATGTACTTAATGATGTAATGTGCCAAAAATAGATACAGGTTATGCTGGAGTAGACAAATCACGAATCAAAACGCTGCAAACGGATGAGTTGTAACACGCCCTGAAATAAGTTAAATGTGTACGAATTTTGAGCCACTGCAAGGATGTCCTGCTGTAGTGATCTCCTGTTATGCATACATAAACCAGCCATGAAAATCGCACATGCATTGCCAAAATTATTGGTGAAAATATAATTTCTTTGAATTTCTCTTATTTCTGCACTATGCAGTGTCAGCACGTTTGTTTTCATAAAGTGTTCTTACCTCTGCCAGCAATATTTCAGTAGTACTCAATGTAGGCGATTCTAGTGCGTTACTAACTCTCTGCGTTAGCTTTCTCTAATGGATTCATCCAAGGAAGGTTCGCTACAGCTTAGAAGGGGTATTCCCAAAGGAAATTCTGTGCCTCTTTTTAAAGGCACTTTCGGGTGCATGATATGTTCTTCAGCATAGAGAATTAAACAGTCAACCACCTAGCAAGCAATTATCTATCTTTTTGATCGTAAAAATTGTATAATTTCGGCGGCAACAGTAGGCCTAACAAAAATCGTGGAGATAGCAAAGAGGGGTACTGAAACGATTAAGAATCATTTGAGCTTATAGGACAGGAGAGCACAGTGAGTGCAGAAAGAAGCATGATTTAATAATTTCCTATTTTAAACTCTGAAATGGACGTTGCCAGAGCGAAGAAATCAAAGCAATTATGACCTGTTTCCTCTTCATACAATGGAGTTATTCTAAGGAACTGCGAAAGTAGCGGGGATGTGAGAGACTGAAATGGGCGGGATGCATTAGGAATTTTGTGCGAATTACGTGGCCGTGGCTGGCACGGGAGCGGATTGTTTGGAAAGTTAAGGAAGCCGTATTTGCCATGCAGTTGGTGTAAATACATGGCGAAGGTGTATAGAATAACGAACTTGTATCTCACCGGAAAGTACGCAAGTATAGGTGATGGAAGCACACGTGCTGCATTTCTGTTTCGAGTGCAATTCGAGGTGTTCTGCCAGGAAGGGCTTGAAGCATTTGGGGCAGAAGACGGTTCCTTGCGGAGTGCCAACGTTCAGTCCCTCTTCTGACATCAGAGATGAAAACAAAAAGTTATTTTCACTGACTCTGCATTCAGTACGTATTCAGTCTTTAATAATAGAATAAATGCATCATTTACTGTCTCACATCTAAGAACTAGTGCTACCATATTTCCAATTTTTCGATTTTTAAAACAGAAGTTATCATCCTACTGCTTAAGGGAGGATTCAAACAGCAGTGACAGCGCATCTAAGGCCATTCCAAGCGATTCCATAGAGGAATAGATTATACACAACGCGACAACATAAGTTTCGTCAAGCTTTTCAGATTTAAGAGGCCTCGCAGTCACAGCTGTGGTGTGATATGTTGCTCTGAGATAGGAAGACTGCAGCAAACATTAGCTCAACACACAGTACAGCACGTCAGAAACATCGAAGAAATAAGAGGAACGAAAATATAACAGGAAATAAAATCCATAAAATTTGAATATGCTCAAAGGTACGATGGCCCTCAGTTTTTAAAGAAAAACAATTCAGGCTTTAATCTAGTATTTTTATTACACTGTTTCTCGTTTGACAAGGGAGCTTTAGCTCCAGATGGTAAATTGGTCGTTGGAAATACCAAGAAAATAACAACAATAAGATGTCTTCTGCATACTCCGTCTACTGTATTTTATAACGCTCCATACGGTGGAACTACAAGGGCCTGATGTACGCCATACAGACGGCCATGAACGACATCATAACTGAAAACTTACGAAACATTTACCCGTTTATATCACTAAGTCTTGTGCTTGTCTTTTCTGTTTGAGCGCTATCGCTATCATGACGTTTCTTCATATTATATTTGGACTCAACGTTTTACTTTGCCTGCCGACGTCCGGGTCCGTGCATTGCAGATCGGCTCTTTACTTAGCAACAATATAGTACGAGCAAAGCACAGATTACTGATGTATCATACATGAGCTTTTATCCCAAAGTGTTAGCAAACCACTTTTGAAAAGCACCTATTGACACCAGCAAAGTGACACTGAAGCGATCACGTCTCGTATCCTGACATCCTGATTGGTATTTCACCACTTTCCACGCGAAACTTAACGTTGCTACTTTCCAGTACCTCTACATATGCCTCTTCTACATTTCGGTTAAATAATGCTTCCTTGACAGGCTATGTTTCGACGGAGTGAAATTGTTCCTTTTAATCTGTAAAAGTAATAAGCGAAGCGTGGTCATTTTCTACAAAAAAATTTCTTCAGGTATTCTTTATTTAGAGTTATCAGAGAACAACAGTTGGAAAGTATTCTTGAGTTAGAACTTCATAATAATGTTCGATATGTACAGCCATTACTGACAGCTGGCTGAAGTGTTCCTATGATCTTTTTTTGCCGGCCGGAGTAGTTTTTTTGCTCTGGTCTAATAGTGGGACTGTAATGTTTATAACCTGTTACAATCGCAAGCGATCTTAAAATTCGACACGCAGATTTCGTTAATAGCATAAGCCTTACCTGTCTTACCTCTTTATACATAGAGCCAGAGGCACTTGGTGCTGAAGGCTGCTCTTAAAAATGTTGCCGCACTGAGCGCCCTTCCATTTATTCTAATTCCATTTATTAGTCTAACCTACAGCCCAAAAAGAATCTTGATGATTCATGATTCATGGAGATTTAAGGCACATAATCGGCTCAGGCTACGAGGGATGCCGTAGTTTAGGGCTCCGGATGTATTTAACCACTTCGGGTTCTTTAACGTGCGCTGACTACTCACAGTACGCGGGCCACTAGAATTTCGCCTCCATCGAAATTCGGCTGACGTGGCCGAAATCGAGCCAGCGTCATTCGGGACAGCAGCCGAGCGCCTGCCTGAGAGGAAAAAGAGCGTTTTTGGGTCCTACGCTCCCTGCAACACTGGGAGGAGTGGCTACCGCAGCCACTCCCCCCATCCCCGTGCCCTTTGTTAGCTGCCATGGATTTCCAGCGTGGCGGTGAGAGAGCAGACGAAGCAATTCCGCCACAAGACCTAGGCTTCATTTAACGCCTCCTTCACACCGCCGCGTCATGAAGATGTGGTTGAGCTGACGGCCGTACAGATTAAGCACGGCATGAAAAATACGTTTGGGTTGCCCGTGACTCCCGCAGCTACCGGCAGAATTCCGCGCTCCATCATGGCCGCGCCCTCTACAAGCAGCATGTTTTGACGAGCCGCGTCTCTCCTCGTATAAGCATAAAGAGAAAACCTAGATGAGCCGCGGAGGCTTTATCGGAGAAATATATTGCATTATTGGCAAAAAGGAGCTATAGAAAAGCGCATAGTCTGGTTCTCGATCGCCGCTTGCAGACAATGCGCTTCGTAACTGGTAATTTGGTACATTTATTGACATGAACATCAGTATAATACGCTTAAGATTCCGCAAGGCAAAAATTTATCTGCACAAGTAATTTTCACCTCGAGTTAGTTTGGCGTTCACGGGGAACCGGCAGGCTCATTCACCACAAAGAATGAGTTTTTTTCTTGATATCTCAGCATGTTATAACAGGTGAAAAAATTATACGTATGCATACGCGTACGCTATTATTATGTCCGGTATTAATATTTGATATTTTGGAAATAAGTATGTAATATTGTTTTGTTTTATGAGATTGGACTGACATTTCAGCCAGTTCGTACAGCATCTTAAAAAAAAACAACCTTCAAGACAAAACCGACGAAGTATTAAAAAAACACTACAAATGCTGACTCGCAACTGATCGTTGAATCACAAGACGCAGTATAAGTGCATATTCCGAAAAAAGTTAGGACCAAAATAAAGAGAAGAATTCAGGGAGGTGCGTCTATATATGATCAGTTCCTTTCATGCAGGCCAACTGACAACATGTGTGCTCGTTCTTACCGATATGATAACCCTCTGACACCTCCCTTTGGAACTGATTAGAATGTCGAAGCAGGAGTGTTGTTTGGTGCAGAAAAAGCTCCCGCCCTCGGCTATCACTATAGTGTTTCGCTAGATTTGAAAAAGACAGGGTTTGGAGCGGAAGCTCTACTCCGCCTGTGCAAAACCTCGAGTTCACGCCGCTCCGAAGAATCGCCTTCAAGCGGCGGAAGGGAGGGTGTGGCCGTAACGTCATACCATCAGACTCGCCGCGAGTCGGCGCAGCTGCGGTGTGCAGAGCCAGCGCCGTTTGCTCGCCTTCGCAACTGTGAACCACGTTATTCAACCGCCAACAAACAGTTAGCTGAACCGTGGACTCATCGTTCATCTGAGGCGATAAAAAGCGCGAAGCTTTGCTTGACGTTTGCAGGTAGCCATGGAGGATTTCCGAGCTGGAATAAGAGCTTCGGCGGTGTATCGTGGATGGATGATTGAATCTGGTGATTCTTATCAACCAGAAAACCGTGTCTGATCATGGTTAATCGATCTACCGCCTTCTAAACTAGGCTGAACCCCAGCCAGATTTTTTTAACGCAAGATGTCCTCCTGCAAGCGTGTATTTTAGCACCGGCCAGTTTGCGCGATATAGTTTTTTCGCAAAGTCGTGTGTGCAGGAACTATTCCCCGTGGTTGGTGAAGACGCTTTTAATTTTCACTCAGTACATCCCAGATTTGGGACCTGAGGCATTGCTGCTGGTTGCCAGAGATCATCACATTTGCCCAGGTTTCACATCCGCTTAGTGTAAGACAGTTTACGTCAACAAGTTGGTAGATTAAGGCTGGCCGGTTTTCCTGAGGACGTCTTGTCTCTCGCCTGCGACAAGGTGCTTAAGAATGATAGACCCTAAAAGTTTATCAACCGCGATTACTGAAGAGAGAAATAAAAAAAGGCCTTTTTCAGCACTTTCACCGTTTCTATCATCGACGAAGAAATGTCGATAATATGTAGGGTACCAATTTTCTTCCCGAAAAAAGTTGACAGAATATGTTATGGTGGTCACATGCTCTGGCAGTTTTGTGCATGGCAGGGCTAGGGGATGTACATTGTGACATAAAAATTACTACGTCATGATTGAAAATTGATGTTTTTCAATATTCTCCTCTTCTGCGACCGCTCGAGCATCGAAAAAACTGTCCGGTGCTAATAGAATGGTTACAAAAGCAGAACCTGTATTTAAAAAAATGTTTTCTCGAACTCTAGCGAAGTACTGTATGGAGTGCTATGGGTGGGAACCTGTTCTTGGCATAACCACAGTAATGTTTCGGCATCCTAATCAATTAACAGCTGAGGTGTCACGGGCCTGTATGGTCTGTAATTACGAGGACACATGTGTTAGTGACCCATCAGTTGCCCTCCACTAAAGGGGGTTGTCATATCTTGGCCCACCTCAATGAGTTTTGTTGTATTGATTCGTGTTCACTTTTTGAGAGTATGTACTTTTTCTGCATTTTGTGAATAAAGGAACAGTTACGAGTCCCCGCATGTAGTGTGTCGTCTTCTTGCCCTTTTTATATGTTGTTTTTTAGGGTTTAACGTCACGAATCAACTGACGCTTTGAGGGACGCCGCAGTCGTGAACTCCGGATAATTTAGACCACCTTCGGTTCATTAACGCGCGCAAACGTTGCACGGTAATCAGGCCTCTAGCATTTCGCCTCCGTCGAAATGCGACCGCAGCGGCCGGTATTGAACCAGTGTATTTCGGGTAAGCAGCTTTGCATCATGCATACTGAGACAGTGCGGCGGCTCTCTGCTAAATTCTCTCACTCTTGCGTGGTCACTTTGGTATGTTTAGAATAGCCTTCTTCAAAGTGTGCTAAAACCCACGTGGTTTTCGTTGCATCATGTGTCATCATTTGTTTATTGAGTCAGTGTATGGTGACGAAGATTTTTCTGGAAATACAACTAAACAGCCGTGCGCAGGCATTCACCGAGTTGCAGCATGCTTTTCTCTTTGTTTTTGCTATCGCATGACAACGGCCTGTACAAGACATCAAAAGCAAGCACAAACAATTGAGAGCACACCAAGCTGCACCCAGCACTGGAAGCTGCTGGCGAGGGGAGTCTTACGGCTTGAGCAATTTTGCCTTTCAGTCAGGCACAAGTGTTGCTCGGCAAATCGTTTGTTAGGCAGTGCAATAAGAGAACTTGTCGGGTGGCGCACTGCAGCGAGATACTGAAGCGAATTTGAGAGGAGAGGAGGATATTACAACTACCTGCATTATTTAGCCATGCGATGTAAACAAATTTGACACAGATATGCCCTTTTTATCCTAATTTAAGTATATCATTTTATATTCATCCAGCGCGTAGAGTTCTTCAGTAGCTATAATTAGAATCCACGTCGAGTGCTTCGCGCGCCTTAAATAATAATCAAGAACACAAATGTTTCATGTCATACTACCAGCATTGCCGTAGCTGTGTGCCGAGCAGTTCCTTCTTTTTTAGATGTCCAGTACTTATGCAAACAGAAGACAAATTTTGGCGTATATTTTTACATAAACATTCTTTATTTTTATATTAATGATATTATAGGCATTCTAAGAACTCTGCAGTAATTCTTTATGCAGGCGATACCAGTGCGTTTTTTTTCTTCTGGCATGCATCTTAATAATATTCAGGCTGAGGTTAGTGCATGGTTACATGAATTATCTTTATGGTTCAATACAAAAAAACTAGAATTAAATGTTAGTGAAACAAAGGTTATTGTATTTAAAGATCTCAACAAGACTGATAATTTTGGAATTCAGGTTACTTTCCAAAACTGTGTGATTGAACATGTTTATTCCTACAAACATTTCGGCGTTATTTTTGAAGAGCACTTGAACTAGACCATGCCTATTAATAGGATTCATGCCAACATATCATGGTCAGTGTGTGTGCTGTGTAACCTTGTTCCCAAACCTTGTTCCCAAACGGCTGAAGGGGGCAATTATATTACACCCTTATTCATTCACATCTTCACTATTGTTCACTGATTTGGGAGTGTACAAAAAAACTAACCTCATGAGGTTGATAACGTTGCAGAAAAAAAGCCAAACGATATGTCAAAAATCTTGCCTATAATGATCTCACAAGTTTTGTACTTTATAGAGCACTCCGTTCTGGAGGTGGATATATTATTTGAGTTGAAATTGCTTCGTGATATCTTTAAAAAATACAAACTGTATCCACCTAAATATCTTGAATAACATTCAAGTACTAATGCTCCTTTTAAGATAAGACACAACAACTACCGAATGCCACTTGTGCCAACGAAGTATGGTACCAAAATGATTTCCTATTTAAATCGCTGTATTCTTAATAAATATAAACAGGCCAAGAAAATTATTCAGAAATATGGGTCCAAGAAACCTTTGAAAAAGAATGCTACATGCTACCTGCTTTATTGTTCTAGCGATTAAAGGGTTGTTGATAGAAATGTTCATTGTTTCTGGAGTTTCATTGAACATGTAAATTATCTTGCAATTCTGAATTTATTCATACCTAGCAACTATTCAGTGTATAATTTTGTCACAGCATGAGTAGGTCCTTTCCTCCCATTGTTTACTTCGTTTAAAAGTGCGTTCCCTATGTAATAAGTGCCTAAGATCTTGTTCCTTTTGCTGGCTATTCTTAGCTGTGCAATGGTTGCTTGGGCCACGTCAGGCAGATCACATCTGCCTTTTGCCCCTGCACCCCAGACCTTGTTGTCCGAATAAAAGAATGTCTATCTATCTAAAAAAATATTTCTTATAAATCATTTTTACATGCCAATGCACATGTGTAAAAAAAAATCTAGAATTTTCTTCCACTGCTAAACGTCTCAGGATTAATTGGCTACAATTAGTAAATTTCCGCTATTTTCATTCCGTAAAAAAAACGACCGGATGAGTAATAGCAATCACAAAAATTTAAACAATGGCAGAAGAAACGTTAAAACTTTTTTCCTGCTTGCTTGCCTCTTTATATACCGTCGTAGCTTTTGCTTTTGATGCAAGAAATCTGACATTGCAATCAATGAAACCCCTGAACGTTTGCTCTGTCATTTTCATGGTGTTAATTAGATTGTGGTGCTCAGTAGTCAGAAGCCCGTGGAATTCGGGATCCTTCAGCGGCACGACAAGCTCATTAGATCAATATACCTTAACACCATATTTCAGGAAAGCCTAGCTTTTTGAAGTGCCACACCATATTTTGCTATAAATGTTTGCAGCGATACAGAAAACATCCCAAGGCAACGATTGAAAACAATTTCAGAAATCGAAAATTTAGACATTTTTAATCACCATCACCCACACTACGTCCACTGCTTGTCAAAGGCTGATTCCACAGCTATCCAATTAACCCTGTCCTGTGTCAGCAGCGGCTATCTTGTCCCTGCGAACTTCATGTCATCCGTGAACTTTTCTGCAGCCCCCATACGCTTGCCTTTCCATTGTATCCAGTCCGTTACCCCTGACGGCCATTGGTTACCTTCGTATTACATGCGAAGTCAAGAGGAAGAAATGAGCTTGGACTAGCATTGCAATGCGAATGCGACGTAACAGCTGGTCCTTAAGGGTAACGGAGTGAATTCCAAGAGAAGGCAAACGCAGCAGAGGGCCGCGGAAGGCTGGTTGGGCGGATGAGATTAATATTTGGCTGGGACACGGTGGCCGCAGCTGGCAAACGACAGAGATAATTGGAGAGATGTGGGAGACGCATCTGCTCTGCAGTGGGCGTAGTCAGTCTAATAATGATCACGATGATGATGCAATACATGCCGGGCCCATGCCCATTTCTTCTTCTTCCTTTCAACTAGGATATACATAACCCGCGCTTGTTCTCAGACTCATTTCACCGCTTTTCCTGTATTTTGAAGTTACAGCTATAATTATAATTTCTATAGCTCGCTGCTTTGGCCTCAATTTCAGACAAACCCTTCTTGTAAGCCTCTACGTTTATTTCCTATAGGTTAGTACCGGTAGGATACATCTCTTTTATACTTTTCTCCTGAGGCACATTAGAGAACTGCCATTTATGATCAGAGAGAACAGGCTAAGTGCACTTCATCCAAAGCATATTCTTCTAGGTATTTCCCTCACGTGATCCGGATCTGCCTTCACTATATTCCCTAAGCAGGTGTATCCTATCCTCAGTTTCAGACCTTCGCTTCGAGCTGTAAAGTGCCGTTCTCCTGTGAGACTTTTGAGCATTTCTTTGGTTTCCAGCATATTAAATTTCAGAAACACCTTTCTCTCTGCCTGTCTAAGCCATTGATCATGCTCTCTAGTTTATCTCCTGAGTGACTTAGGAACAGCAATGTCATCAGCAAATCGCATATTTCTAAGGTGTTCTCTGTAACTTATCCCCAACTGCTCCCAATCTATGCCTCTGAGTATCTCTTGTAAACCGGCGGTGAATAGTAGTGGCGATTTCGTGTCTTCCTGCCTGACACCACTCATTATTGGAACTTTATTGCTGACTTTATGTAGGACTATGGCGGCTGCGGATCCCTTATGGAGGGTTTTCAGTGTTTTCACATAATGCTGTTTTTTTTAACACTGCGATATTGTGGCCATGATTAAAGCATGATCGTGTGGCGAAAAACAGCGCTTAGAAGAAACAGGGGAGAGTGGGGTTGCCACGCTATAATGGCTTGTCGAACTGCGCGGCACGTGTATAAACAGACTCTGAGCACACGTCTGCTCTGCCAGGACAATGCCAGAGCTTTTCCTCACTACTGTCGAGAAGAAAAATCTCTCCTGGTTGCACAGGTTCAAACACCGCGTATGTAATTCAATGTTTAACATAGAAAGTTTTTGCTTACCGCAAATCAGATATGCAACACTCGGTGCCACACAATTTTTCTGATTACATGCTAAGTGGTCTACGCAAGCCGATGTACTTCGAGAAATTATTGTGGTTAAAGCAGCATCCACTGTTGCGAATTAAGCAGCTGAAAACGATCCTATAACGCTTGAAAAACTGGTAATCAAGTCCTCTCCGCGGCGCCGTACTCTGGACTCTTGCCTACCGCTAGCCCGCTAGCGACTGCAGCGCTTCCTTGTTTGTTTCCCAACATGCAGGAGGTCTAAGGAAGCCATCATTTTGCGTTTCTTTTCCCAGCCCCATAGTGCTTCTATAGAGCAAACACGTTCAAACGGTTCAAAAGCTTCTATGCGTTGCGAGCATGTGAGCACCTCCACAATGCTTAGCTCCGGACTGCTGCTCAAGACCCATTGGTTCAGCTAATCTTCCGCATTGCAAAATTTTATTTCCTTCCAGTTCACATGTTGCACATGCCCAATCGTCCGACAAGTTCTCTTAGTTCTTAAAAAGAAAGCGCTTGTGATTTTTCATGCAATAGATGACGCTACCCGGCCTCGTGGCCACTTTTGTTTGTAATTAATTGCGAGGGGATTTCGTGCAGTCACGGAATTCCTAACAAAATGTGTGATTTGCTGTCGTGGTATTTTGGATACAATAAAGCAAGCTCGCTAGCCAAAGATAGGCCGATTGAGCATGCACCCGCTAAAAGCATTGCATAAGGATTTCTTCTGCGTACAATTATTGTGGCTTTCCCTCATACTGTCGATACTTCGGAAAGCAATGTGGCGTGCCTACGTATGCGCGACTTCAGCTCCAGTGGGGAGTCTAGACCGCTAGTCTACACAAGCTAAGACGTCCACGCCATCTCTCGGAGGGTCTGCTAGCACGCGGGCGAGTGGAAGAACAAAGAAGGGCATTTGCCCCTCCGCAATGTTTGCGTTGCACACAGGACTTACTGCTGTCCGTTGCACCAGGGCCGCTCAGCGGATTGATAGCACGCCTCCGCATGGGAAACATTCCGTAAACTTCAGAAAATGCGTTTCTGACGCGCGGTTTTTTTTTTTTTTGCTGCGTGAACAGTGCAGTTCACCCATTAATGAAGAACTGCGCGTCGGAGACCATTTATTTCGCTTCCTTCATTCTTTTTGCCAGCCTAGCGTTGAAAGCCGAACACCCAGATAAAATTAATTTATAAACTGGTAGGTATTGATAATTCCACTTATTTTAGCGTTTTGATTATTTACACCTCAAGAATATCATCATAAGAAGGACCAAATCTCCATTTAAACCCGCACCAAAACGCCGCACTTACTCGTCAAATGAACGCCCTCGGGATAAACGCAATATTCTTTTAGCGCCGTCTCCTAATGATTGCAATTAATCGAAAAGAGCGAACTTTTCGGAGCGCCGAAATGGCTACACAATACCATAAGCCATATATCTGTAGAATGATGAGGCTAGTATACCTTTCCTATTTGTAGTAACAGCCAATAATAATGTTCCGCAAAGAATTCTGGAACCACCAAAATCATGGCTACAGTCGCAAAGCGCTTCTCTTGTCGATATATCATATTAAGGACTGTGGCTAGGTTTTGTTGAGCGCTGCAAGTTACCCCAGAGTGATGTCTAGTTTTTCTCCAAATCACGCATCAATTCTCGTGGCTTATTTAGTTATGTCGCCCTATTGTATTTCATGATCCTCTTTAAGAATAATATTGCGCCAATTCGCTAGATTCACGTGTATTCAATCAAATATTCTACAATAGTATAATTTCAATGATCATCTGTTTAGAATTACGGAGAGGGAGCTACACATTTGCATTAAAAACCAGAAATAGAGCTTCGTGCAATAAAGAGTGTAGGCAGAGAAAACTAGTTTAGAATGGATAAAAAAGCGCGAATTGAATCTTAGACGAAGGACTACACACAAGGACAAGCGCTATCGATTCAGCTCCGGAAATAGATACGACAGCTTTAACCAACAAAATAATACATATCGGAGATCATTGGAGATAAATATTAATATCTGTTCATGGTGACAACAGCGGCGTCATTTATTTGTGGATAGAGACCTTGGTACAGTTGCTGTTATTGCAACAGAGTGGCTGCAGACACATGCTTCTGTTACCCTTGCGATTTCTGCAATCTTCAAGTATTTCGGGAGTTATATGATTATTATGTCTATTTATGACCATCGTTTCGCCGTTTCAAATTGCGCTGTTTTCTTATCAACAAAAATATAACATTTGGCCGTTTCGTTATCACTCGATTACCAACTTAATATAGCTTCTAATTTAGCCCAGTTTACAAGAACCCCTTTTGAGTAAAGTGGGTCACAGCACTTTCTAAACGTTCTTAACGCGCAAATTCGGTTTCATCATGATAATTGGGCATTCACTCAACCGGTGTAATTTTAAAAACATCTCCGCCATACGCTATAGCGTTTCCTTCTGCGCATGCTGCACGTACTCAACTCTGATGACGTCACCATTTGGATGATAACAGGAGCGGTGGACCTTAAGCAAGGACCTTTAAGAATCCGCAGAGGAGGTCCAACGGTACTCCACCGAGGGTCTCACTTGGGCGCCCAAAGAATTACAGGGTCTCGTGGATCCCCTCACCCCTTTTCTCCCGTGCATGTCAGCCAACCGGTTTGTTTTTCCGATTAACCTACCTGCCTTTTCTCCTCCTCCTCCTGCAAACCTAACATTGAGCTCCATCTTGAATATACACCCATATCGCGTTGCGACGTTCTGGCCGTTTGCATCCAAAGCACAGTGTAGACATCCCGTACAAAACCGCAGCTCCGAAAGCAATTCACGCACGTGGCTTGCCTCATAAGGCGGGTGTCCAATAGATACAATGAATATTTAAGCAGTGCCGATAGATGCAAGCACATGCCTGGGAAATGTTTGACTGCCGCATAGCTGACGTCGCGTATGACTGGTGCTTCCACAAGTATATGTTTTTGCTGATTGTGACCAGTAATTGATTTTAAATTCTTTTAATGAAAACTGTATTTGATGGCAGTCTATGGTTTAGGGGGGTTTAACGTCCCAGAGCAACTAATGCTATTAGAAACGCCGCAATGGAGGGATCCGGAAATTTCGACTTGCTGGGGTTCGTTACAGTGCACGTATCGCACAGTATCTATCCCGCGTGTTTCCGGCCAGCATCTCTGCGACATAACCACTGAGCCACCGCGGCGGCTAATGCGTTTGGCGACAGCGTACCTTGATTAAAGCACCCTAATTTCTTTTCTAGAAGTGATGCCGATGACAGCAGCCGAACCTTTTCACGGGAACCAGTGGGAATCATAACGAGAACCATTCGGATCTTCCAGACGATCTGATTTGCTCCGGCGCTGAGATCGTTCAGGCGCTCATCAATGCAAAAACTTTGCGTAACAGCGTTTCCAAGAATTATCAATTAGGTCATATTACAGCGATATACCGCATTCATAAGCTTTATTTCCGCCGTGGTGGCTACGTGTTTACGGCATACGAGTGCTGGCAGGAGAGACGGGTAGAGCCCAGCCTCGCCGGTCATATTTCGATGGAGGCTAAATGCTAGAGGCCCGTGTACTCTGCGATTTCATTGCACGTTAAAAAACACCAAGTTGGCAAATTTCATACGGAGCCCTTCACTACGGCGTACCTCATAGTGTGAGTCACTTTGACACGTTAAGCCGGCGAAACTACAACCAATCGTAAGCTTCATAATTTCAGTTGTTCGTCGCCTATGATAAAAAAAATTTGGTTTCATCTTTCTCATTTGCTGCATACGATTTTCGCGCAATTCTAAATAAAGGTGGTGGTGTTAATATTACGATTATTTGAAAGGCAACTATAACCTGAAGAACTGTTCTTTTCATGTGCTTCTACAACCTGCATGCAAGCTCAAAAGACGAATGCGCCTATGACTACTGATTGCGGATGTATATGGCCTAGCAGCTATGGCAAATGCAGTTGTTGGCTTAGTGACGTGACACAAGTTGCTGGGATGAGCGCCTTATCTTTGAACCTTTATCGTTTTCTATCTTTATACTGATAGCTGCGCGTTGATTCAGTTCAAGCAGTTCGATTTAAAACTGAGAGAAAGGAAGGCACGCAAGGACAAGCCATATCTTTGTCCCAGTTTCAAATCACACTGTTTACGAACAGTGGATTACCGACCGGACCAAGCTTGTGTCTTAGCCTGTGTTGACCAGTTTATGCCTCCGAGATGCACGTGCACTTTCGTTTCTTCCACGGTCTCTACAGCACTGCCCCGGTAGGCGCAAACGTCCTCAGGTCGCTGCCTGGTGACTTATAATACTGTCACCTAAAGGGCGCGGGTTGCAATCCCACTGAAATCGGCATTTTCCACATGGCACTGACGAACAAAAATCAGCTTACAAAGGTATACAAATATAGCCGCTAACTGCATTCCTGCATTTAAAACATTTCAGCCCTCTGTTCACTGGGAAGCATAAGTGCAGACAACGTTTCGAGAAGTGCCGATGAAAACCAATGAGTGCATGGGTAAAATTCGAAACAGACACTCGGTGAAAGCAGCGAGTATAGGCAATAAATGGCGACCGTATACTATTAGTGAACTTTCATTACAAGAGCAGAGAACCAAGCCTCTATTAGGCTCTGATACAGTCCAATATTGTTCGGGAAAGTGCCGGCGTGTGTTTCATATATAGGTTCAGCGCCCGCTGCTTGAGGCGCTACCGGTTGCAGAAGTTCTTTCTGCCGCTGCAGGATTCTGGCTGCCGTTATTTTTGTGGCACTGTGTGAACACTTGGACGTTCTGAATATTCAGCGACTGTCTTGTTAGTTTAGGTGAGAATGCACTCTAGCATTAAGCGCTTATTTTATTAGACGAGGACAAGACTAATGACGCATGAATGCCTCACTGGACCAGATGTCTGCCGTCAAACGAACTGCCCATTGTTTTAATAAATCAGGATTTCGGGGAATAAAATTTAGAGTGTCGGAAGGCACACTATACACATATTAGCAGAGACAGAAAGCCGTTTGCGTGTTTCGTGTTTTGCTCGGTTCTCTCCAAACACGAAGCACGCAGAATGAAAGCGAAACCAACAGAAAGCAAGTGACGTACGATCGCTACTAAAAGCCCACTCACGCTGAGCCGGCCTCCGTCGGCAGAATATCGTCAAATAGCCGCCGCGGTGGCTGAGTGGTTATGGCGCTCGGATGCTTACCCTAAATACGCGGGTTAGATCCCTGCCGCGGCGGTCGAATTTCGATAGAGGCGAAATTCTAGAGGCCCGTGTGCTGTGCGATGTCAGTGGTCGAAATTTCCGGAGCCAAGGTGGTTGAAATTTCCGGAGCCGTTCACTGAGGCGGCGTTCCTCATAGCCTAATTCGCTTTCTGACGTTAAACCCCTATAAAAAAGTATGTCGTCAAATGCAGTTTCTGCGCTCGCTTTTTCCTGGCCATGCTACGCTGATGACGTCTGCGCGCCAATGGTCGAATTACTGCGGTGTCGCTGGCGTTAGGTGGGATAGGAGCAGTCTGGCGCAGTAATCCGGCATGATGTCTCACTATCTCTGCCAACCAATATCCGTTGCCGTTTTTACTTTGCCCCGCTCAGGGCTGCACTGAGCGACTGCTCTAACTCCCGAGAGGTTGATTCCGATATCTGCTGCGTACTGATTTTTCGGTGAAGCTTATTTAGACTATCTCTATTGTTTTCGCTAAACGCGGGCTTCAGAACACTAGTTCAACAATCATCGTTTACACAGTGTGGGCGATATTCCCTTAGGACGTGGCTGCCACATGGTAACTAGAGGAAAACTGAAGAGATAAGGACAGAGAAAAAAGGGAGGATGACCAGGCTATGCCCAGAAGGATACCCTACGCGTAGGAAGGAAAACTTAAGGGAAAAAAGGCAACAAAGGCGACAAGGAAAAGATACCGGCAGGGCGCACCCTAGACATGGTTCCATGAGTTTTTTCAGCGCTAGTTGCAATGTCGCAGCCATTTCATTGAAAGCACTATCTAGCACCCCTTTTTTCTTAAATTCCCCATTGACACGCAGATGTTCACTACTGCTGCGTGGTGCCATTGTTCATATAGATTTATGTACACAACAGATACTGTCGGTTTACATATACTAAAACGCAAGCTGCGCACTCTTTAAATTAATATTATTTTATCTTCTGTGCTGGCTGCCGCATAAGATGAATATCCACAATAAATATCTGAGCAGCGCAGATAAATATCTAAGCAGTATAAGGAATATTGAATATCTAAGCAGCGCCGATGGATGCAAACGCATGTGGGGAAAACCTTTGACTGCCGCGTTGATGACGCCGCCTATGAGTGGCGCTTCAGCTAGTTGTACCTTTGAAGTTGAAGTTGAAGTTTGTAGTTGAAGCATCCAGGGAACACAGATATTCCAAGAAGAGGGGGGAACCAAAACCCGAAGTAGACAGAAAATGGGATACCTTCATAAAGTGTAGAAGGGACGCATCCTATTTGATTAATGAGAAAATTAGAAGAAAGGGTGCCCAATGGATGTCAAAAGTAAATAAAAAGGATAGAAAAGCAGCCCAAAAATTCTGGAAACATCTAAATGCAATGAGTAATAAAACTAGGCTAGAACAAAGGTTTATTGTTACAGATGAGGGTATTCGACTAGAAGGGGATGAAGCAATAAAACACATAGGAACAAGGATGACGGAAAAATTTTCAGCAAAGCACGTGGTACATAATTTATCGAAGGAGGATAGACCGGTTACAGCAATAGCTTCACTGGAGCAAGGAGAGTGGGAAAGGGCAGAGAAGAAGGTTCCTAGTGGCACATCAACAGGACCAGATGGTATCCCGATTATGTTGATAAAGAAGTTAGGACCAAAATCCAAGCAAACATTAATACAGGTAGTGAACAAAATGATAGTGGATGAGAAAGTCCCCGATGAATGGCGATTAAGTAGAATGAACATGATATATAAGGGAAAGGGGGACAAAGCAGATGTAAGTAACTATCGCCCCATAACAGTGACGTCTGTGGTTTACAGGGTGGTGATGCAAATTATAAAGGATAGACTGCAGGCTTGGGTGGAGAACGAGGGGGTGCTAGGGGAACTACAGAATGGGTTCCGGAAACAAAGGAGGTTGGAGGACAATCTATTTTCATTGACACAGTGTATAGAAATTGCGGAAAAGGAACATAGGCCCTTATTGCTAGCATTTCTGGATATTAGGGGAGCCTATGACAACGTTACTCAGGAGCATTTGTGGGACATATTGGGCACATTGGATGTGGAAAATGGAGTAATTAATCTTTTAAAAGATATATATAGAGGTAACAGAGTGCTCATAAAATGGGAAAAAAATGTATCAGGGCCTGTAGAGATACAGCGGGGGCTTAGACAAGGATGTCCTCTGTCCCCTTTGTTGTTCATGTTGTACCTGCAAGGTTTGGAGGCCAAGCTAGAGGGGAGCGGACTAGGTTTCAACCTATCTTTTTTCAAGCAAGGGGAATTGATTAAACAGACATTACCGGGACTAATATATGCGGACGATATAGTGATAATGGCTGACAACAAGGAAGACCTGCAGAAGTTGTTAGACATATGCAGTACAGAGGGAGATAGATTAGGCTTCAAGTATAGTAAGGAAAAATCTGCAGTCATGACATTTAATGAAGAGGGCGGCGAGCATAGAATACAGGAGTTCGTGCTAAAGGTAGTGAATGAGTACAAGTATCTTGGGGTGTCGATAAATAACAGTGTTGAGTATCTGACAGAGCATGAAAAATATGTAATGAATAAAGCTAGTAGGAATGCAGCTGTCATGAAAAATAGGGCACTGTGGAATTACAATAGGTATGAGGTGGTAAGAGGGATCTGGAAAGGGGTGATGGTCCCTAGCCTGACCTTCGGGAATGCGGTCCTGTGTATGAGGCCAGATGTTCAAGCAAGGCTGGAAATTAGGCAACGGGGAGTAGGGAGGTTAGCTTTGGGAGCACATGGCAATACACCAAATCAGGGGGTACAGGGTGATATGGGATGGGCGTCTTTCGAGAGCAGAGAGGCTAACAGTAAGATAGCATTTGAGGAACGATTGAGAAGGATGGAGGAAAAGCGGTGGGCTAGGAAAGTTTTCAGATACCTGTATATAAAGAATGTTGACACGAAATGGAGAAAGCGAACTAGAAAATTGACAAGCAAATATCTGGACAGCAGTAAGGGGGCAAATCAGCAATTGTCGGTTAAGAAAAAGGTTAAAGGAACAGAGAGAGCTTTGTGGAAAACAGGGATGCTGACGAAATCGGCACTAGAAACATACCGGACCTTTAAACAGGAAATTGTCAAAAAAAATATATATGATAATTGTAGGGGAAGTTCTTTGTTGTTTGAGGCCAGGACTGGAGTTTTGCGGACTAAGAAGTATAGAGTCAGGTACCAGGAGATAGACACTTTGTGCATTGCGTGCGGAGAGGAGGAGGAAACGGCTGAACACTTGATACTTTTCTGTAAAGGGCTTCACCCTACAGTGGAAGGCAGCGGGGCTGACTTACCCAAGGCATTGGGGTTTAGGGATAGTGAAGGGAAAGTGGATTTTAAGAGGTTAGAAGTAACCAAGCGAAGGTTATCTGATTGGTGGCTAAAAGCAAGACAGGAGTAAAATTTCACAAGACATGGCTAGGTGGCTTGAGCCACCGCCCGATGTAAAGGGTTCAGCCGTATCCATCCATCCATCCATCCATCCATCCTTCATTCGCTGATATGACCAGTGGTTTATTTTAAATTCCTGTAAACAGAACTGCATTTGGTGACCATGTACATTGATTAAAGCAGCCTACTTTTTTGTCTAGAAGAGGCGCCAAAGAGAGCTGCCAAACCCTTTCAGCATTGCTCGGCAGATCAGGTCACATCGGCACTTCTCGCTAATTGTACGCTCGTACCGCGACGTAAGCAATTATTTTCGGGTCACTCTGGCCGCAAACGCACTGGAGCGCCATTTTCTTTGGCTAAAACTTCTGAATTAACTCGCCTTAGTCGTCCAACTGCTCTCACGAATCCTGCGCGCTGCCTAAGTCGGCTAGTCGAGGAAGGGTGCTGGTATCGATTACTTTGAAGTGTGACAACATGAAGTGCTTTTCAGGAGCGCACACACTCTTCGAGGAGGAGGTGAAACAAACTGTTTCCCGGCATGCTATTGCGCGGTTACTTTCCCCAGAGGCTCCATGTCACCGAGGATGGAAACGAACGAGCTAAACATTCTAGCTACCGCGTCTGTAACCGAAACGACATACTGACGAGAAAAAGTTCTCGATGTTGTCCCACGCACACAAATTGCATTACCTGAACACATAAAGGCTCAAAAAACGTCAAATACCACCATCAAAATGAAAGCAGAGGGTGTTCCTTCTAGGCCGCAGCAGAGCCCAGCTCCTCGGACGATGCAACTCTGCAGATGGTGGCGCCGTAAAAAGGCAGCCGGGAGCAGAATATTAAGCTCTCCCATAGCGTGACGTAGAAATTTTTTGACCAGACAGTATTGATGGATTCTGGCTCTTTGCGCGCCCACTGAAACTCTAAGGTTGAAGGATTGCTTCCGGAGTAAAGAAATTCTAGTGAATAACTTACGTTGTACAGAGTGCGCCAGTGCCTGTGGATGAGCTTCAGGCTGCATCTCCCAATCTCATTGCGATATTGGAGGAGGCTCTGAGGTGAATGGCACCTGCGAGGTCGGGTTGAGGTGTCCGTGACGCACACTCTGAGGCACGTGAGGCACGACGTTGCCATGAAGCACGTCCCGAAGACAGGCATCCACTCGCGACTGCAAGCTGCTACCAATTGCGTGCACAGCCAGCAGGGGTTGAGTGGTCCATTGCACCACGTAGACGACATTATCTTCCTCGGCAGCGCACTCAGGCTCTTCTATCATCAAGCAGGAGTACACGGTACATTCGCGCACGGTGAAACCACGTGGCACGCTCCGGCAGCGCCAGTGAATCCTCATAGTAAAGGCCAGACGGCTCAGTAGTGCAGAACATTGACACCGTGTCGGTATTGCACGCAGACTGTAAAACTGCCATATCTCCAAGCGCTGCCGCGGCAACAACCATGAGCGCATCCAGGCTATAGACCAAAGCCGCACATAAGCAGGCCTTACTGCTTCCACAGCTTCACAAATCGCCCGTGCGAAGCCTTGCGGAGCCGTATCTCTCAGCCGTGGGAGCCATGGCATCCTAGCGTCGTCGAGGTATCTCAGGTCCGCTGGCGAAAGCCCCTCTAGCAGACGTTGCAGTCTCCACAAGTGCCCAAAATGCATCGTGGGCGAGAGAGGGTTCTCCATTATGGCCGGCTCAGCAACTTTAGGCGCGCTCTTGCAGTGAGGCTGGGTCGCAGATTACGGGCGATTTAACTAAGCAATGCTATTATGAATATGGGCTTTATGGCACTTTCCGGTCACCTCTGGTGCATTTTCGGCAGCAGTGAAGTGGATAATTGGTCGCCAAAATTTGTAACTTCCTACACCAACAGGGATCGCTAACGTTTTCTGGAAATGATCACAGCAAACGGCTACGCAAATTTACTCGCACAACTGAAAGCACCAGCACCGTCTTTGTCATGTGATTCTACTCACACGTCATGCCAACGAAACTTGTTGCAGGCTTGGAAGCAGGCAATAACATGCGAAAAATGCTATCGCAGCAGTTATCGCATCAAGATTGATACATGAGTTCATCCGGTCAAGTAGTTAAAAGAATCGCGCGACCACTGTCACCCCCGTTTGTCAACGCCACTACATGTGTGATAATGTTTTGACAAGAAGAGGACAGAGTGGTGGCGTGATACTGTCAGCAAATGGCCGGTTTAAATTACCTGATATGAAAGCAATCGCGATCGCTGCGTTGGGCATTGAGAGCGTATAATGCCCAATCTTGATCTGCTAAGCAAGATGAACAGTACGCATGTTTCAATAATTTGTCATAGCATAAAGTCTAAATTAGAGTGTGATGAAATCTTCAGTGGTTTTGCATTATGTTCCCGGAACGCCAGTAGAATTGTGGTGACTATCTAGCAGAGTAGTATGCCACGAATCATGCGTAAGGCGCGTTTCAACAGGCAGCGTGCTGGTTCCGTAGTGGCCCCGGTGTTTCTCATAGAGGCGGTGAAAGCTGTGATAGGCGGCGCTAAAGAACTTGCGTAAAGCTTTAATGAAACAGGCTTTCATACCAGAATAAAGAACAATGTGTTCTGAATATTAGAGAAAGAACATTCTGTGCTCTTTTTTAGGGACGAGCACAAGACAAACACGACTTAGGTTCTTGCCTCCGTGCCTCTCAAGAATCCTAAAGAATTTCTTCTTTAAATCATTGAGAACTACTGAGGTTTGGAATGCCCATTATGCAATTAAGGTTTTGGTAACAGACACTGATAGCTCTTTAACTGGTCACTACCTTGGAAATTTTCAACAGGGGCATAAATGACAATGTCTCCACGTTCAATTTAATACTTAGTCCTCATTATAATAATTTTCGCTTCTTGTCATTGATAATTCAAGCTGCAAAACAAATGAGAGGTTTATTGAAGCGCCCTAACGTGGAATAAAAAAAAACGTTATTGTAGGCTTCTGGCTGCCATTTAAGTTGCCTCCGTAAAGTGTAAAGCCAGGCTTCTTGTCAAGATATGGTAATACGAAATCCTATGTTGTAGATGTCACCCATCTGACCGGACTCATTTCGGGGATATCCTTCCTGGAACAAATCACTGGCACCAGAATCCACCTTCCTAGATCGCTATCAATGTGCGCTCTTCAGCAATGCAATAGAAACCTTAAGGTGAAGGAACTGTGGATGACCCATTTTGCACCCTGAATAA
Organism: Amblyomma americanum; assembly: GCF_052857255.1. Lineage (NCBI taxonomy): Eukaryota > Metazoa > Arthropoda > Arachnida > Ixodida > Ixodidae > Amblyomma > Amblyomma americanum. The sequence continues at coordinate 65,300,459 of NC_135505.1, read as the reverse complement.
CCTAAATTAAGGCAGAGGTCCCATTCCGCCTGAGCAAATGCTTCATTTAGGACTTCATTCGCGCGAGCATTCTGTTAGTTTTTCTTGCTGAATCATTACTATGCACGCATCAATCGAAAGCTTACGTACATCGGGTGAATCATTCCTTACGACTATAGGACAGCCGCTTTATCGACTGCACAAGAGGTCGTGTTGCGCATGAAGGTTGTTCGATATGGTATAACAGTATATAGAAATTGTCGTTCAGTCAATAGAAAAAATTAACAAAGTTCTCGTAACAATATATAAAGTATAGCATATGGAGCATAGTTCACGAACCACACAAAGCACGAATAATGAAATATCGTTGCTATTTTTTTTATCTTTATATTTCCGTTGTATTTAGCTCTCGAGTTAATAACAACCAATAAAAAACTGATAAAAATAAATATCATTTACATAGTTAGAATAACATCACATTCCGTCTGTGAACCGCTAATGATTGAAGTGACTTAGCTCGGCAATGCCAGGACATACGTAGCTAAAGCTAAGGCATAGCTTGGCTAGCCTTGGTTAATCTTAATTGCAAGTACAGGTTAGTCTGGTTGCCTGCCAAGTTGTTGTCACGTGGTTCGTCGCGCGGTTGGTGACGTTGTGCGGTGCGACCACGGTAAGAGTACGAGCACGGTTAAACTGCGAGTTCGTTTCCAAGGTTGCTTTTGCTACAATATCGAAAAAAGAAATAGAGAACACTACCCACCACAGTTTCTGATTATACTACCAAAAGAATACACGACGTTGACTAATATCCAACACGAGAAAAATAAGCTGGAAAATCGGTGCCTTCTTCTTTCATTAAGTGTATTTTATATAAAACTGAATATTTACTCCGTGTGAATATAAAAGAAAATTGTTCACCATGACTGTACAAGTTCTGCTTACACTAAAGCATTTATGTTATTCCTGTGTTGGCGTCTTGCGTTCTGATAGTGCCCTCCGCTTTTCGTCGAATCCCGTTGTTTGTTTTTGTTTTTTCTTACAAATGCAATCACTGCTTGTTTTCTCTTGTCTCACTTTATTTCTCTGCATAGTATATGTTCGCGCTGCACGTTCCCACTAACCTGCTTAAAAAACAAGGAGCAGCCTCTTCTCAGTTGTGGTCAAAAATCAACGGATTAAAATAACAAATAATCATAAATTATTTTTCTATTATAATATCATTTGATCCAATTTCTGATCGAAATTTAGTTTTTTCTTCCCCTGAGATATCTCTGCCGCTGGCACAAGCTCCGTTTTTCTTGCTTATCTCCGTCGCGTGCAACGGAGAATGTCCGCATTCTGAGAAAATGTAGGGATGTATAGTAGTCAGGCTGATGATGTAGTTGTAATATCAGAGGTTGAGGGTGTCGAAGCGACACGGGGGAAAAGAGGGACATTATAGAGTTGGACTTCAGATTAACGTAGACCAGTTGGGGTTCTTCAATGTGCGCTTACATAGCACAGCATGCGTGCCTTTTTGCTATTTGCTGCAATCGAATGCGGCCTCCGCAGCTGGGGATCGAAACCACGAACTTGGGACCAGCTGGCGAGAACCACAGACACTAAGTTATCGTAAGGGGCCCTATTTACTTAATGGCTGCTGTCTCAGACAACGATTGTTCTCGAAAGTAAATGTTGCCCAAAGTGGCTCGGTCGTTTCACCTACGTTTCACATATCTATGGAACATGACACAAAAAAGGAACAGTTCTCTCCCTGTGCTTTATGCGTTGCACCAGTGATAAAATTTGATTGAAACCGTCCGCAGACATGTGAAAGGGAGGATGTAATGCACCCAAGATTTAACATCAAATTTGGCGCACAATTCTTTATATTTGCCGAAGGCGCATAACAGAAGTACCAAGTAGGTTTATTCGTACAAGCCATTGAATGTTGTTGTTGCCCATCATCACCAACATGATTATGCTACTGCAGGGCAAATTCCTCTCCCTTGTCTCTCCGATTAACCCTGTCCTTTGAAAGGTGCGCCCACGGTATGTCCGGAAACTCGTTAATCTCAATCGCCAACCTAACGTCCAGCCGCCGCTTGCTACGCAAGCCTTCTCTTGGAATCCACTCCGTTATCCTTGAGTTGAGTTGAGGTGTTGAATGCTACAGATGGGGTTAGCCTTGCTTTATCTACCGGCGGTTGCTCCACCGTAGCGTCCCTTCTATATTAGCAATGTCCTAAACCCTGTCGCATGTACCCCGCTATGCGCGCAGTCTCTTATAATAGCACACATTCTCTCCTGCAGTCACCATCTATGCACACAATCAATCCACACAGTCCACATCACAGTCCACTCCAGAAGTCACCATCTATGCATATATTCAGTCACAATAGAAAATGGGCCATTATAGTGCCACAATGCATACACACATTAACTCACTGTATAACGTAGTCCACTCCGGAAGACTCCTTTTTTACTCTTAAGGACCAGAGGTTATCCTGCCTTTGTATACATGCCCTGCCCAAGCCCATTTCTTGCTGTTGTTGCACAAAGTGGGCGCGATTTTCGCACCGTCTGTAATAGAAAAATTTCAGCTATTAAACCTGCACAATATTACAATTTGTTGTGTCTGAAAACCGAAAAGCAAAGTATGCCAACTTGCAAAAAAAAAATGCACTTGAACAAGTCCCGAAGCAGTTTAGAACTATTTCTTTGATTCGCTCTGGTTCAGTTCTACGATGGCGAAGAAATGTGGGCTATGATTAGGCTCCGGCGAAAGATACGAGTTCGCTTCCGGTTTCGTGTTCAGGTTCAATTCCTCTTAGCCACACTGAGTGAGAAGACTAGTTGGAATTGCACTGCCTATAGTTCGAAGGCTAAAGATAAAAAAAACAGATTTGCCAAGCAGAGACATATAAAAAGAAACCAAACACATTTGTGAGAAAAAGCATTGAGACATAAGCAATATTCGATTGCGTATATGTAGATTAGCGCAAACAAACTCTAAAGACGCTACTTTCGATTTTGCGGATGACTCCATCACCGTCGCTTTTCGCTACTAAACTGATGCCGTCAAACACATCACTTTTTCAGTGGAAGTGAAGGGCAGAGGGCGCCGCCTCGTTGGCTGCGTGGTTATGGCGCTCGGCTGCGCCAAAAGACGCAGGTTCGATCCCTTCCGCGGCGTCGAATTTCGATGGAGGCGAAACTCAACAGGCCCGTGTGCTTAGCGATGTCAGTGCACGTTAAAGATCCCCAGATGGTCGAAATTTTCGGAGCCCTTCAGTACGGCGTCTCTGATAGCCTGAGTTGCTATGGGACGTTAAACCCCGATAAACCAAACCAAACGGAAGGCCATAGTGCACCTCTTTTGTTTTTAATGAGGATAGTAGAACCCATTGGTTTAGATAGCTCCCAAATTCAAATCTACAGGCGCGAATACCTTCCAATAGAATTTCCTCAACAATAAATACATCTTTCATTAGGAGACAAAGTGAATTAGAGCCGAAGTAGAGCCGCAGAATCATGCTGTATGGAGGGCAAAAGTGCCTCGAGTGGTACTCAATTTGTTTTTAAAACATTGCAAAATGTGGCTGCGACCACATAACTCTATTTTCAGCAAGAGCAAGGTTTCCAGTCAGCTATTACTGATGTCTTGATGCGTTTTCATCGGAAGCATTCACAGGGAGCTCTCTTTGTTGACGCCGTCTCGTCTAGACTGCTGCAACAAGCACGCTCATATATATTGTCTTGTTCTCTGTGGCATTAAGTCTGCGCACCATACCGACAGGCGGGGTGCTATGTGTGACAATCTCTTGACCGTCGCAACGCGTGTGCGCGAACAGTGCATGGAAAGTCCGTGGCACCAAAAGCAGGGACAGCGCAAGCAATTTTTGCTGACATTCACAATTCACAGTTGCAGCTGTCTGAGGCTCTGATTAGTTATTGAGTTATCATTAGAACACTTAAGAGAACGAAATCTTGGCAGCGGCCATTTGTTGGTGACCAGCCCACGAGAAATTCCAGCGGACTCGAAAACGCGGAGGCGCGAATAGGCTAGTTTCAAGAAATGAACCTGACAACGCGAATAGTGTTGTAGTCCGTGTTCATAAACCGACTTCATAAAATTTAACAAGACGGAAGGTCTTATTGTAAGCATCTACAAATGATCATGACATCGTACTCTTCCCATATCAATTTCCCACCGCTCTTTTCCTGCTCATTGTGAACAATATTTCCAAGTGGGACCTGAAACTGCTTTTGTTCTTGAGTGTAGTCAGTGACTCTTTCATTTCCTCAGGTAACCAATGTGTGTATACATTGTAATCTGATAAACAAGTGATCTCGTTCAATGTTCGGCAAGATAATCAAAGTCTAGCACCACGATGGATGGATGGGTGGAAGGATGGATGGACGGACGTATGTATGTATGTATGTATGTATGTATGTATGTATGTATGTATGTATGTATGTATGTATGTATGTATGTATGTATGTATGTATGTATGTATGTATGTATGTGTGTGTGTGTGTATGTATGTATGTATGTATGTATGTATGTATGTATGTATGTATGTATGTATGTATGTATGTATGTATGTATGTATGTATGTATGTATGTATGTATGTATGTATGTATGTATGTATGTATGTATGCATGCATGCATGCATGCATGCATGTATGTATGTATGTATGTATGTATGTATGTATGTATGTATGTATGTATGTATGTATGTATGCATGTAAGAATGTATGTATGTATGTATGTATGTATGTATGTATGTATGTATGTATGTATGTATGTATGTATGTATGTATGTATGTATGTATGTATGTATGTATGTATGTATGTATGTATGTATGTATGTATGTATGTATGCATGCATGCATGCATGCATGTATGTATGTATGTATGTATGTATGGATGGATGGATGGATGGATGGATGGATGGATGGATGGATGGATGGATGGAAGGAAGGAAGGAAGGAAGGACGGGCGGACGAACGGACGGACGGACGGATGGATAGATGGATGGACGGATGGATAGACGGATGGATGGACGGACGGACAGACGGACAGACGGACGGATGAATAAGGGTGAACCCTTAAAATCGGGCAGTGCTTCAAGCCACCTAACCATGACTTGTGAAATTTTACTCTTGTCTTGATTTTACTCACCAATTAGATACATTTGTCTTCGACACTTCTGCACGTTAAAATCTACTTTCTCTTCAATGCCCTTAAACCGCAATAAATTAGATAAATCAGCCCGGCTGCTTTTTACTGTAGGGTGAAGCCCTTTAGAGAAAAGTATCAAATGTTTCGCCGTTTCCTGCTCCTCTATGCACGCAACGCACAACGTGTCTATCTGGCGGTACCCGACTCTATATGCCTTAGTCCGGAAAACTCCCGACCTGGCCTCAAATGACAATAACGAAGTCGTATTAGCAGAGACACCGACCGCTCAGAGGCCAGCTGCGCAGGCGCAGTGGCGCCGCCTGGCCCCATCCGTGACACAGCGCATGCGCAGGTTGTGTCCAGTAAACAGGTGTACGTCACCGCTAATACGTTGGTGGCATGGCAAAATGTATCATTGCGTATGGCTAGTGCTGTGTATGCTTATGATTTGACGCGTTGGCTTGGGCGTTGCTCTTTTCTGCCGTCGACTGCGAAGCTTCAAGGCTAGAACAATGCTCGCAGTTTGATAAAGTACGAAATCACTTGTCTAGCGCGTAAAATCACGGCGATTAGAAAGATAACGGCTGCTATCATATTTCCAAGAAAGCGTTACACATGCAAACTCTGGTTAAGGCACAAAAAACTGGAGTATGACAATCGCTGTAGATGTTGGACACTTGCTGAGTTTGAAACCGCCCGAGCAGTTTGAAGCTGGCGAAGCGGTAGCAGCGCAATCTGCGAGCTTCCAAAACGCCCACCCAGCCAAGATACCAGTACCCGGTGCAAAAGTAGATTAAGTGCTGCTCAGCACCACTGCAAATGCACATTTCAACTTCGTGGCCAGACCACCAGTCCTCCTACGAAAGCCGATCAGCCAGGATGGATTCCGTAGAGCTGTCGAGACTGCACCGCCTGCTTCTCGATATGACGCTAGACGAGCTGGCATCCCTCGATGAGGCTAACATGTCGTGGCTACCTAAGGTGAGACAGATGAAGTCAGTGGTTGCTCGAGGCGCTATTTGCGAAGCTGTGAACTGTGCCGAGACTAAACAGGAGGCGTTGTACCGCATAGCCTCGATCCGCTGCTGGCTGTTTCCGACACACTACATCAAGGAATTTAAATTTTACAGATTGAAATCAGTGATGACGGTTGCTGAGTGTACGCTGGTGATGAACCATATGGTCGATGCGGTTAAACCCCTCTCCGGCGGCAGCGCGGTATATGCTATCAGTTTGCGCAAGACTGCCGTGTACTCCTGCTTGATGGCGGAAGAATCTGGGTGCCTGTCCGGGGAAGAGGCGGTAGTCTACGTGGTCTTTTGTACCACCCGGCCATGGCTGGCTGTTCACTCAAAGGGGAACAAAGTGAAGTTCGAAGTGGATGAATATCTTCGCCTTATTCTCGAGTTTAGAGCCAAGAATTCTCAATTGGTGACGAACGAAAACGTCCCCCCGGACTCACAAGCCACACCCAGTTGTCTCTTTGCATCGACACCACAAGGATACTGCGATGGGCGGCTTGCAGCTCAGCCACACCCTCCGGCGCATTCCTCTTCGGCTGCCTATGTGGAGGAAAATTCTTCCAGTCTGAGCGTACGAGGCAAGTTCTTTCTTAATAATTAGAATTTCTATTCCTACCAAAGCGCTCTTAATTTTGGAGTTAACGTGGATATTGTCAGTGTCCTATCGATGCAGTTCTGTAAAATCTGCGGTGGAAGTTAAAGATGTCGCACTTGTTATACCTTGGTTCGCTTATTTAGCTTTTCATTTTTTTTAAATCGGAAACATGTGTGTAGAATGCAGAAAAAAGATTCGCCTTTTTATTTGTCGCGAATATTTTGTTCTAGGTAAAATGTTTTCGTTTTTTTTTGTATGAAAGATACAATATCCGCATGGGTACGAAGTTGCGTTGATTTCGTTATGTTCACGTTTTTTTAGCACAATGAGCTCAAGAGTGTATTTGCCGCATAAATTGCCTGTACAGAAATTATGGCAGCCAGAAGTACGGCATTAGGATGCAGTAAGAAACTCGTTGGTATGTGATCAGGACTGAAAACTGTAAAGTAATGGTAGTATACTTCTAAAATCTTGATTCCGCTGTTCTCGTGAAACCATGCCTTTAATGTGAGGGCCGAGCTTTAATTGGTGTTTGTTCGGGCACCTCCTGATTAAATACTGCTTAAGCAGTGACGAATCCTTAACATCATACTTTCTCACCGTTGATTCATTGTGTCATGGTTGCGCTTGCTTGTTACGTTTCCAACAGTCAGTGTCTTCGCAAGCAGTGGAAAAACTGCTTTTCCATACGAGGCCCTTATACAATGATAAGGCTGAGCAGAGAGTACTAGGCACGCTGACTGCGCATGGTTGGGAACCAAAGCCCCACAATATGCAAAGGCGTGTCCAAGTTCATGATCGAATGCCTCAAAGCTGTCAACCACAGCACAATGTTCCAAACATGCCGTTGTCTCATCCCGTCGCCTGTATAATTTCACCTGAGGCCTATTGTAAATGCTATTGAAAAGGAAGCTAGTCTTGACGTCCATGTGCGCAATGCTAAACTTTCTCTGTGAAGACCGAGTTTATAAAATGATGGCGCTTGGTGTAATCACTGTTCCTTACTTTAAACTGATAACGCCAACCCCCCCTTGCATGAAAATCGATAACCTTTCTGGAAATGTCATAAATTCGCTCTAATTTTCGCCCATATATTCGCTGTTTTCTGTCTCCACCAACTTAAAATTTGTCAGCAGTGACGGACTTTAGGAATCTCACTTTCCAAGTGGTTGCTGTCTCGGTTAAGGCGAAAAAACAATTATTTCTCTATAAAATTATGACGCCAATTATCAATTTAAAAAGTCATAATAATCGAATCGTTCACTTGGTTGAAATTTTCATATCCCTCTAAAGGCGCGCTCACACTAGCGGGAAGCTTCCCGCGCCGGCACAGCGTCAACGTCGACGCTGCCTCGCAGCTCCTCAGAATGACGCTCACACTGCGCGCGTTTTCTCGCTGCGGTTGTCGTGGAATGTGGAGAGAGGAGGCGCTGAGGGAGGACCCGATCGAGCAGAAAGAGAAGGGGATAGTCACGTGACACTAGAGAAGACTGGAAAGCGCACCCTTTTCTCGCGTCGTCGTCTTGATCGTCTGCTAGCTCCCCTCCCGTCGCCCTGGCAAAGCAGCCGCCGAGTGCCCGGCCGGCCGGCCGGCCGGCCGGACGTGCGCAGCCTCCGCCTCCGCCGACGGGGTCACTGAACTGGGACCGACGTCACGGTTCACGGTCGGCGCCCATTGGCTGTTCTGGTCACCGGCATGGGAAAAATAGGTACCGAACCCATCGCTCCGCGGGACGGCAGAGCAGGCTGTCCGCGGGAGAAAAACCGGCTTGGGCGGGAAGCGGCACGCGGAAAACGCCCGGCGTTGCGCGTTTTCCCGCTAATGTGAGCGCGCCTTAATACAGTGGCCCTCATAACCTGAGTCGCTTTGGGACGTACACACTCATAAACCAATGTATCAGGCACTGCCTTTGTTCGTGGCTGTGGTTCCTCTAGGTGGAATTGTTACGCTTCTTCGAAGCGCACTCACACTGCAAGGAAGGAATGTGTCGCTGTTATGTGATTTTGCCGTGTAGCCGCTAAGGAGATGGTGTGGTCTTCTAATTTGGAATGGAATATCTTTTAACGGGCGATAAGAGTGGCAGGAAAGCCGCATTTCACGAACACTTTTCCTAACACGCCTAACTAAAAAAAAGGAGCCTAGAAATAATTGAATGGTTTAATGGCAGACGCCGCGTTCTTTAAAAGACAGGCGCTGGCTGGATTACGGTGTCTTGTTGTTTGAAAACTAACCAGAAGTGACGCCTTAGGGAAGCATTGTGACGCAGTTTACTAAATACGCGATGCTTGAAGACTGCATTTTTCCTACCGCGTTTTTATTGTGTGCGCGTGATTAATAGAACGTAATACGGGTCTGCAGTTTTCTGCAGCTTATACGTATTGGAGGTATGCCTAAACTATGCTGGCATAATCGGGGTTTGAATTAAGAGCCGTCTACTGAATAATCTGCAATCTAGCGGGACCAGAACACCATTTTGATGAATCACAAGGGCGAATTAAGCCACTTCCAGTTACAACAGGCAACAATTCCATTCTATCAATACACTATTATAGCGCCATGCAGCAAAAGCATTTTAGTGATGTTTATAAATCTGCACTCAATCTGGTCTTCCACGACGTCAGACTGTCAAGGAACGGTTGTCGCGCACAGAGGAAAACAGGCCCATCTAAATTTCTTGACTGCAGGTGAGAAGCACAGAGCAAACTGTATGTGTAGTCACTGTGGCGCCGGTGCTGGTATTGACAGTAAATGTTTTCTGCACCATAAGCATTCGCACACACCAATTACAACACATAATATACCAGATCCTAATGTCTCAGCTGTTCAATTCGAAGGCGCGAAGAAGATATGAGAGCGAAGAGCGAAACGCTATGATGACGTTGAAGTAACCACTGTCACTTGACACACGTGTCAAAGGGTAAGTAATCTACGGGAGAATTTTTCTGGCTTTGGAAATCCATAAGTTCGGCTAGCGAAGCGGGACTTCTGGCTTTTATTAAAAGCTATTGATATTCATCCTGTGGATGTACCATGGTTTTCTTCACATCGAACACAGACCGGGAGCTCGACAGTCGATACCTTAGTGTCTGGAAAGTATGTTTTTTTTTTTCTTGTCACCAACTGCTTACTTTAAATTTATCCTTAAATAGTAAAATTGACTAATCAGGTTTCAATAGTCAACCTATAAAATTCTGTTCTTCTTGGGTCATAATCATGTGAGCAGCACTAATACCTTTGTATTTACTGCTGTATTATTTTAAAAAAAATTGCTCAGATAATCAGTAAATGTTGCCATATTTAAACGATTTGGGAGACCACGTTTTCGTCAAGTAAAATAATAAAATAAATGGAACCATTCGTTCAGCTCGAGGAAGTTGCAGAGAAAAACGGAAGCACCAAAAATAGAAACAAGTGGGCTGATAGAATGTACAGTTTATTAAGTACTAGTCACGTTTTAACTACAGAACAATTCTGACTGCTCTGCACAGGTTCTGTTTTCAAAAAGCGTCATCATCACGCTTTATCTCCAACACGCATGTTTCACAAATAGATCACATGTATCACAAATAACAGCGTTCCGTGCGAAGCTCGCGGGCAACAAGTTGTTTTACGCTTCAAACAGCAGACGGAGCAGTGAAACTCTTGGGGACATTATGTGCTTGGATATACAGCAGTCTTAATAATCATCATATGGTGATTTAAATTCTTGGTTTGCTCTTTCGGCGTGCACATAACTTCTTCTCCTAGTTTTCACTATCATTAGTACTGTGTTACTGTGTTCATCCTGGGAATCCTTTGTTTCATGATTATGTGGTTTGGTTTTTGGGGTTTAACGTCCCAAAGCGACTCAGGCTATGAAGGATGCGGTAGTGAAGGGCTCCGGAAATTTTGACCACCTGGGGTTATTGAACGTGCACTGAAATCGCACAGTACACGGGCCTCTAGAACTTCGCCTCCATCGAAATTCGACAGCCGCGGCCGGGACCGAACCCTTGTCTTTCGGGTCAGCAGCCGAGCGCCATTGCCACTGAGCCACCACGGCAGCTTTCATGATTATGTACTCTCATGAGTAAATCTTGGTTGTCTTGCTTGTTCTGTGAACTTCATGTAGAAAAGTGTGTGTTGCAAATTGTTTTCTGTGCATTGGTGTGTTACAACCTGCATATGTGTGCTCTTTTTTTCCGAACTGATGCTACAAATAGGATATTTTTGTTTCTTTTGCCACTGCATTGCCAACTGTAAATGGGTGCTGAGGCCATTGTCAGGCAAGTAAGCATTTTGCCTTAATTGCCCCTTTCCATGGAAAGAAAATAAAATTGAATTGATTTGAATTATGAGCATACTGTGCAAAAGACTCATTCTTTGAGCTATTGTAAAGAAATGATAGTTTCTGGCAGCTATATTTGCGGGTGCCTTGATTATGTGATAATATTTATTACTCGACTAACGCTATTTTAGATAAGGTAATGAGGGGGTTTGGTGGCTCTTTGCTCAATGCCGCAGCAGATAAAATGTGCATTATTTGTGGGCTATCCCTAACTTTTTCTGGCCCAACTATTACGTGGATTAAAATTTATAGCAAGGCGCGAAATTGAAGGAAAACCATCACATTTGTTTGGGAAATAATGTTCGTTAACACCTTTTTTTTAACCCATTTCATTTGCGACTTGAAGGTTTTTAATCAAACATCGGTACGTTACTCCCTTTTAAAAGTGGCAGCTGACTCAAGGAAAAGCGGCAAATGGAAACTGAAGTTGGTGCTCCCACGAATATTTCGGGCTAGTTACTTAAGACCTCTTCATCTCTGAACTAAATTACATTAATGAGGAAGGATCTTTATGCCAAGTGATACCTTGATCGCCCACGAAATAAAGCGTGGCCTTATAAAAATGCTCCATAGACAGTCTACAGTCTTCCTAGAGACTCTAGTGCCTTCTTATTATTTCCTCTGCTCTCTTCATAGCCCCTGAAGTGTCTATAGAAAAGTTACTAAAAAATGTGCGGCTATAAATCTATAGAATGACTACGGAATCTCTATAGCGTTTGTATTGCCTGTATATTAGTCTATGGGATTTGTCTAAAGAATTTATTGATAACGGTCTATAGACTGTCCATAGAGTATCTAAAGATATTTTTGTAGCAGTTAATAGAGCTGAACCACGAGATTTGCCGTTATTCAGTGCACGTGCCGCGCTTTTGTAAACTACCGTTCTTTACTTCTACGCTTCCTTATTTTCACCATGAACTCGAAAAAAAATATTGCCGTTTCCTTAACCACTGTATTAAAGAAGAAAATGCGATGGCATTAAGGCTGCCTGCTATGGTGTCTACAAAGTGTATTTAATGTTCTTTCTGCGCCTATAAGGCAAGAACTCTGAGTTGAACTGGTTTCACCGCTCTTGTAGAGTACGTGAGTCGCCACCTTCTAGAATATTCGAGTACCTTCTACTGGCTTCTCATATAGAATTCTACAAATCTCTTGAAGTAATCCGCATCAATCGACAAACTAATCCTCATTTATCGAACATAATTCATTTTCCGGGAGGCGCTTAGTTACAAAAATGTGGCAACTGATAGGCCAACTTCAAATTTTCTGAGCTCCTGACATTTACAAACTTGGTGCCGTTGACTGTTCGACGGATGGTCACGTAGTATTGATGTCTTGTGCGCTCTGAATCGCATTTATAGATTGGGGGGGGGGGGGCGGTGTCAGCTCATATTCTTACTTACGCAGTGGTGCAGCAGTTCAGTGATGCGGCCCTACCAAGGCATATGACTGTTTGGAACACAGCCATCGATTGGGCTTGGTCTTCTGAAGTTTTAGTGAGGCACACGTGCGGCGCCACGCTTTCTTGCTTACAATCGTATGGGGAGTTTTCCAGCTGCCACGCTGGGCACGTTGTGATAATGTCAGTCACGTGATCGCTCCTAAATAAACGAAGAACTTCATGACGGCAACGAGGAAAATTTTATGTGACGGAACAACCAAGCTCTCAAGCACTAATGATTGCACCACGGAAGTATCATTTACTAATAAACAAAGCAATAATAGTTACCTGCTTAAAAGGCAAATGTCTCAGTATGGAGGACAACGGTACTGAAGAGTGAAGAAAAAGAGACTGAAAGGCATGGAGGTTTACCAGGCGATGCCCAGTAGGCTACCCTACACAAGGGGAGGGGAATAAAGTGGGAAAAAGGTAAGAGAAAGCACCAAACAATTGAATTGTTCACATGTGCATCGAGCACACCTAGACCTTAAAGTTTATTAGCGCGAACTCAACCCCGAGTCCATTAGGAATTTCAAGAGCGGCTGCACCACTTTGGTTTGTGAAGAAAGACAAATGACCGGCATTGGGCGCGGCATGGAAATGATTAAGCATCAAAAACGAAGATTGTATGATAAAAAATGGCTGAAATTCAAAAGTTCTTAACTGTTCACCTTCAAAAAGTACCTGTTGGTTATTTGTTACGAGCAAATGTAGGCTTAAGGAATAAAGGAGCCTCTAGGAATGTTGCTGAGCCGCATAAATTTATTTAAAAGCGACGCTGAGTAATACGTTCGAAAAAATAGGCTGCATAAAAAAATTGCATTGGACCGATGAAAAAATAACAAAGATTTGAGTTAGTTTTGTGAGTTTTGTGTAATGGATTAACATATTTTGCTAATATAGACACGACGGCATCTGTATGTGGCTGACATTTGAACTTTCAGAGGTCTTATACATGTTGCGACGGTTAATGTCTCTTGAACTAAAACAAGAAATATTGAAATCTACGGCACTGAGATGTGATGCAAAATTGCATGTGGTTTATAATAATATTCATACATTCGTTCATGAAGCGCATCCAAGGAGTTAGCCATGTCATCTGCAGGCTCGTTTTCCGTATGCGTCAAAACAGGCTTTTCATTGAACAAATTACTTAACGGCTTTATTTAGCTTGAATTCCCTGTGAAGATGGAGACCCACGTTGTTGGCGCGCCCCTGTGAAAAGGAAAAAAACGGCATGAAAAAGTACTACTGCGAAAAAAAACTGCGGAAACTACTGCGAAACCAGCATATAACACGGTGCCAACACAGAATCTTGCACGAAGCGACGGAGTAACTCAGGTTAGCTCAAGTTAGTTCGGAGGAGTGTCCCGCCAGCTGCAGCCAATGGGAGGGTGACCTTGAGGGAGACCTTTGCCACGCCTAGCATAGCAACAGCCCATGCATAAATAAAATAATTATTGGTGCAACTAGGTCACGAACCCGCGGCGCGAAAACATCAGCTTCGCTGGCCACTACAAGAGAGCACTATGCCGATCACGCATCATATTGTTGTTTTCCTCACACAAACAGCAGCACACTCTCGCGCTGTTCATTGCACATCGTCATCATCAATTTTTATATTCGGCCCGAACTGATCGGATAAACTTAACTTCAGTGAGAGCTTAACCTGAGTCTAACATGGTCCCAAGACGTGCCGACGACGCAGCAAAACAAAACCCACAGCAAACACTTGTTTTCGCACTTGTACTCGGTTTAACTACGTTAAAGCCGTTGCACTCTTTTCTGCCATTAGGAAGTTTTTGTGGGAGCTGTGTAGTTTTCCTTTAAAGCCGTGTGGCTGCGCTTGGTTGGACTGACGTCAGTGAGCAATCGCTCCCAAATTACCAGTCTACTCAACCTCGAACAATTACTGTAAAATGCGACAAAAAATTCCTCCCCGTTTAAAAGTCGGCGGCCTTTGAATCGTAACGCAGGGCTGGTTTCGTAAGCTTTATTTTCTTGAACACTTACAATATTTCTCACGCACTTTAGCACGTGCTAAAAAAAAAACCAGGTTTCTAGATATTTCCTAGCAAATAACAACTTTCAACCAACATACCGTTTTGAAATCTGTATTACGGCGCGCTGCCCCATCTCAGTAACCGGTGGGATAACATGCGAGGCTCTAGGATGCCTAGAGCATATTTGCCAAGCAAATGCTAGAACCTGAAAAGGTGGCAACAAGGTATCTCTAGGTGTGAGATGAGAAAGAAGTGATGGATGGCATTCCGCAAAAAAAAACGATGTGATGTTTACTGTGTAGTTATTTTCTAAAATTTTATTAATTGCCCCGTTTTCATTTTTTCACTCCAAGGGGAATTTGAAGAGGAAGCTGGGACTCCGCAGGGGCTTTTCTTCTGTTACAATTGCTTCGAGGACTTGGAATCCAAAGACAACTTCGAACTGCACTGGCTATTGGAGCATGCACCTAAAGACTGAACAAAATATTAGTCGTCCGATAGTCGCGTTCAACAAGTTGCCGGTAAGTGCCCAATTTCTGGCTTTTACTACATATCCCTAGAATAGCTAGCTGCGCTACACGAATTAAAAAGCATGTTTCTTGCTGCTTCAATTAAACCTATACTTTTTCAGCCAATTCCATATTATCATCCCAAACATCCAAACTTTGGGCATTCCTACGAACTCTCACCGCACCACCTAACGCCCGCCCTCTCATAGAACATGCTCGTCAACCTTAAAAGGCCGTTATTTGCCTTTCCTTTACATTGGTGCATTTCATATGCTTGATTCCAACTAGGATTTCGTAAGCTTACGTATTCACCTCGTCCAGCCGCCACGGTGGCTGAGTGGTTATGGCGCTCGGCTGCTGGCCCGAAAGACGCGGGTTCGATCCCTGCCGCGGCGGTCGAATTTCGATGGAGGCGAAATTCTAGAGGCCCGTGTACTATGCGATGTCAGTGCACGTTAAAGAACCCCAGGTGGTCGAAATCTCCGGAGCCCTTCACTACGGCGTCTCATAGCCTGAGTCGCTTTGGGACGTTAAACCCCCATAAACCGTATTCACCCCGTCGCAGTTTTTTCTTTTCACGTCTCTCGATGTTACTCGTGATTTATTTCCGTAGCTCGCTGCGCAGATCTCAGTTTAGAAATAAGCCTTTACATTAGCCTCAAAGATTCCTTCAAAACTTCTACGCACGCATCGGTAAATGAGTCGCTAAATTTTTTTCCTCGTTCTCTACAAGTACATTTCAAGTCCCGAAAGTATACCAAAAGACTCAAAATTATTGCTTAACATCACGTCCTCGCTTATGATTCGCTTTCGAAGGTCTAAAAAACTGCTCTCGGTTCAAAATACAACCGAGAGTGAAGATGACGTATTGATATTGGGAATTGCGGTCCGCGTGATGTGGACTGTTAAAATCCATCTGATGGAAGTTGAGACAAATTCATCTTAAAAATGGACAGAGTACGGGGAATGCACAATTACGATCAACACAGTCGAGGAAACATTGAACAAATCATTGCTGGAATGAATCACTGATCACTGCCACTTTGATTTACATTTTTCTGATGGTAGGTGATTGCGGCAGAATTATCTTTTGGTGCCCAGAAACCATACGCATCGCGTTGTAGCAACCGTATTGAAAAGGTTTAAGGCTGTGTACACGATTGTACATTGAAGCTCTTCTTAACATGTTAAATGATTAGATCGCTTTCGCCCACATTCGAATGCAAAACAAAGTTGTATATAGGGAAAAGTTGTTGAAAAGAATTCGCAAAAAAACTTTCCGGCTAACTTTCTGGTTGAACTATTGGAGCACGTGGCCATCAGCAACCATCCATTACTGGGTTTTGTAGTACGACGTTCCCAAAAAACCTGCAGCTAAAATAATTCAGCGGCCGTTACATGAAAAAATAAATACGCGCTAAAAAAGAAATCGAGAAACTATTTCTTCATCTATGTTTTGCATCCATAATAAGGCCAATGCAAGGAATGTTTGCGGTGATATCTGCCCATGCCTGTCAATTGTTGTTATACTGTTGTTGATAATGTATACAAAATGTTGTGCAGCACCACGTGAGTGTGAAGGAGTTCCAAGGAAACAGAAAACATAAGAAAAGAATGCAACGAAACCGGCTTAAATGTTGGTTGGCTGGTTTTGTGGGATGTATATTAGATGTATTCAGCTCGATATAGCTCTTTTCTGATGAATGGCGAGCAGACAGCATGGAAAAATATTTTTTGGACAAAAAGCAAATCTTCAAAACTGCGATAAATAAGAATATTATTTTTTGCGTTTTGCTGTGATGCAATGGAATATTGCTTTCCTAAGCGGAACGGTCGAATTTTTTTGTTTCACAAAAAGAAATCGGTCCCTTGTGTAAACAGGGAGTAAACGGTTCTTTCAATTCTGCGATGAGCGGAGAAGTTCCTAATAGCTTGAAAAATAATTTTAACGAGAAAAAATTGTTGTTTGTACTGTATAATATTGTCAAATAGAAGGCCTCAATTCTAAAAATTACGTGAAATTACTTAAGTTAACATATAAACTTAATCAGCCCATGTTCCATTTTCCAAATGCAAGCTTGATAGCTAATTTTTTTGTGTAGAAAAGTGCAGTGAATAGGCACAAAAAAACTCTTAGAGAGAACGTACCGCACTTCCTTATTCGCGAAAATCATCAGTGAAAAACTGAATGTGATAAATCTGCATCGTCGATAACATTTACTGACGCACCCTCTCTGGTCATGAATTCAATATTTCTTCCCTTGCTACCTATCACGAATACTTGCAGTGAAAGATGCACGAATGCTTGCTATATGAATGAAGAGCATTGAGTAAAGGGGCCTACATGGACTTTATTGACGTCGCAAGTACTATTAGGTGGACTGTGTGGGTACAGCTGGCGAATTATGATAAACGATTTGTAGTAAAAACCAGCCAGTTCGCCAGTCTCACTGGTCTCAACGGCTGCGCGAAAACAGCAAACAATTCCCTGAATTATCTTTTAGGGATGTGTACACAGTAAACATCCGCCGGCAGGGTTCGAAACAAGTTGTACAGCTACAATTCTTTGCATAACGGAACACTTTAGTTGAGGTGTAAGTTACTATCTGTCTGCTCCAGAGTATTAGAAGGAAATGTACTGTCACTATTGGTGAGGTTTACGAACACTGATGAGTGGAATAGTCGGTCGCGAAATCATATAGAACTAAGAAAATAGCACTAAAGCCGCTTGAGGAGGGACGGGTGGGAGGTTGCTCACCTACAACTTCATGTACTCTGAAATTGGTGCACGCAGAATACATTGCAACATAGCGGCGAGCGTTCCATGCGGCAGTGCGAGGCGCTCATGGTTTGCCATCTTTTCTCGTGGGATACCTTGTGGTGGTGTTGCATATATCACCGCCGAGAAACAGATGAGCACGTTCACGAACTCCCGATGGCTAACGTCAGTCTCTGCTGCAACGTGTTTTCGATAATCTGCTTTATCGGCACTCTGAATTTCTCGCCAGCGCGTACCACTGTAGCAGTTCCTGCATATCGAAAAACATTGCAAATTGACCAGTTAGTGTGGGGTACAGGTAAATTTTGTCTGTTGATCGCGCCGATAGAAACACTTCAAACGTTGGTCTCTCAATTATCAGTTATATGTTTCATGCATATAACTGCTTCGCTTTCTTCTTAGCATTCTCCGTTCTACGCTTTCAACCTGCTAACTTAGTCCCACTATGAACGGATTTTTAATGCCTTCTTTGAAAAGGGTACTGTTTTCTGTCATCATCTTGCTTTTTCTATGACTTTTTCTTGCAGATAATGGTGTCTTCAACTTTTATATGGTGTTCCAAAAGATATTCTCTCAAGGAGCACACTTCAGTTCGCACCGAGGCAGATTACAAGGACATGAACATGGACTGCCGGTTTGTTCTTTGCCGCCATGTTTTACATACTTCTAACAAAGGCTTCTACGCTGAGCTGCGTGAGGCTTTGTGAGCGCGATGAATACGAGTTTTTCTGACATGAACGCTATTTCTCACAAAGTTTAGGGGTGGTTTAACACCTTGACGTTGTTCACAAAGCGACAGTACGCCAAGTTCGAGCCGCAAGCAGTTCTTCGGTTCTTCTTTTGTGTCTGATAACTGGCCAAACTTGTCTGAGGCATACAATGGAATCATAAAAATAAGTGAAGCACTGATCTAAATATAAGGAAGTCCTGTGTCTCTCTAATCTATTCTCACGACACTACTTGTTCCAGCGTCCCGAACTTTTTGTGACCATTATGACAAAACCTTCCGTACACTTTCGGGCGTTCCTAAAGGGAAATTTCACCCAATGGAAGGCGCGCTTTAAGGAGATATTGCTGAAGATTTCTGCTCAATTTTATTGTATTGTATTGTATTGTATTCTATTGTATTTTATTGTATTTTATTGCATTTCATTGCATTGAATTGCTCCTGACAATGTCATTGTAGACTGCCAGTCACCGAACTATTGTACGAGAGATTGTGTATATTGTGTATTAGTCAGGCTTTTTGATCATAGTTTTCACTGGGTTTACGTTTGCTAATGCCCTATCCCGGCCTTGTTTCTATTCAGCATGGGAGACATGTTATTTTGCTAATGCCTGTTAAATGCTGCCTATTATCGATATTCACCACGGCTGATTCTCCGGTGTTCGGTACTCTTTGCAGTGATATACGCCTGGCGTTTAGGTTGTTCTTGGTGATACCCAAGCAGGGTCGCCTGCAACATCGTCCTTTAAAATATACTTAACTGCCAAGTATGCGATGTCCGATGTGTGCACATTATGTTGCAGCAAATGTACTACCTGGGACAAAAGTCTCTCGACCGTCCCGCACTGTTGTGGAGCAGCCCGGAGAGCATTGCTGACCGCTCTCGTGGTGACGCGCCTGGTGACAAGTGCTCAGGGCATGCGCGTTCTTCCTTACCTGCAAGCATGCAGACTATCTCGCTCCGAGCCGCCGCTGGTCGGTCGTCGAGAGTCGGTCTCTATGCACCGTTGCGGCTCTGGAACGCTGCTTACTCTTTCGAACTGCACTTGCACTCGATTACGATAATGGTCCTCTTTGATTATCCGCTTTTGGCAGCCCGTGGGCAGCCAAAGGGCGGAGCCAGGCGCTCAATTTTCTCTGGCTGCTCCCCGCACTTCCGGTGGCTACCGAGAACGCATTCGTTTTTCTCTTTCTTGTCGGTTTCTGGCTGCCAGTGGGCAGCCAGATTCGCGAAGACGATATTGTGATGGCAGCGCTCGGGCAACTAGCGGACGACGGAGAGGGGGGTATGGTAGCGGGAAGAACGCGCGGCCTATTTTATATGATCTAAAAGGACCGCAGTTCTTTATGCGCTGTTTTGCGCAATGCAGGCACTGGTTTCGACTATATCTCGGTGCATATCGTCTGTGTCGACTGCAATGGCGCCTTTTGCGATAGTTCTCGCTGTTTACTTATTTGTTTTGCGTGCGTGTGATCGCCGTTTGATCGTCTTACCCCCGCGCAAGCATAAATGCTCGCGTCAAATTGTCACCGAGAAACGGTTGACGTACGCAGGGCTGGCTTACATATACGCGCAAGACGTTTTCGAGACGACCAAGGCAGCAGGCAGCTCGAAAGATGGAAACATCTAGCCTCGAGATGGCTCAAGGCTTTCCAACTGCCAGGTACCACTCTTTAGCCGCAATACGGCGCCACTATAGGAGTTAGTTGTGTGGCATTACTGCCCCTCTCTAAAAAACAGCGACTCGGTGCGGAAGCAGTGGGAGGCAAGACAACAAGCGTAGTCGCATGTGTCTGGCGTACAGTGTAGACACGCGCGAGGGGCTAGCGGGCGTGGTACGGCTTCATCCGGGCGACGTGGAGAACTTCGGAGGTCGGCCGTCTAGAAGAGCGGACGGTTTCCTGGGGAAGAACTTCGTAGGTGACTTCACTGAGCTGGCGGAGCACCTCGTAGGGGCCAAAGTATAGGCGTTGAAGCTTCTCAGAGCGCCCTCGAATGCTTATTGGGCTCCACACCCAGACTTGTTTGCCGGGGTGGTAACGCACATTTCGATGGCGGAGGTTATAGCGCCGGGCGTCGAGAACTTGTTGGTGCCAGATGCGTTCTCGAGCGAGCTGGCGGGCGGCCTCAGCGTAATGAACAAAGTGGGCAGCACCCATAACAGAGGATGTAGTGCTAGCTGCAAGCAGCACTGCATCCAGCATAGTAGTAGCTTCGCGACCATGTATTAAACGAAACGGAGTGAAGCGTGTCGTTTCCTGCACTGCAGTGTTATAGGCAAATGTGACGTAAGAGAGTATGGCGTTCCAGTTCCGTTGGTCCGCGTCGACACACATGGAAATCATGTCAGCGATCGTCTTGTTAAGCCGTTCGGTGAGGCCGTTCGTTTGGGGGTGATGAGCGGTTGTCTTGCGGTGACTGGTGCCGCTCAGGCGCATAACCTCCTTCGTAAGTGCCGAATGAACGCTGTTCCCCTTTCAGATAAAACGATGTGTGCACCGTTACGAAGCACAATTTCATCAGCGGTACCACGGGGAAGAGGTTATCTCACAGTATCGCCTAAGGTGATCGGTGGTGACCACAATGGGCGGAGTAAATACATGCCGATTTGATGGAAGGGGACCCGATGTGAATCAATAGGCTGCAGTAGGCCGGCTGGCTTAGTCGGCTGCGTCTTGCGACGCTGACATTCGCGCCAAGTTCTTACGTAATGGTTCACAACTTCAGCAACCTTGGGCCAGAAGTACTTTTGCCGTATTCGTTCCAAAGTTCGACAAAACTCAGGTTACCAGAACATGGGTGATCATGGCATGCCTGCAGGACTTCGTCGCGAAAAGCCGTAGGCAGGACGAGTTGATAAACAGCGAGTAGTTAACTGAAAGACGACAGTCCGTATGAGAAGATTCGTGGGGCAAAATGAGCGCTCCCTTCCAGATATTCAAACAGGGGCCGTAATTTACTCTCGTCTCTTTGGTGTAGAATGAGAACAGACGTGGAGTAGGCACCAAGAAAAACTGAATCATCATTGGGGTAGCTCGGGGATCCTCGATAGGAGCATGAGACAAACAGTCGGTATGACTGTGCTTCCTACCACACTTATAGACGATGGTGACATCTAATTCCTGAAGTCGAAGGCTCCAGCGTGGAAGCCGTCCCGAGGAATTTTTGAGGTTCGCCAGCCAACACAGCGAGTGGTGGTCACTGATGACCCTGAAAGGGCGGCCATATAAATGCGGGCGAAATTTGGTCACTGCCCACATATTCTTTTTCGGTGGTGGAATAGTTTGCCTCAGATTATGACAATGTGCGGCTTGCGTATGCGATGACGCGTTTGATACCATCCTGCAACAGCACAATGACCGCACCGAGGCCGATGTTGCTGGTGTCTTTGTGCAGTTCAGTGGCGGCCGACTCGTCGAAGTTTCCAAGGATGGGCGTACTTTGGACACGAGTTCGGAGGTCTTCAAAAGCCTTCTGTTGCTCCAGGTCCTACAAGAGCGGTTCGGAATCTTTCGTGAGGCGGGTGAGGGGCTCAGCGATCTGGGAGAAGTTTTGCGCAAAACGCCGATATAGGCGCAGAGACCCAGAAAGCGGCCCACACTTTGCTTATCGGTGGGCACAGGAAAAGCAGTCACGGCGGCTGTCTTAGCGAGGTCGAGGCTAACCCCTTTAGCACTCACGATGAGGCCTAGAAACTACAACTCATCGAAAGCGAAGTGACACTTTTCGGGCTTTAGGGTAAGACCGGCCGACAGAATTGCTTCGAGCACAGTGCACAGTCGTCTCAGGTGCTCTTCGAACGTATCAGAGAAGGTGACAATGTCATCCAAGTACATGAGACAGGACTGCTGTTTAAGAGCGGCAAGAACGGTGTCCATCATCCGCTGGAAGGTTGCAGCAGCCGAGCACATGCCGAAAGGGAGCGCCCGGAATTCGTACAGACCGTCCGGTGTAATAAAGGCGGTATTTTCCCGGTCGCGTTCGTCCACTACGATTTGCCAATAGCCACTGCGTAAATCTAGCCATGAAAAGTCTTGCCGTGACGCAGCCGATACAGGGAGTCACCAATGCGCGGCATAGGCTTAACATCCTTTTCTGTGACCTTTTTTAAACGTCGGTAATCAACGCAGAACAGTAAGGTACCGGCTTTCTTTGCTACTAGAACAACAGGCGACGCCCAGGGGATCGTTGACGTCTGTATCACGTTCCGGAGTGACTTGGAGGCGAATGGCATCACACTCCTTTGAAAAAATCCGTTAAGGCGGCTGACATAACCGCCGCTGGTTGGCGTCGACTATAATTCTTTGCTTTGTGAGCGGTGTCTGCCTAACCTTAGAGGTCGACACAATGCAGTCGCAGAAAAACAGGATAACGCTTTTGAGGCAGGTTTTCTGATTACACGGAAGGTTCGGGTTTACGTCAGTTTTTATGCGAATGGTCGGCGCCTCCACTGATTCCGAGGCTTCGGACAAAACCTTCTTTCCCGCGAATTCGTTGAGTTCTTCGAAACACGCAATAACTGTTCTGCCAGGCAAACAATGAGGTTCACCGCCAAAATGGGTCGCCAAGAGTTCGGTTCGGCCATTGTTTAGCTCAACAATTCCGCGAGCAACACAGACTTGCCGACGACGGCGCAATGACATGTTGGTTTCAGCGATGCCACGAGTTCCGATGCTGCTGTCGCAATCTTCGGTAGCAAGCATGCTATCTCTTGTCGAGATCAATACGTGGTCATCAAAGACGCGTAACCTAGACCCGCGAGGCTTGGGATAGCCGTCAACAGGGGGTTGAGTGGAAAATGACACGACCAGCACCTGAAGGTTGATGGTATCAAGGTAATTCAAGGTATCAGGTCTTCGGAGCCCTCGGGCAGCGCAGCAAAGAAACTAGAAAAAGTAGCACCGCGGATATGTATTCGTGACGCGCAGACGCCGATCGGCGTAACCACATGGGCACCGACGGTGCGGATATGAAGTCCAGACCAGGAGGTCGGGACCTTGCTGAGAGCCGTGGGTACCTGACTGCTCATTACAGAAAAATCAGCGACGGTATCCACAAGTGCGGTCACATCGCGATTATCCACGATTACTGGGATTTCGGCAGACAACAGTCGGTCACTGCACGTCATTGTCGTTGATGTCGTCGGGTGAGGTCGTCGTGGGTAGGATCGTAGAAGTGAATCGTCGATTTCGGCAGAACCCAGCCGGTTACAGCGTGTCTTTGTCGTTGAGGTCTTGAGATCGAGTAGTCGTCGGTCGAATCCTAGCTGCGGATTGGCGGATGGAGGCTCTTGACGTGATCGAATAGCGGCGGCCCTACCCCCGGAGGACGCCGTCTTCAATTTTCCCGATGTGGGGACGTGCCTCTGAACTGACCAGAAGACGGGCAGCTTGGCGAAGAAAACCACCTTGGGGATGGTGACCGGGACTGGCTGTCGCTGCGTGGTCGTTGGCTGCACGTTATAAGACAGGTACTGCTCGATGTCCCGCGGCCGTTCTCCGTAGCTTGGTCGAGGTGCGTCAGGTGAAAGCCCCTTGAAGCCGATTCTGCGGAAGGGGCAGTGGCGGAGGATGTGGCCGGTGCTACCCGCAGTGGTAGCAGAGAGGCCTATTGTTTGGCATACTCCAAACGTGAGCTTTGCTCATGGCGGACCGGGACTCCTGTGGTACGAAGGGTACAGTTGCAATTGGGTACCGCAGTGAAGGCACAGGAGTGACGGGGGAAATGCTTGCCTCGCTCGCCCAGGACGGTTTTGTAGTGCTTGACTGTATATCATCATGTGGAGCGCTGGCTGCGGAGCTGATGGCTACTGAACAGCTCGCCGGACTTTATCTCGGACCACGTTCAGTATGGCAGCGGCGCTGGCCTGTGGAGCTTCGAAGGGAAGTTTCTCGAGTTTTCTCGCGCTAGGCTCCTCACAATCTCTCGAAGCTCCTCAGTGTGTAGCGACGTGGGCGTACAATGGTGAGCGGCTGCCACACTAGCCTGGCGGCCGTAGTGCGCACCCCGTTCTTGCAGAGAACGCTCCATGCTTGTTTCCTCCTTGTCAAATTCGGCCACCGTTCTTGGCGGGTCACGTACCAGTCCGGCAAACAATTACGCCGCGCATTGAGTGGCGTACCTACTTGGCCTTGGGCATGGCAGGTCGGTGCGATTGAAGAGTCGCGTCATATCCTCGATGAACATAGCGACGCTCTCGTTCGGTTGTTACCTCGATTGCAAGGCGATTTCAGCTTTCTCCCTTCGTTGGCTGGTGTTGAAAGTTGCTAAAAGCTCTCGGCGAAAGACCTTCCAGTTAGTGAAGGAAGCTTCGTGGTCCTCATACCACGTCTTGGCCGAGTCCTGTAGTGCGAAGTACACGCTTCATATTTGCGCTCGCCGTCCCACTCGTTGAAGCCCGCCACACGGTCAAAGCTGGCCAACCAGTTTTCGATGTCCTCAAACCTCTCACCGTGGAATGATGGGGGGACCGAGGAGTGTGAAGGACGAGCGGCGGGACATTCCCAGAAACCTTACTTGTCTGGCTGGCCGTAACTGACGTCATGGCCCTTACCGATCTTGTGAGTTGCCCGAACTCTGGTTGCAGGCATCTCAGGCCGCGGCTCGCCTTGTAGACTGGTGTTGTAGCCATGCGTTCAGAACTGATGTCAAGAATGTCCTCGGGGTCAGCGTACATGAACCGTTACTCAGCGGATCCACCAAACATGTCACTAAGAAACGGTTGACGTACGCAGGGCTGGTTTACTTATACACGCAAGGTGCTGTTGTAATGCGCAAGGCAGCAGGCTGCTCGAGAGATGAAGACGAGGAAAACATCCGGCCCCGAGATAGCTCAAGGCTTGCCAACTGCCAGGTAATACAGTTTAGCCGCGTATGGCGCCACTATAGGAGTTAGTACTGTGGCACTATTACGATCGCATATAGTTGTGATTCACAAAATATTTCAGCTGTTAATTTCGCGTGCCCGGCTGATATTTCAATGGTGTTGGAGACCTTTCAAGAGAGCGGCCAAAGATTCCAGCTCCTAGTATGCGCTCAGGCGAGCGCATGTATGCATGTGCTTAACGTGCTTTGTGAGGCGTTAGTTGTGCGCGATACAAGAGCTTATGTTCTTCATTGCGTTCTGCGCAATGGAAAGGCGAATATGGTTTTAGAAACGTCCTATGTTAAAAGCCTCCACACGCACACTGCTCCATGCATCTCTGCGCATGCATATATAGATGTTTCAAGTAACTTGAACCAAGGATTTTAAAAAAGCGGTAAACTGCAGCCCGCTGAAGCCAACTGTACATTCTTTGCCATCATGTGGCGCTCCTCACAATATTTTTTTTATATTCCACTTAATAAATCAAGTAACCTGAGTTAGAAAAAATTTCAAGCATTCATTTTAGTGACAAGAGCGCTACGGTAGGTTATATAGCAGGTTTACAAACAGCCGATCTAGTTTGTTGTAGCATCGTATCTCATAGGTGCACTTTTTGCGGAATCTAAAAACTGCCCGCGAAATATAAAAAAATACCACGTGACCCCGCTCCTGTGCAACCATACTGAAGCGCTCTCAACGGCATTTTGAACAAACGGAGCGTGCTCGCTGACCATGGCGATGGGAACTACCGCCGCTCTTAGCAGCGCCTTGACAGTGCGTCAGCACTTTCCGCTGCGGCGCCTGCAAAAAGCGCACCGCAGTCTCTGATAAGTGACAGGCACGCCACTGACAGCCGGCTCTATTCCCAGATAGGAAGGAAAAGCTGCGAAGAGTCGTAACTATAATTTACCGGAACCACCGGATTCTCGTATAGACGCATGCGCTCTAGATCATTATTTGTCCAAGCAATCTGCCACCGAGTACTACGCAGTTCTGACACCTCTTTATCACACTTGCGGACGCGGTCTTTAGCATGCTTTCAGGAATATGACAAACTTCAGTCACCTTCTTCCTATTCAGCGCTTCACACGTTGTCAACTTTGTGTCGAACACCCGGTCCTTGACGTATCCCCCAACACCCCCCCCCCACCCCCCCCCCCCCAAAAAAAAATCCAATGGTGTGAGGTCTAGTAATCGAGCTGGCCACGCCACAGGCCCGTGGCGACCAATCCAGCAGTTGGAAAAGGAGCGATCAAGGCACGCTCGGCTTATCTGTAGCTGTGCGGAGGAGCCCCGTCGTGTTGGTAACACACGTCGGGAAGTCGTCCTAGGGGCTGGTCGCAGGATAGTTTATCTAATGTTCCTTCGAAGATCTCAGAAACTTAACGCTGTCCTGTAAGCGATCGATTAAGAATACAGGGTCGATTAGGGTTCCTTCTTAATTACCACACCACACGTTAGAAGATCACTAATAGCGGTTGTGGGACCCAATAAGCCAATGAGGATTTGCTTCACTCCAGTAGGGCGCGTTATGATAGATTTTTTGCGCATTCCTCGACAAATTTTTATCCTCAGACCAATTGACCTTATTCACAAATTCCGCATCTTCATCAGCCTTGATGAACAGCCAGTTTGAAAAGTTCAGTTGGTTTTGTAAGTCTTGATCGTCAAGCTGTTGATACAGATGGTTGTGCTATGGCAGGAGGATTGCGCTCTTCAGTGTCCTCCATGCCACCGATACCGATCTTCCGTCTCCTGTTATAGCTTGCCGGAATCCTGTCGAACCATCTACCACCTACTAATACGGCGCACTCCGCAATGTTAGCAGTGAGATTATCATTCATTTCTTGAGCGTTAAGTTCGTCGTCCTCAGTTAAAGCCGATTATTTGTTTTGCTGCGAAATGGTGAATTTTTAATTTTCCCTTCTAATACTAACCCGTTAATGGGCTTTCGTTTCTCTAGTATCTTCCATTTATTTATTATTTTCCATCAAAAACTTTCAAGTCAGACCGAAAAACCCGCAAACCCTGGATCACGCCCATAATGCATAGCAAGGTTAGTTATAAGAATAGGCTTTACAATAGTTTCCTTGAAACAAAAGATCCTAATGTTTTGAAGAAATAATAAACTTATCAAAATAGGCACATAAAACATAAAAAAACAAGCAGATATTACCTTTACACGGAATTAGAGTTCCTTAAATAAAATTTATCTGCTATGGAAAAAAATAAATACCGTTTTGAAGCCTGGGAAGTCACCACAAAGTATCTTCAAATTGTTGCTAAATGGCCGGAAAATATGCGGCAGTGCAACCGCTGGCTCTTCAAATGATCATTTTCTTCAATATTGTCATTTTGGGGTATTTATTGAGCTCGTAGATCTCGTGCCTTTCCGTAACCGATGTTGCGCTTTACTTAACCCAGTAACCGAATCGGAGGTGACGTCATTTTTTCCTCCCTTAATTATTGCTCAAGCCGTGATGCAGAACTTCTTCAAATTCGGCCGATTAAATATGTCCTTGACATTCTGTGCCCTACCTAACTTACATTTTTAACGTCTAGTTGTCAAAGAGCCCCATTTCCGAAAAGAACGCAGATTGGAAAAGTGACTGTACTGCTTAAGAAGGGTGATTCGAACGACATGTGTAATTATCGACCTATCTTTGTCCTGCCAAAGTTCTTTAAGGCATTAGAAACTCATTTGTAATCGAATTTCACACTTCTTAGATAAACACAATTTATTCTCAACCATGCAGTTTGGGTTTAGAAGACACCAATCTATGGTATTAACTCTACCTGAGCAGAAAGAATGCAATTTATCTCAGTTTGAAAAAAACGAATGTTAGTACTTCGCATCTATGTCAATTTCTCTAAAAGCTTTGACTGTATTCAACGCTGTACATTACACAAAAAAATTAAGATTCGTAGGCAATACCTGGAACTCAATTAATAATATATAAATTAGCGGCAGCAGTTTGTAAAAATCGACTCAATTAGTCTCATCAAAAACCTATTACAAAAGGGGTTCCGCCGGGGAGCCTTCTGTGCCCACTAATATTTTATTTTTATATCAACGACTTTATAAATCTCTCCGAAACAAACATATGTTCGATATGCGGATGACGTGAGTATCGCTTAGTAGCAATGAACTAATAAACCAAAAATGTAAAGTTCTCTCCCTGCAAAGCTTGGAAAGTGGTGAACAGCAAACAAGCTTATAATGAACGTTAATAAAATATATATATTGTAACGGGGGGTTTGTTACGAGGTACTGGGGCGACGGGAACGGCAACGGCAGCAGTCTGGGATCAGATCGGCAAAAGACACACAAGCGTAGCGCTGGCAAAAAC
This sequence comes from Amblyomma americanum, assembly GCF_052857255.1. NCBI lineage: Eukaryota > Metazoa > Arthropoda > Arachnida > Ixodida > Ixodidae > Amblyomma > Amblyomma americanum. Next base: position 65,271,692 of record NC_135505.1, on the reverse strand, counting down.
TCTCGAGAACACTGTCACCTCGTCTTCGTCTTTTCAAATCATCCGACGCATCTTCTTCTTTAGCCTTACAATCACCCCGGGGACAAGAGGAGCCATCCTGGCGACTTAGGATGATGGCAAGACGGCGGGGTCGTAGTAGGGCTTGAGGCGCTGGACATGAACGGTCTCCCGTCCTCGGCGGCGGAGATCAGGAGACGGCGTGAGGGGTTCCACGATATAATTAACCGGAGAGGTGCGCTCCAGCACACGGTAGGGACCATGGTACTTCGCAAGAAATTTTGAGGAGAGACCGGGAGTTCCTGAAGGGATCCAGAGCCATACAAGTGCACCAGAAGTGTAGTTCGGTGGGGTTTGGTCTTGGTCGAGGCGGGAGCGCTGGCGATGCTGGGTGTCAGTGGTGAGTGACCGGGCAATTTGGCGGCAGGCTTCGGCGTGTTGCGCGGCGTCGGAAACAGGCCGATATTCGGATTCATCAGGGCGGTAAGGGAGGATAGTGTCGATAGTAGCAGAGGGTTGGCGGCCGTAAAGTAGGAAGAAAGGAGAGAATCCGGTGGTAGACTGCGTAGCGGTATTGTACGCATAAGTAACGTACGGAAGGACGAGATCCCAATTCGTGTGGTCAGAAGCGACGTACTTGGAGAGCATGTCTCCGAGTGTGCGGTTAAATCGCTCAGTGAGGCCATTGGTCTGCGGATGATAGGCGGTGGTAGTTCGGTGAATCGTGTTGCACTCTTTGAGAAGCGCCTTCACCACCTCAGATAAGAACACGCGGCCTCGGTCACTGAGCAGTTCACGAGGTGCACCGTGGCGAAGGATGAATCGGTGCAAAATGAAGGAGGCGACGTCCGTCGCTGTGGCAGCCGGAAGGGCAGCAGTTTCGGCATATCGTGTAAGGTGATCCACCGCTACTATAGCCCAACGGTTGCCGGCTGCAGTGTATGGAAGCGGACCGTATAAATCAATGCCAACGCGGTCGAACGGGCGTGGAGGGCATGGTAACGGCTGCAGCTCAGCAGCAGAACGATGGGGAGGTGTCTTGCGACGTTGGCAGGGAATGCATGCGCGCACGTACTTCATGATAAAGGTGTACATTCCGCGCCAGAAGTAGCGCAGCCGTATGCGAGTGTAGGTCTTGAAAACGCCCGCGTGACCGCTGTGGGGGGCAGCATGGAAGTATGCGCATATCTCCGAGCGTAAGTGACGTGGAATAACGAGCAGCCACTTGCGACCTTCGGAGTTGTAATTACGGCGATAAAGTAGGGTGTCACGGATCGCAAAATGGGCAGCTTGGCGGCGGAGCGCACGTGACGGTGAAGCAGCCGTCGGGTTGGCGAGAAAGTGGAGAAGGGAAGCGATCCAGGGATCCATGCGTTGCGCTGAAGGCATGTCGCTGAGGCGAAGCAAGGGCAGAGAAGCGTCGGAGGTGGAAAGGCTGGCGATCTCGGCTGGAAGGGGGCAGCGTGACAGTGCATCGGCGTCTTGATGCTTGCGGCCGGTGCGATACACGACGCGGATAACATATTCTTGCAAGCGAAGGGCCCACCTAGCGAGGCGGCCGGAGGGGTCTTTCAGGTTGCAAAGCCAACAGAGCGCATGGTGGTCGGTCACAACGTCAAAAGGGCGCCCATAAATGTACGGTCGAAACTTCGCGAGGGCCTATACAATCGCCAAACACTCTTTTTCAGTTCCGGAGTAGTTGCGTTCTGCTGGTGTGAGTGTGCGGCTAGCATAAGCAACGACGTATTCGTCAAAGCCAGGTTTTCGTTGGGCGAGGACAGCGCCGAGGCCAACACCGCTGGCGTCCGTGTGCACTTCGGTAGGAGCGGCCGAGTCGAAATGGCGCAGAATGGGCGGCGCCGTGAGGAGACGGCGCAAGGTGGTGTATGCGTCGTCGCACGCTGGAGACCACAGTGATAAATCCGCACTTCCAGACAGCAGTTGAGTCAAAGGCGCAGCAATGGACGCAAAGTTGCGAATAAACCGGCGGAAATATGAGCACAAACCCAGGAAGCTGCGCAGGTCTTTGATGGAGGTAGGTTTGGGAAAGTCAACCACAGCACGAAGTTTCGCTGGGTCGGGACTGACGCCCTGCTTAGAGACAACATGACCTAAGATGGTTAATTGACGAGCGGCAAAACGGCATTTTTTTAAGTTCAGCTGCAGGCCGGCGTCAGAGAGGCAGGTCAAGACGTGCTTCAAACGGGAGAGGTGGGTGTCAAAGTCCGGGGAAAAGACCACAATGTCGTCGAGGTAGCAAAGGCATGTCTTCCACTTAAGTCCGCGCAAAATGGTGTCCATCATCCTTTCAAAAGTCGCGGGGGCGTTACAAAGCCCGAAGGGCATCACCGTAAATTCATACAAGCCATCCGGTGTCACAAAGGCGGTTTTGGGGCGATCGGCTTCTTTCATAGGAACTTGCCAGTACCCGGAACGCAAATCAAGAGATGAAAAGAGTTCGGCCCCTTGCAAAGAGTCCAGAGCGTCGTCTATGCGCGGGAGGGGATAGACATCTTTGCGCGTAATCTTATTAAGGCGGCGGTAATCTACACAGAAGCGTATGGAGCCATCCTTCTTTTTGACGAGCACCACAGGCGACGCCCATGGGCTGCTTGAGGGCTGAATGACGCCGCTCTGGAGCATCTTGTCGACTTGGTCTTCAATAACTTGGCGCTCGGTGACAGACACACGATAGGGACGTTGTCGCAGCGGTGCGTGGTCACCTGTGTCGATGGCATGGGTGACAGTGGAAGTTTGGCCCAAGGAACTTTGATGTGAGTCAAATGATGAGCGAAACTGATTAAGTAAAGTGAGAAGCTGTGCCCTTTGCGGCGCTGGAAGGTTGTCGTCGATGGAGCGAAGGAATGCTTCGGTTGAGGAGGGATCGGGCGCAGCAGTAGGTGGGCTGAGTGCGGCTATGGAGAGGTGCGGCGCGTCGTCCGTCTCTTCGCGGATGAGCAGAGACGCGAATGGTTGTACCGTGCCGAGACATTCACCTAGGCGCAAGGCGTTGGGGAACGAGAATGGGTTAGACACGAACAGTACGGAGAGGCCAGCGGATATAGTCAGTACAGCGTATGGCAGAGGCAGACACTTGCGGTGCAGAAAGATAGGGGACGGAGTGAAGAGGACAGTGTCGTCGCGAAGAGGGCCGCAAGAGAGGGGTACGGGGACTGAAGAGCAGGGAGGCAAGTCAATGTCTTCGGCAACTAGGGCCTTAACACAGGCACCAGGAGGGGCAGTGTCCAAGACAGCTTCGGGCAGGTGAGAGAACTCGACTTCAGCTCGAGCACAATCGATGATAGCAGCATGGCGCGATAGGAAATCCCAGCCCAGGATAACAGCATGAGAACAGCAGGGCAGTACGACGAATTCGACGGCATAAATGGTCCCCTGGATTACAACGCGAGCGGTACACGCTGCTGACGGCTGGATGTTCTGAGCGCTGGCGGTGCGCAGTGAGAGTCCAGCAATTGGCGTCCTTACTTTTCTTAAAGAACTACACAGCTTTGCGTCCATGACGGAAACGGCAGCACCAGTGTCGACAAGCGCCATGACAGAAACGCCGTCGACGGAAATTTCAATGAGGTTAGCGGCTGACGGATGATGCCTTTCGAAGTTCGTTGTGGACGCAGTTCTCGCCTCAGGAACTGCGGCGCCTAGTTTTCCTCCTGGTTAGCGGTGGGGCGACGTCGCATAGGCGAAATAGACCGGCGTCGTGGAGAAGAGGGCCGGCGGCTGGAGAGGGTAGAACGGTCCGGCGAGGAAGTACGACTTTGCGGCGGCGCAGCTGGTACAGAGTACTGACTCGGTGGGGGCCAGTACCCAGGAGCTTGGGGAGGAATTTCCGCGTCCGGGAGACGACGGCGGCAATGCCGAGCTACATGACCTGGGAGACCACAAAAGAAGCAAATCGGCCGATTGTCCGTTGTGCGCCAGGAATCGCTGACCCTTGGAGTAGGTCGTCGGTAAGTCACTGGCCCTCGCAAATGCGCCGGAGGCGCACTATAGATTGGCGGCTGCGGTCTTGCTACGACATCGGCATATGTCACTGGAGCCGCGACAGGAGGCGGTCTCGCGACGGCTTCGGCATATGTGAGCGGAGCCGCCACAGGTTGTGGTCTGGCGACAACGTCAGCGTATGTCAGCGGAACCGTGACAGGTGGTGACGGATGAGCCGGTGGAAGAGCCTCAGCAACTTGCTCTTGAATTGTATGTCGGAGCGCTGGAGTCAGATATGATGGTCGGTCGTGAGCGCTCGGCAGAAAGGAAAGTTGACGTGCCACTTCTTCCCGCACGAAGTCTTTAATCTGCTGTAGCAGCGAGGGGTCAGGAGCAGGCGTGAGCCCAGCGAGCGACTCAACCTGCTGTGGCCGCTGGCGTGTCAGAATCCGCTGCTTGCGCAACTGCTCAAAGCTTTGACACAGCGTGACGACTTCAGCAACGACTTCAGCAAATTTAGTCTTAAAAATGGACCAGGTTTGAATATCTGCCTCATGGTTGCGATACCAGAGGTTAGCCACACCGGCGAGATAAAAGATGACGTTGTTTAGCTTCGTCACATCGTCCCATTTGTTGTATACGCTCACCCGCTCGTACGATGTGAGCCAATCTTCCACATCGTTCTCGTCAGTCCCGCTGAAAATGGTCGGATCCCGTTGACGAAGAGAGCCGGCACAGATGACAGCCTGGCCCACTTGTACGGCCTGGTGTTGGACGTCCTCAGGCATCGTGCGCGCCGGGAGAGCACGACTACGGAGCTCCAGGGCCGATGTTTTTTACCCCGCACCTCCACCAAATGTAACGGGGGGTTTGTTACGAGGTACTGGGGCGACGGGAACGGCAACGGCAGCAGTCTGGGATCAGATCAGCAAAAGACACACAAGCGTAGCGCTGGCAAAAACTCTCGAGAACACTGTCACCTCGTCTTCGTCTTTTCAAATCATCCGACGCATCTTCTTCTTTAGCCTTACAATATATATATTAGCCAAAATCAAAGCAGTTAAACTCTTCATTAAATCAACGTATGTAGGAAGAAAACTAGAAGCAGCTGATCTGATATAAATCCTCCGAGTTACCTTTTCACAAATTATGCTTTTTAATGACCACGTTGAAACTGTTTCAACACGTCTCGTCTAATTGGTATCGTACCCCGCCTTAGAACATATTTTCCATTCCAGGTAAAAATTCTCCGTTGTAATTCTCTTCTTTACTGACATTTAAATTAGCCTCTTTGTCTGGGTTGCACCTACACATACAAAGTGGCAAAACCTTTTTCTAGATCAGAACGAAATTGTACGAATAGTTTATGACTTACTATATAACTGCCATAAGAATAGTTATCTTTGAAAAACAATAATTAAAAAGTGCACAGTCTATATATCTATTAATTAAGTCCAGCTTTCAAATGTGAAGTAATTGAAAACGGTTTTTACGCGAACCATCATGACAGGAACAGAACGTCGCTCCATACAATTCTTGTCGCAATGAAAAATAGAAAGTCGTAACCCCTCAGGCTAATTACTTAAGAGAAAAGCTGTCTTTGACCGTGACAACACTCCTTAATTAATAAAATAAAAGTATTTGTCAGATTGTAAAAACAACTATACAATAAATACGGCAACACTACGCACTGTACGCCTGAATGTTTTATTGACTTTGTTTTTTTTTTCACTTTCATTCTACGAGTCTATTTTTGTGCCGATCTAGGTATTCACTGTTACTTGATTGGGAAACAAATGAAAATTAAATATGGCCGTACTGCGCACTACCTTTCTTCATTGATTCAGCTTTTTCCATGTTAACTTCGTTTCAATTTTCTGCCAATCTGTGTATTTCACTGTAAATTTACTTTCCTCTGGCCTTGCATGCTTCTGCCATGTAGAGGGGGCTGCGAGCTTCGTCAAGCTGCTGTTTTCGTGCAGCTTTTACTTGCAGCTTCCTCTCTCTTTTGGTGGGAAATAAATTATGATTGTTAACAACGTTCTCAGTTAGCTATGTAGGTACAATTTTCAGAACTACTGTCTAGAGTGCAAGAAAGGTCACTTTAGGCTGCATGCGTGACGCTATGCCGATAACGCAAGCTATAAGACAATCTGCATCTGAGGAAGCGTTGCCTCATTGATTACGCTGCCTTCGTCGTTATCACAAGGCCGAATAGCTGCAACGATCGGAAGCAATCCGCGCTGAAGGCACTGCAGGCCGCGGAACCGAAACCGAGATAACACGTCTGGGCACGTTCTCCAACGAAAATTTTCCTAGACTCATCTCAGCTTTGCTGAGGCAGCCTGCAGGCCTTTACTGCCGATTACTCGCAATCGCGGCTGTGCTACAAATTGCGATAAGGCAGAAGGCAGTGTAATCGGTTTGATGGAGCATGCTTAGACGCAGGCTATTTCAAGGCAGGCGTTATCGCTGGCTTCGCGCGTCCAGCCAAAATCTGTCCGTTCAAAGCCTCTAGCCCGACGGGCTGACGGTTTCACAATCATGAGCTATAGGATCACTAACACAGGATAACGTGTCCGATAGCCTCGAACCCTAACATTGGCGATACATGGTGGCCGCTTTCAGAAACAAAGGGTAAAGAGAGCGTTTTTTTCTCAAATGCAAGCACTGCAGCAGAACCCTTTCCAGAGTGTTCGAAAAAAAAAAGGCTGCTGTACAATGCCACAAGGACGTGTGAGGCTATGTGCCACGCGCTGCTGTTTTCCCATATATATTGATCATGATAGTACATTGAACTGCTAATACTCATTTATCGCTTTGATATATCACTTTTCGAAATAAAGAGCCCTCGGGCGTATGCCTCATCTTTAATTTTACTCTTCATTTCTCTTTGATTACGTCTGGACGAAAGTCTGGGTTTCTTCGCATTCTTATAATGTGTTACTCGCCTTATAATTTCTACATGTATTTTCAGCTTTGCATTTTGAGCATATTTTCTCTTTTCGCCATGTTCTGTTTCCTCATTACAACTCTGCTCTAACAATGTAACTGATCTTGCCGCCACCTAAATTGTGTTTTACGCTCTTTGTCTCGATCTATAGGTTTATTTTGCGTGAAGAATTCTGTCTGTTCCCCTGCTAGGCCTTCGTAAAATGGGCTGCAGTATTGAATATATATAAATTAGATAAATACAAAGGATTTACCCATAGGAAGCGGCCGCCATCGACCACCAAAAGTGATCTGGTCATCTTATCCTAACGCAAGCTCGCCTATAAACCAATGCATGCCAGTAACGTTGCTCTTTAGCGCTACAAAGTATTATAGATTCAGGCATAGTCTGTACTCTGAAAAACTGCCAATAAGGCAGGCGTTGTCTTGGAATAACCTGGCGGAGTGCATTGTCACTGACACTAGTAATTCCAGATTTATTCAGCTCCTCATACACCGTTTCAAGAGGTGATAATTGATTTTTTTTCTGCACCCTGTATCAGTCACCATGCACTGCAATGCGATCAACATGTTTTGCTGTAGTCATTGTATTGCTCCAATTTTTTTCTTTATGAATATATGCCCTTGCTACAGTACTTCAATTTGTAACACTC